>NC_041221.1:113631035-113656887 GCF_002837175.3 Physeter macrocephalus
ATTGCTTTGGCTCTTTGGGGTCTTTTGTGTTTCCATACAAATTGTGAAATTTTTTTTTCTAGTTCTGTAAAAAATGCCAGTGGTAGTTTGATAGGGATTGCATTGAATCTGTAGATTGCTTTGGGTAGTAGAGTCATTTTCACAATGTTGATTCTTCCAATCCAAGAACATGGTATATCTCTCCATCTGTTTGTATCATCTTTAATTTCTTTCATCAGTGTCTTATGTTTTCCTCTAAGAGTTTTATAGTGTCTGGCTTTACTCTGTAGATTGCTTTGGGTAGTAGAGTCATTTTCACAATGTTGATTCTTCCAATCCAAGAACATGGTATATTTCTCCACCTATTTGTATCATCTTTACAGGTTATATATTGAATATAGTTCCCTGTGCTATAAAAAAAAGGCCATTCGATTTTACTTGAGAAACTTGGAAATAACACACGAAATTATTTTGTATAATTTATATTCTTTTTTTGGCCGTGCTGGGTGGCATGCGGGATCTCAGTTCCTCGACCAGGGATCGAACCCGTGTCCCCTGCATTGGGAGCGCAGAGTCTTAACTGCTGGACCACCAGGGAAATCACCTATATTCTTTTCTAAATTGAAGAAATAAGGGGAAGTAATAACTTTCGAACTTGTGGCACATTTATTTCTTAGCACTTAAATTTTAAAAAACGTTTTCAGTTGGGACTTTTCTTGGTTGGTCTCAATCCTTATCCTATAGAAGATTTCCCTCCAGTTTTAAGAGGATTACTGCCTTGTATTTGGCCCTTGATATGTTTGTTCTTTTTGTAGCATCTTGTGTGGTAAGATCCGTGAAAAGTACCTTCTTCTGTTAAGTGTGTAAGAATATTATTCAGCCATAAAAAGGAACGAAATTGGGTCATTTGTAGAGACGTGGATGGACCTAGAGACTGTCATACAGAGTGAAGTACATTAGAAAAAGAAAAAATATCATATATTAATGCATATATGTGGAATCTAGAAAAATGGTACAGATGAACCAGTATGCAAGGCAGAAGTAGAGACAGATGTAGAGAACAAACGTACGGACACCAAGGGGGGAAAGTGGGTGGTCAGGGGCTGGTGGTGGGATGAATTGGGAGATTGGGATTGAAATGTATACACTAATATGTATAAAATAGATAACTAATAAGAACCTGCTGTATAAAAATATAAATTAAGGGGCTTCCCTGGTGGCGCAGTGGTTGCGCGTCCGCCTGCCGATGCAGGGGAACCGGGTTCGCGCCCCGGTCTGGGAGGATCCCACATGCCGCGGAGCGGCTGGGCCCGTGAGCCATGGCCGCTGGGCCTGCGCGTCCGGAGCCTGTGCTCCACAACGGGAGAGGCCACAACAGAGGGAGACCTGCATACCACAAAAAAAAAATAAATAAATAAATAAAAAATTAATTAATTTTTTTTTTAAAGAAAAAGAATAAAGCTAAACATTGGCCAAAGCATGTATTTTTGTAAGGTGTGATTGACTGTGGAAAAATCTGGTAGGATTTTTACCTGATTTGAGGTTTATCAATCCTTAATTGGCAAGATGGAATTGGCAATTCTTAAATGGCAAGATGACAAATTTTTGATGGGCAAAATTTACTGCGTAATCTCAAAAATATAGCCTTTGCCTAATGGTTATAAAGTTCAGGTCAAACATACTTAATTCTGGTACCCCCTTAAGGTTTTGCATCACTGCCAGATGGATTGCAAGCTCTTAAAACTGCAGGTTTTGTTTCCTTTCCTTGTTTTTGCTGCAAAAGTAATTAGGAATGAAATGGTGGTTTTTACCCTATAATTCACAAATGAATGAGGTGGATATTAACCTGCCTGGGAAGTGGTTTTAATGACTCACAGCACAATAGCTGAGTCCTGGTGGCAGAGGACAATGATTAGAGGGCTGTAATTTAGAGATTAATATGTCTTAGTCACAGCTTATAAACGTGGTTTAGTTTTCTCCTGGGACAACCCAGTTTTTTCCTAAATGGTTTTTAGTTTAAATATATATATGCAATATCATATATATGCAGTATCGTGTATATTTTTTATATGCAGTACTTACAGTGTAATCTCAAAAACATAGCAGTTACTTAACAGATATAAAGTTCAGGTCAAATATATTTAATTCCGGCACCACCTTCAGGTTTTATATCATTGCCTGATGGGTTGGAAGCTCTTGTAACTGACGATTTTGTTTCCTTTCTTTGTTCTTTGCAAGAATACTACATATTTGTATCTATAATGTGTGTGTGAATGTGTGTGTGTATATATACTGGGCTATTTACACTGAAGTATAAAAATAGCCAGGCAGCAATTGGCTGTTAACATTAGTGGAATATCTGAAGTCAAGATATGACACTGAGCAGTACAGTCAAATCATAAACTCTAGATTCATGGCTTACTGCAGATACAAGATGGATGAGCAGACGAATTATCATTCCCTGATTTCATATGATTTTAGATAGACTCATGGTGGAAGAGAGAGTTAACAATTACACCCACCTCACACCCCCTCGGTTTTTCCACCTCTCCTCTCAGCCACTATTACAAGAGTTAAGGAGCACCTTAGGGGCCTTCTGACTTTTCCTCCGGAGGGTTCTATGGTTTCTCAGCAAAACAAAGGAGACGAGGCACTACAGTTTCTCTTTTTGTCCAGTATTCTTCCCTTCTTTGTCAACCGACTTAAAGGTATGTGTACTTTCTCTTTACAGCGCACCGCTGCAGCTTGGCAAGGCAACTCTCATTAAGAAGTAGGCACTAACAAAACTGTGAAAATCATCATTGGAAAGAAGCTCCTTTTCAAATGATGCACTTAAACTTGATTTCCTCTGAGGCTGGTAGAGAGAGAAGAGGCAAAAGCAAAAGCAGGTCCCGGAATGTTGACTCTGAATGATATTGCCATATTAATGTGTTGTAGTTAAGAGCAGAAGAAGTTGGAGTTCTTTTTGTTGCAGGCATGAAACTGGAAACTAAGAAATGAGCATAAAGAGACGTTAGGGATCTAGAAAAAAGGACCTCCACACTTGAAATATGGGATGAGTGGTTTTGAAGTATATTTATCAGGACAATGCTGAATGTATATTTATCAGCATAAGGCTGAAATGGCCCAGGCTGCTGTCTCATAAAAGAATTTTCTTCCTTCTCTGCTTTCCATCGATGGGGCAGAGTAAGCAGACAGGTTTCTGTTTTTTATAATCCTTAAAGTTGCAAGGAAGAATTTAAATGTATAATTCAAGAGATCCAAATTATAAGTGAGGTGTGAGTAGAGAGGCCCTCGGGGATGCTGATCTGTAACTGACCCAGAAGAGCCCTGCAGGGGCTTTGGTTTCAGAGCGACCCCAGACTGTAGCCTTCCCAGCGTTAGCCAAAAAAAAAAAAAAAAGCAATGATATGGTTGCATAGCTTATCAGATTCTCTGCTGAGTGCATTTCAAATTATTTTAAATCTATGATAGTGTTTTCACATTATTTTACATTGAGCCACAGAAGGATGTGTGTGTGTGTGTGTGTGTGTGCGTGTGTATTTTGGCAAATCCAGCAATAAAAGCGTTCCTAGGAATCTTTACACACTGCAAATAAAGTTGTTTCTAAAGCATTAACATTATTTATCTAAAAACACTCTCAAAGGCTTGGATCAAAATTACTTTTAATTCTTACAGACAAATGGCAGTGGAGATTTTGTTGGAGGTTATGGAGTTTTGTGGCTTTGAAAACAGTTGAATCATCTGGGAGGGACCAGCAAGGGAATGATTTAATTGATCACCAGCACAGCAGTTATTTCTCTCCCAAATATGTCCCTGGTGGGATTTGGCTCACCTGCCAATTATCTCAGTGATCTGTCATTTTTACCAAGGATGGGAACTGAGGCTAGAGACAGAATGAGATTGAAACAGCTTGACTCTCTACTGCAAGGGCTTTGAATGAACATACGTGTGTGTTTTACTTCTAAATATTTTCTGAGGGGTGTCTGACAGGTAGTGTCTCTGAATAAACCCCTTTATCTGCTACTGAGTAAAAGTGGAGACCAACTTTGGAGCAAGAGTTTAAACTGAATGCTTTTCCTCTTTTGATAATTTGCTAGAGTCCTTAGGCATAAAAGTAGAAAAAATACTCCACCTTGTGCAAGACACCATCAGCTTACATAAGTTCAACCTTACGGTACTGGAGTCATCCTGAAGATAAGGGTAAGTGCTTACAGTGTGAGTCATTTTACTGCATTTCCCTGGATGACCTGTGCCTCAGAGTGAGCAGGAAGGTGGGGCTCTGGACCCAGTGCTGTTTCTAGGGTGACCTAGTTCCTGAGGCCTCCTAGAGCGTGGAACTTGCCAGGGTGCATAGATCTGGGGTTTAAAGGTAAACATAATTCAACCATGCCGGCTCCTATATGTGTGTAAGTAAGTCAACTACTTCATCCGATTCCTAACCTGAGAAACTGGAGAAAGGCCTGGCTGTATAGGGCCTTTCCCAGGCAGCATTTTCTGAAGGCATTTTCCAGGGTGACTTTGTCTATGTGTGACTTTCTTCTTTCCAGCTGACTTCCAAATCCAATCCTGAGGTCAGATGTGGCTCGTGCGTCTGAGATGGGAACCTTTTTCCCAGCGCACTTTGGAGGTGTGTGCTATGACAGAGGAGCTGGACGAGGCAAACTTGAGATGATCATCTAAATGCGTCTTCCCCTGTTCCTAGTCCAGGCTTCATTTGGAACAAGCTCTGTGTGGCTCGGGTTGATTATATCCCGTCACTTAGCAATAGCCTATGTAGAGATGGTGGTCATCATTAAAATCAGTCTTGAAGCAGTGTAACATCCTCCAAAAGGCTTAGTTTGGGAGGTCAGACAAGTCTGGATTTCAAACCCCTGTGGCCTAAATGATCTTTCTGGGCCTCAGTTTTCTCATCTGTAAAACATTCAATAGAAATAACAGTATCTAGTTCAGAGTGTTGCAGTGGAATGAAATGAAATAATACATGTACTTGGCACATAGTAGGTGCCTAATAATTAGCATTATTAGCATAATATTTATGAAATATGAATTGAGTACTAACAAAGTAGTAGTTCTAGGGGGAGATAAAGAAAGGTATAAGACTGCTTCCAGAGCTAAATTTCTAATAGAGGTAGGAACTTGCATGTGGAAGTTGAACTACCCACAGAAGGAAGATGAGTGTCACAGCCAAAATGCACTCCCAGTGCTACTCAAAGTTCCTGTTCATGGTGAATCAAGGTTGGGCCAGAATGGAAATCAGTGAACTGCCTCCTCCAGATAGATAGTCTTGCTCTGGAGAAAAACATCAGCTAAACTAGCCAATGTACCCAGTGAAGTGGCTGACATCCATTCTGGCCCAAGCCTGGTGCTAAACTGTTGCCCCATCCTTGGGCCATACTTTAAGGATGGCTGCTCTTGGAGTCTGTGTTATGTCTGCCACCTGGGGGAGCCGCTTCCCTTTGGGCTAGACTATATTGCGGATTTTTACAGGCAATCTGACATATGTTAGGACAAAACAGAGAGCTGGTTAACTTGATGTCATACACTTTGTGTTTCACTAAATGCAATTCCCCAGGATATACCATATTGCTTCCAGCCCTATCCTTGAAAATGAACATCTTCTACAGCCAGGAGCTGTTGTTTCTCATCACCATGATCAATGAGGTGGCAGCAGTGGGTTCTCCCTGCCTCTTTGCAAGGGTTCTTAATCTTATTTTTGTGTGTCATGGACTCCTTTGGTCAGCTGTTATTTCTATGGACCATTTCTCAGGATGATTTTTTTTTTTTTCAGAATGATGGTTTGAATCATATAAAATAAAATCTGTAAGGTTACAAAGGAAACCAATTATATTGAAATACACTTACCAACATGTTAAAAACAATTTATGATGGTGATATATGTTTTATTATCAACACATCAAATAAGATCTAGCGGCAGGTCTAAGAACTACCAACATTTTGAAGATGAGTGTCAATAATGTTTTGACATATCTACAACAACTGTAATGGGTTATAAAAACATCGGTCAAAAGTGCTACTCAGTCTGTTGTGGTTTGCTGGTTGCCTTATAATAAAAGACAATGCCAGAATTTCAGTTAGAGGTTAGTGAAAATAAATATGTGTTCTTTATTCATCTAAGTTCAAGGGTCCCCTGCTTTCCTTCTCTGGTTAAGAACCCCTGCCTGGGAAATGCCAAGCAGGGAAAAAAGGGAGCTCTGAACCATTTTATTACTTTTCCTGGGACAGATATTCTGGGTTCCTAATAAAATCCAATTACAATTTCAGGCCCTGGTGAAATTCTATTATAATTTCCATTTGCTTTATTTAGAATATGAATAAATATGAGTAAGTTTTCCCCCAAATCTATATTTGGAGACCTACATTTCATGAAGGACTTAACCAAAGGCATCTTGGGTGGAGGATTTGCATAAAATGTTCATTTCTCCTAATGCAGTTAAATGGATGCTCTTTCAGAAGATTTTCTTGCTTGCAAAGATGATCATTAAGTCATATCTATTCCCACGTGGAAGAAAATTTGTTACATGAAGAAGCTAGAAGGTTTAGGGCCCCGCTGGGGGCAATTTTCTTGAGGAAGCTTCAAACAGAGCCCAAGAGAGAAAGGAATCTTCGAGGATCAGACTGATGGGGAGGCTTCTTGGAGCAGAGAGATAAACCAGAGTTCACAGGGGAAGGAATGAGTTAGGTAAGAGATGGGAGGGATGGTATCAGGAGTGGGGAGGTCAGTAGCTTTGGCCCAAGGTAAGGAATGCAGGGAGGTGAGCCTAGACACGTTGCTGGAGTCGGTTTTGATGGACCTTCGGTGATACACCAGGGATGTGGGATGTTATTGACAGAGGGGAGTCACGGAAGTCCTTTCACAGGAATAAGATAAAGACATTTCTGGTTTAGGAATATCAACATGACTACAATGTTTTGGATAAATTTGGGGTAGGAAGAAATTACGGGCAATAGTTTTAGGATCAGATGGCAAAACTGGATGAAGAAAATTATACCTATCCTAATATCTCCCATAATTGCCTCAGGATAGGATTCACCTGGAGAACTTATTAATTATACAGATCACCACGATTTTCCTCTGCAAATGATAACCCCAGTAGGGCTGGCATTTGACAGGGAATTTATCATTTTTAAAATAGCTCCATGGGATTTTATCTCCAGACAACTTGGAAAATGCTCCCTGGGAATGTTTGGCTGATCAGATGTGAAATTGCATGTGACAGTGTCAAAGCAAAAACTGCACCAGATCAAGTGAAACAGGCAAAGTAGATTTTATTCAAAGCTATCATAGGGAAGGAAAGCCAGAACTCAGTCTGAGCTCAACTCCACTGAAATAAAAGGTGGGAATAAAATACTAGAGGACTTTAGGGGAGAGATTGATCCCTGGGATGTGTTGGGCACATTGAGTAATTCCTGAGCTTGCAAATGTTTTTCTCTGTGATTAGGTCACCTGTGTTTGCTAATTGGCACTCACCAATCCACCAGTTAGCAAGTTAGGCTTCTACCTTCCCACAGAGACTGGCAAATAGGAGCCCAGTCTTTCTGGCTGATTACATTTCAAAGCGATGGCTCCCTAGTCCTTGAGAAAGACCTTCTGGGGTTATAAAACAGGCTGAGGCTGGGAGAAGATTTATATCTCAATGGAGCAGAGAAAGAATTTACGATGACATGTTTTCTGAAGTAAAGGATCTAAGAAAAGGAAGGTCAAGGCAAAGAGTCAGGAGAAGGCTGAAGTTTAGTCAAACTGAGGGGAACGATAAGCCCATCTTGGTCAAGGGTAAGGTACTACTACTACTATTACTACTATGGCTACTACTACTGCTATCTTTAGGGTGGCTTCTCCCTGATACAGAATGGAAAGGAAGAATCAATGTTAGGAATGATAGGAAAGAAAAATCAACAAGTCTTCCTAACCTAATGTTGGGAACTGGAGAGGAGGATACAGAAGAGTGAACAATCCGTGTCTAGCGGCCCTAGACATAGGGAGAATGGAGAGGCATTGGTGGAATTGGAATTTCCAGTTGGCAGGCAGAGTGGCAGTGCCAGATGAACTGGTCAAGCCTAACGCTCAGGTCCTTTGGTAGAAACAGCGCCCTGCACTCAGCACAGGTAGTTGACAAGAGACGGGAGAGGCAGCAGGGCTGCGGAAGCCTCCTCTGGATCGTGGTCCTTTCTGACAGAACACTGCAGAGCAGCCTGGACTGTGCATTTGTGATTGTCAACCTGTGTCAGCTTCACCTGACACACACACACACACACGTACGCATCTTGTATGTGTGTGTGTGTATGTATATATATATCTATATAGAAGTATTTAAAAGTAAATTACAGGTATTTAAGCAGCTGAGTTTTATGGAAAACTGATGACTTCCATTTAGCACAAGTTGTGTTAGAAATTTGTCAGAAAACTTGGTTGAGGAGGTTGGAGCTTTTAGAGGCATCCTGGGCAATGATTTCTGAAAAGGTTATAATGAAACCATGGGAGCGAAGAAGATTTTCACAAAGTTACTGGGGATGTACTACGACATTAACGTGTCTTATTCTCTTTCAAGGGAGTAAGTGTAAAGGGGGAAGAACGGAGGTCTAAGAATTCCTAGTCTTCTCGGGCAGGAGTGGCTGGTCCCAGGGTTGCCTGCTCCAGCGAGGTCTCTGATGCTAAGAACTGTAAAAGGTACAGTTGATTTGCTCATGGAACACCACGCTGAGAAGAGCATCAGTAAAGTGTTCTAGGGGAGTCAGATGCAGGATTTAAGAGTGAGTGGTAAAAAAAAAAAAGAAGCCAGGGGAGCAAATGGCTTTTCTAGTAAGTCTGGTTTTCAGAGCAAGTAAGATGTAGGGAGAGAGCAGGAAAGTTACAGGATTAAGTTACTTGGGATATGTGATATTAATGTGTTTTACTTTTTTCCAATTACTTTTTTTAGTGATCAGAAATGAGTGAACAATCAGAAAAAAACAATTCCACGCAAGAGAGACATGCAGGTCAAAGTTCTCCTGAGAAAAACTGTCAAATCGGACAGAAGCAACTGGTATGGCTCGTGGATACTATGATTCCATGGTATATGGGGAGTTCGCAACTTGGGGATCTCTGAGATGCCCCAGATTTGGGTGGGAAGGTAGGCCCCATCAGGATTCCACAGGAAGGATCTCTGCCCCTTAGTGCTAATGGGGCTTCTCCTCGTCTTCACCCCGCTTTCATGAAGCTGGTCTCATCTTACCTATCTCCCCTGTGCCTCTCAGTCCCCAGCATCCTGTGCAATAAAATCCTACCCTTGGAGTAGAAAATTTGTAGAGAATATGGTCAAATATTTTTATTTAACAAATCCTTGGGTTTTTTTTTTCCCATGATATGCTAGTACCTGTTCTAAAGCTTGGTATATGTTTATTCACCTAACCCTTATCACAAGATACTGTAGTTAACCCATTTTGCAAAAGGAGAAACTGTGGCTTAGAAGAAGTAGGAACTTGCTCCAAGCACTCCAGTAACAAGTGGCAGAGCCAAGATCTGAAAAGAGGCACTAAACTCTTGCTTTGCTGCTGAGAATAATAGTAGATCGTACTAAGTTGTGTTTATTGCGCAGCTATACCTAAATACAGAATCGTTTCATAAGGTTGTTTGTAAAACAAACCCATACACACAAACGAAAATGAAATTTTAAAGAAACATACCTATATTATTTTAGACTGACTAGACTATTATTAAGCTAAAGAAACTGTAGAAAAGCCCGAGATTCTGTTACTAATTTGTTACCTTGAAATTCATACATTGAAAGTTTCCCTTTGGTTTCGAAATGTAGTATTTCATATATGTGTTAGCCTAAGTGTTTTGGGGCCACTCAGATTATTTTCTTCTAAAATCCTTCAGAGGAGCATTCCCTTCACTCCTGACATATGTGCTGCATGTTCAAAATTAATTATCAGGACTGATTGAAGTATCTTTATTGCTTGTCTTTCCAATTAGGCCCCATTTAATTTCGAATTATAAATATCCCAAAACAGAGACTTGTGAAAATTTCCACTAACACGCTATTTTGTCATTCAAGCCAGATTTTCTTCTTGCAATCTGGCTTTGACTGAGAGGGGATCCTTCAGGTGGCTGCATTCTGCATCAGAGCCCTGATGGGGTCCACACTCCCAGGGCAGTGAGTGCTGAGATGCCCTAGAGCACTGAAGGGGAGGGTTGTGTGTATTGTGTGTTCTCACTGTGTCTTGAGATACTTTACCTGGGCGGAAGGGCTTTTACTCCCTTGTCATTATCCACCAGAAAATGGTAATTCTGACTTTCATCCCCAGCAGATTTGAGAAGCCAAGGGGTGTTTTGCAGGTATAAAGGGAATTCTTCTGTTCCCCCTTGATTGTTTTTTACTTTTTTATTATACATAGTTTTATACTATGTATTTGTTTATTCAGAAAGAATGACCTAATTTGAAAAATTTTACATCATCTTTTGAAACTTAATCTGATTAAATTGTTTATTACTCTAGCTAAAACAACTAAGCTTTCATGCCATTATGGTAAAAGTTACAGAAACTTCATTTTGGTGCTGTGTAAAGCAGATAACATTATCTGGTTCTTACTACTAATACATTTTATTTGTTTCATAGCAACAGATAGAGCGACAGTTAAAATGCTTGGCATTTCAAAATCCCGGACCACAGGTAGCAGACTTCAATCCCGAAACAAGGCAGCAGAAAAAGAAAGCACGAATGTCAAAGATGAATGAGTATTTTTCTGTAAAGTACAAGTAAGATCATGATTTATTATATTTAATCTGTGGGATTACAAAATGCATGAATTCTCCTTGACAAAGCAATTAAATGTTGCCAGTTTTTTATCATTTAAAAATGTATTTTCTAAAGTCCAGTATCACCCCTTATGTCTGGAAGTTAGCAATTTCAAGAAATAGACTATAATCCCCAACTAGGCATCAGTTTTTTAAAAACAGGCTTCAGAAGTCCTTGCACTAGAGTAATGGCTGTAGTAGGAGAGATGATTAAAAGTAAGAAAGATGTGCATTAGAAGGAGAAATAATATAACCATGGGAATGAATTCAAGTATCAGATGGGCACAGAAGTATCATAAATTCAATTATTGTTAGTACACCAGAGGCATAAATTAAGCAGACCATTAAGGAAAAGGTTGATATATTTGACTACATTAAAATTAAGAGTTTATGCCTTTTAAAAGACACTCTACAAATAATGAGAGACAAATCACAAGGTGGGAGAAGTTATTTATGATCTAAAAGATCAGTATCTAAAATATATATGAATCAATAAGAAAAAGATAAACATCCTAAGAGAAAAACGAACCCAACAATGAACAGGCATTTCATAGAAGAAAAGGCTAGTGAACCCTCAGGATGCTAAACCTTATTCATTGGTACAGTGTGGGGAAGTGCCCCCCCTGACCAGATGGGCAAAGAGTTCAGTCTTCTGATATCACTGTTGATGAAGCTATGGGACATGAATTAAGTGTAAAATAGTACAGCCTCTGTTTTAAAACAGCTTGGCATTACCTATGTACCTTATGACCTCACATATTCACTCCTGGGTGTATATCCTGGAAAAACTCATGCACGTACAGTAGGAGACATGTTCAAGAAATTCATAGCATCCCTGCAATAGCAAAGAAAATAAAGTAGTAATAACCCAAACGCCCACCCATAATGGAAAAGTTAAGTAGCTGGTATATTTGTACAGTGGAATACATATAGATGTGAAAATATCTGAATACAGCTACATGTGCCACCATGGATGAATCTCAAATCATGGTGTAGAATTAAAAAAGCAAATTACAGAAGGGAAAATGTGGTGCGCTTGGAGATACATACACATATGGCATAATGAAAAGTAAAACAAGGAGTTGATTTTTATGATATCAAGGTGTGGTTCCTTTTGGCCGAGTGGAGGGATGCAATGGATGGAGCATGAAGAGGATGTCAAAGGCACAACACCCCTTTATTAAGCTGGGATACGTGGAAGTGTGTTTTAGTCTTTAACTCTGCATGTATGTTTTGTACACTTTATGTACGTATGATAGCTCAGAACTATATAGAGTATAGCATCAGATGGGCAGGAAACTGTAAGATTTGTGTCTTGATGTCTGAGTAAAGACAGGGAGTATTTGGGTGAAGGCACGGGGAGAAGGACAGAGTCTGACCTAGGCTCTCTGTTGGCTGCATGACTCCTCATTTCCATCATTCCCATAATAGATTTCACATCTCTTTGTCTGTTGACACGTGCATTTCCTGGTGGGTGTAGGAGCTCTCATGCTTCAGATGAAGAGCTTCAAATGTAAATACTCATTGGAAAGGCTGTCCTGCTACAGTGAGATAATCAGGCAAGTCTGCATAATGATCCTTAATCTTCCCCGCTTTACTGGGAGAGAGAAGAGGATGGAATAGCATTACCTAACAGGAAGGGAAAGAGGTGTTATGCCTTCTTGGGGGCCAAGCGTGCAGAAGGTCATAACTTCACAGCCTTTTCTGACTTCAACTGGTCCTAATGGATACAGGCTCTACACAGGTACTTTTGTCGTTCTCAGGGTTTCAAGCAGCTCAGTACTGAAGGATTTATTTCAAGATGGTTTGGTTTTGAGAAGGTGGCAGAATCCTGGTGAAAGCCTTTCGCTTCCTGGACTTGTAGATGCCGACAGGGGCAGTGTTGGGGCACAAAGCACGGTGTACTCACTGGTACAGAACTTCCTGCCGTCACTCAGAGTTTATGACACCTTCTGCCCCCCACACTGGGTAAAAAAAAACAGAATCAGAAAGGGACAGAAGCGGTGGTATGAGGAGACTGTTAGCAGAGGAATATTCAGTTTGCTTGTTTTTGTTTTTAATGATGTTGGTATAGTAACGGACAGTTCCAATGCTTCTCTTAAGTCATTCAAAATGTGACTGTATTCACTGTAGTGCTTCTTCTTTTCTCTCTCTCTTTTTTTTTAATTGAAGTATAGTTGATTTACAATGTGGTGTTAGTTTCAGCTGTATATAGTGCTTTTTCTTAAGAAAGGAAAAATGGATGAAATTTATCGGGGGAAATTCCATCAAGGATGGTTATATTTTTAAGTAAAAAATTGTAGAAGGAAATTTTAATAGCCTTTAATCAGCTATTCCTCAAAATTTGCTTAGGTGGGATATTACATTCCCCAGCATGCTGGAAAAAAAATGAGCCTTACTCTAGGTGACAACCCTGACTGCCTTGGTAATTGGTGCATATTGACTGAATTTCCCAGGACGTGTTGCCTTATAGCATTCTGAAGTGTTGCTGGGTCATCTTTAGGGTGCTGCTTCCTCAGAGTAAAGGGAGCCTACTTGGGAAGATTGCTACACAAGAATCTATTCTCAGTGTTAAGGAAAACTGCACTGTCCTGTTAGTGTCATTCTTTTCCTTTGCAGAGTTATGAAGAAGTATGACAAAAGCGGCAGGCTCATCTGCAACGATGCTGACCTGTGCGATTGCCTGGAGAAGAACTGCCTGGGCTGCTTCTACCCCTGCCCCAAGTGTAACTCCAACAAGTGTGGCCCTGAATGCCGCTGCAACCGCCGCTGGGTCTACGATGCCATCGTCACTGAGTCTGGGGAGGTCATCAGCGCGCTGCCCTTCAACGTTCCCGACTAGGAGCTACCCTCGTGGGCTGATCGGTTTCTTCTTTACATTTAAGGCAACCTCTTTCTCTTGGGTGAATTTTAGGGCTGGGGGAAAATGTTTAAAAAAATGTACTTAAGACTCATGTTCTGCGAAGCCATAGCACAGTATGGAATGGGCCATCCTTCTCTAACCTTCCTGCTGTGACCTCTCAAATCCCTCTCCTTGCAACCCAAGAGAGTGTCCATAGATGGATATCGGCACCGACACCTCCATCGCTACTTTGCTCTCAGATTTAAAATCCCTTTCCTCTTTGCTGGTATCTTAGGAAATGGAGTCTGAAGATCTTCAGAATTCTGTAGCTGGGAGCTTGTCTTGACATAGAACATAGAATCACACGTTTATAATAGCTAGTTACCCTTAGAATCCTACACATCACTAGTTCTAAATCAGAATTGTTATTTGGCTTGAAAAAAACAAAACCTTGTGACTTGGCATGCATACCCACAGTCTCATTTTTTAATTGTTGATATTTTAATAATATTAAAATGAAATGTAATACTTGGCAATATTTTTATTAAAAACTTGTATTTATTTATGAAATGGAAACATTAGGACTTGAATATCCTAAAAGCCAGTGGTTTACATGGTTTTTTATTTCAGGATCAGTATTTCAGAATATTTTTTCAAAAGGAGGAAACTTAAGTTATTATATGAAAGCACATTGTTGTGTGTTGGCTAATTGAGTGCATTGATACCTAGTTAACTAGATACATGATGTGGTCTTTTTCAATTCTAATACATTGTAGGAGGTTTATAGAAACTTCCACTCAGCCTTCTTTGAATTTGTTTTTATGAGTCCTGTTTACCCTAACTCAGTGGTTCCCATCCTTCAGGGTACATCAGAATCACCTGGAAGACTGGTTGTATGGTAGATTTTTCTGCCCCACCCACAGAGTTTCTGATTAGGTCTGGGGCAGGGGTCAAGAATTTTATTTCCCAGGTGATGTTGATGCCACTGGTGTGGGGACTTGAAATGTTAGTTTTCAGCATTTATTTTTCCTGCCTAATCAGTTTCAAAAGCACTTATTACTGCACAATCCGCATGCCGGGGAAGGTTCCTGATAATTCTAGACTTGTTACTTGACAGTAGGTTTTGGGACTAAAGTAACAAAAATCCTGCAAGGCATGCTGTGATGGCACTATTTCTGTATGTGCAGCAGGAGAACTGACTCTGTTTTTCACAGAATTTACTGAGTTTTCCAGACTCAACTTTGTGCTACATGTTTCCAATTCACTACCGTTAACCATCACAGCCCTGGGAGGAAGAAACCAAATCACCCAAGTCGGATCCTTTGAAGTGCTCATGAGGAGTGCGCAGCCCTGAGACCCGTCCAAAGGAGTAGGGGCCTTTTTTGGTTTATATTATGTTTTGTTTTGAGAATAATTGTAGTTTTGTAAATGACTGGCCAAGTGAATTGTTTCTTTACTCATTTATTTTAGAATCATATAATTTTAAAGTTGAAAAGGAATCTTACAGGTTGTCTAACTAGTGATTTGTCAACAAATAATAACCAAGAGGCTGTTCTGTGCCAGGTTCGGGGATGGAGCTGTGAGTAAAACTCAGCTGGTCCTGGTCTTCATGGGGTTTACAGACTAAAAACAGTTTTGTTGTTGTTGTTTTGTTTGTTTGTTTGTTTTTTACAACTGAGGAAATTTGGACCCAGTGAGATTAAAATGACTCGGTTAAGGACAAGCAGAAGCCCTGGCAACCTTGGTGTTTTGAACCCTAAGACTAGGTCAGTGTTCTTTCCATGACACCAAGTATGTCCCTAATTGGCCTGACTGTAAAGCTCATCCAGGTGCTTTTAATAATATGCATTCCTGAGCCCCATCCCAAACTTCAGGAGTCAGAACCTCTAGGGATGAGGCCTGGGAATCCATACTTTAAAACAAGCACCCCCAAGTAGGTCTCATGATCAGGTAAGTTTGAGAAACACTGCCTTATCATAGCTGTCTTATTTTC
This sequence comes from Physeter macrocephalus, assembly GCF_002837175.3. Taxonomy (NCBI): domain Eukaryota; kingdom Metazoa; phylum Chordata; class Mammalia; order Artiodactyla; family Physeteridae; genus Physeter; species Physeter macrocephalus. The sequence goes on from NC_041221.1 coordinate 113,646,648, forward strand.
ATATTAAAAAATAATCAGGCAAATTGACATTAAAGTGTATTTCCCTTTTGTCTCCTCCTACGGTCTTAAACATTAGATGAGAGGATCTGATTTAAAATGATCTCATTTAAAACATGTGTTGGCAAATTACGTTGGTAAGTTTTTCAAGTAAAGCAAAAAATAAAATAAAGTCACATATTTATTAAGCAGACACCTCATACTGCTTTTATGGAAGCCTAGTAAAACCTTTGATGAAGTCCTTTTTTATAAACCAGCGTATTTCATCTTGATCTACTGCCAAGTCAATTCATTTTTAAAAAGCCTCCTGCACTAAAATGATTCTTGCAAAAATAAATTTATGTGAATTGTCAGAAACTTATTTTGTGTCTAGTTCTATCACAAAGTGAACAAAGCTCTTGAGTTATTTGAACTAAATTCAGATTAACAAGGACTATAGCTGTACTATCTGATTACATTAAGGAAATTGTCTTAGTGTAATCGGATTTTTTTCTCTTTCTGCGTGGCTATCTTTCTTTCAATGTTGACAGTGTGTCTTCATGAATATGTATAGAAATTGCAAGGAAAGCTATTTCACAGAAGGTTGTTTAAATATAAACTGTTATTTACTGAAGGATTTAAACAAGTCACTCAGTAATCCTTTACACAAGGATTTACATGTGGAATGCTCTTTCACATCAATTTGCAGAATACTTTATCTGAGTCTAATTTGTAAGAGGAAGAATCCATACAGCGTCTGAGACAATCCTTAGGCACCTCCCGGCCACCCCCCAATACAGTATCCTGGATCCATTACAGGTATGAACCTTGGGATGCTAACTCATAGAAAAATTATTTAAGCTCTCCTTTATATATTTATTTGCTTTTCCTGGAAAGTGAACACTGCCAACTTGGATATTTTGTGACTATCATGGATTGCAGTTCTATAATGCCTCAGAAACATAAGCACTTACCTGAGGAGGAGTGCAGTGTTTGGCTACGCAGGCTACTGGCTGCACATGTCTAGGGGTGCCTTTCACATGGGCTACACTGCCACCAGTGCCCCTGGGAACACAGCAAAGTGGCTCTGCTAGCATGTGCCATTGATGTGTGGATTTCTTGATTGTCTAGTATTTATGGACACTTCGTATATGCTAGGCATTGAGTGCTTTACATTAGCTTATATCTTGTATAAAATAATTAAAAGAATCTCCCTACATCTTGGTTTTTCCCCTTCTACTGTTTCTTTCTCCTTCATTCTCTGTGGTGTCTATAACCGCAGACTACAATTTTCAGGTTAGTTCGAACAGTACTCCAAATATATTATCTAGCCAAAGCAGTTTTCATACTTTGTTTCTTTTTCATAATCTATATTTTAATCCTAGATTTGGAATATTCTTTTTCATATTCACAGATTTCCTGAAATTCTGCTTTTTCCATAATAATTTTCTTCACTCTGTGCAAGGGATATGACTCTCTTATCATCACTATTCATGTCTAACAAGTAGTTTCTTTTGTGTTTATAGTTTGTAGTTTCAGAAGAATTTCCCTCCTCGCTTTGCATGGTTCTTTTAAAATTGGCTGATGCTTAGGTCAGATATAATAAATTCAAAGAGATCAGAGTCTGACTTTGTTTTTCCTTTGATAGTGAATTCAATGGCCCTGAATGCTTAATAGATACACTACTTAGTGACCATTCATTCCTTCCTTCATTCATCAAGCACCGCCTATCTGCCAGCTACTTTACCAGGTGCCAAGGATACAATGGGTAAGAAAAAAAAATTTTTTTAAACCTAGGATACATAAAGTAGAAAGAAAACCCAGGCTACTTAAACTGTGTCATTCCTCATATCCAAGGTCTCTATCCTGTCCACCTTCCTCTCTCTATTTTTCAGAGTCATCTTGTGTATGTTTTATTTATCATGTCTAGCCTTTTAACCTGTACTTACCGGAAGAAATGGAAAAAAGTACGTCTGATACCACTAGGTGGCGTTCTGGGGGGGGGCTCCAAGGAGCTCCAGTCTCAGGGCAGAAGGAATTCAGCAAGAGGCAAAGTGGTAAATAAGAACTGATTTATTATAATAGGGATGCTTGTGAGGCTCACAAGTGGGCGGGTGCGGGGGTGCCGCACCCCGAGAACTTAGTGGGATGAAGTTTATAATCAAAAGAAACGTAGGGAGAGGGAAAAGGCCATCTTCCCCATTCTTGAGTAGATGTCATGCTTCCACCATCAAGTCCTCCTCCAGGTTGGGCAGGGGAGTTTTCTTCTCCTTATATCGTCAAGCCAGGACTGCCATGGCAGTATGGAAAAATTATTTCAGGTTTCAGTACAATGAGAGTCTTTCACTTTGAAATATCACCTTTCAATAAATTATTGTTTTTTATGTGTGCAGAGAGCATGTCCTAGGGGTCATTAACTTACTGAGCTCACTGGGCAGGATGTGATTCTCATGCCACCATTGTTTTATTGTTTGGGAGCATGTCTGATGCTTCTGTTGGATGGTTTTGTTGCTAAGCAGACCTGCTTGGTTTTGTGGTTAAGCAAACCTGCTTTCTTGAGTGATCATTAACTTACAGGGGTTTCCCATACTTTTTTCTTTACTTACAATCCCCAAGGGGGATTAACTACTTAATTACCTAATTTGTCCCTTTACTCTGTCCCTATCACATCTATCCCATCTTTCCGGAAGTGGAATCCCTTGTGGTCTTTGATATCGAGGTAATACTCGTCTCACAAAAGGAGTTGTGGATTACTATCTCTTTTTTCTTCTCTGGAAGGCTTTGTTTCAGATGACTTTGGTTTCCAGATATTCCTTAAATATTTGCTGGAACTTGCCAGTGAAGCCATTTGGGTCTGAGGTTGGTTGGTTGGTTTTTATAAGAAAGTGTTTAATAATACAAGTGTTTAATAATACATGCATTTGTAAAAACAGTTATATTCTATTCTATTTTATTCTATCCTAATGTCAATTTTGGAGAGTTATATTTTTTCTAGGAATTATCCATTTAATCTAAATTTTCAAATTTGTGAACATAAGTTTGTTCAAAATAAACTCTTATCATTTTTCATTATAAAATATTTCCCCAAATCTTAGTTTTAAACTATTCAAAGGATAGTACAAACCAGCATCCTTTCAATAAATTCCTTTCCCCACTAAGTTAGTCAGAATTGGATTTTCTTGCTTATAAACAAAATACCCTAACACAGGTATCATGCAGAAAATGGAAAGACACTTCTATTTAGTGGCAGCATTTTTTTTTAACAGACTTCCACAAGAAATGCGTCCCTTCTCTTTCCTAAGTTATACCTGGAGCCTGACTTAAGAGGTCTGAACCAGAGCTTCTTGTCCTGTTTCTTGTCAACACACCTGTAACAAGTATGCTCCCTGCAGCAGGAGCTGAACAAGTGTTGATACAACTCACAGAAAGTTTCCACCGAAATAGAATACAAATGACCTAGCTTTGGGGAGTCACTACAAACCAGCCCCAGAGAGAGGAGAGAGAAACAGAGAGAGGGAGGGAGGGAGGAATGCTTCTTGTTTGAACTACTTGAGATTCATAATCCCCTTGTAGCTTTGAAATTTTCTCTAATGTACTTGGCATCAGAGTAGCATTAAATTATATGATTTCTGTAATTTTTGCGTACAATCTTGGAAGATGAGGTTCATTTGCATTTGCAGTTTTTAATAATCCGCTTTCCTAAAAGCTTTGTAGAAAAGTTATATGCATGGTTTTGGCTCCCTCATCTGGCCATTCATATGTACTTTAAGTTTTAGAGAACAAAACCAAGACACCACTCTTGAAATAGATTTGGGTTTTCCCCCCAAAGTTTATTGCAAATTTAATGCTTCCAAATTTATGACAATCTTTCAAGTTTCGTAAGTACATTTTTATTCTGGTGTATTTTTTCTTTAAAGTTATAACTGAAAGCAAAGGCTACATTTTAGCAAAAACATCAAGTTTAGAAAATATTTCAGATAAAATGTGTAATTCCTTTATGTCTCTTTCTCAAGCTGTCTGTGATGAAGGTACTAGTTAAGCAGACTGATGCTGTTGTCTGTTCCCATGGCAATGCCTCCTTTGGTCAAATGAGCTCCTCAGCTGTTCGCCACGGCAACCTTGTAACCTTTAGCCTTTTATTTATTTATTTATTTTGAAGTTTTGAATTTTATTTATTTTTTATACAGCAGGTTCTTATTAGTTATCTATTTTATACATATTAGTGTATATATGTCAATCCCAATCTCCCAATTCATCCCACCACCACCACCCCCCACTTTCCCCACCTTTAGCCTTTTAAACTCACCACCTCTTCATCCTCTCAGCAATGTTTCCTCTTTCTTAGAAATGATAGAGGTTACCCAACACAAATAACTTTGACATCCTGATTATCTCCCCTGCCCCAAGTCTTCAGACAAATCTCTATCCTTTTCTTACCTCCATGTCTCTAGTTTCAGTGAAACAAGTTTCTCTCCTGTCAAGGACCGGTCGGTTGGAATGACCTCTGGATCCCTTTTCCCCTGATTCTTCAGGAGCCTCACTCTATTCATCGTTGTTATTTCTCCTCTTTCTTTTCTATATCTCTGCACTCTTAGTCATTGTTGGCTTTTCATGATCAGCATACAGACATGCTTATGTCAGCTAAGGTTTTTCAACTGCAAACAGTTCTGGCTACCTCAAGCCAAAAAAGGGCTCACCCCATGTAAGGAAATGTACAAGAGCTCACCTCAGAAAAAGCAGGTGCCAGGACAGCTCTATGGAGCTGGAGAGCAATGCACGGTGGACAGTGTCCTCAGGACCAGTTGTCGGGAGCTTAGCTGAGCTGGGAGAAAGAGCTGAGTTGTCAGGTGTCACAGCAGCCGATTAAAGCAAAGAGCCAAAAAGGAAAGAGTTAAGTCTTTAATCACTTACTGCGATCGTGTAAGAGGCTAAAACCAAACGATGCACCACCACCCCCAAACCCGTTCCTTTTTCCCCATGGGGGAGGGTCAGGTAGATCAGTGCAGACATGGCGGGCATCTTATTGTTGACAAGCCCTGAACAAAATGCTCCTGCAGTTTTATGGACCCTGGGATGGAGAGGCCAGGGGGGTGAGGGCTAGGAATGGATGAGTACTGGGTATTGAGTCAGAGTGGAGAAAAATGTCTTCAGAATTCCCTCCTCTTCCCGATAAGAAGGGCTCAGCAGAGGTCTGCCCAAGGCCTCAGATAAAGACACCAAGGATTGTTGAATGCAAATGTGCAAAGCGCAGGTCTGAGAGGCCCGAATCCTTGACTGCAACACCCCTCAGAGATTACAGTGCCCTGGCTGTGCACCAGTGTGGGGAGGGAAGCCTTCCCATGAGGCGTCCAGGGAGAGCTCTTGTAATGGCCCATGGTCAGGCCTGAAAAGTCACATGTAGGTTTTTTAACCAGGAGCCGGACTCCTCGTCACTGTGGGGGGTGAATCAACTCTAACCATTTTTTGTCCTGGTGTCAATCAGTCCCTGGGAAAGTGCTGAACGGTCCTACAGTAGGTCAGAACCCTCCCAGATTAGCAGTCCCACCAAGAGAGCATAGAGTGGGAGAAGGGGATTAGCCCAAATAAAATCAGGGGCTGTTACAAAGAAGGTGGAAGAGAAGTGAGGCAAGTCAACTCAACAGCCATGAACCACCCATGCTCCCTACTTAGAAAAACCAAAGCAAAACCTATTGTAGAAGGTCTCTCTTTAAACCTGTGTCTATTGACCCCTCCTCTTTTCCGAACAGCCGAGCTTCTAGAAATAATATTCAACACTCACTGTGTCCATTTCTGTCACTTATTTACTTATTTCTCAACTCACTGTGATCAGCTCTGCCTACCCCCTAGTTAACCAAAACTTCCCTTGCCAAGATCCCCAAGGACCGCACCGTGGTTAAAGCCCAAGGACCTTTACGTCTTTATTTTGGTTGACCTTCTCTTGGTATTTGACTCTGCTGACCATGCTCTGTTTTTTGAAATCATCTCTACCCTTGTTTCTTTCCCCTCCTTCCTCTCTGAGTGTTTTTTCCCAGTCTCTTTTGTGGTCTCTTTGTTATTCTTTCATTACAGAGTTTCTGTCTTCAGCCCAATCACACACTCCTTGTTAGATCCAGTCATTCTCCATCCCTCAGCAGGACGGTGGTTAGGAGTTCTAGGTCTTGAGTTAGCACATGGGGTCCAAATCATGGCTCTACCCACCACTCATTGAGTCACTGTGGGAAAGCCACTCAGACTCTCATTGTGAGTTTTCTTATCTGTGAGAGTGGACCTGCCGACAGGATTGTTGTGGGATTTAATGAAACAATGCTTGCAAAGCATTTAAAACAATGCCGGGCACACAGTAAGCATAGCTTGATAAATGGTGGCTATCGCTGTGTATTCAGAGAATCTACCCTGCCTTGTGCTCACATCAATCATGGCACTTTTTTGCTTTGTATTGTCCTTTTTCAGACCTCACATTAGTTAGTAACTTCCTTTTGTGGAGGACTGTGTTTTTTGGACACCAGATCCTTAGCACAGAGCTTGGCACAAGGAAGATGCTGGGTAAAAGCACATTGGTTGAAGGTGAATGACATCATGGATCACATGTTGAGGGGAATGTGAAAGTAAAGTGGGCGTGGTTATGAAAGGTCCTCTGGGTTTCCTAGATGGTAACATAAATTCTTTTCATTAAGATGTTTGGCTATCATTTTAATGTTTTCAGTCCCACCTGACAAATATCCTGAATCCTTGTTCAAGTAAAATTCAAGAGTCTATCAGACAAAAACTTTTCCTTTCCTTCACCTTCCCATCACCATGAACACCTCTACCATCATCATCACCATCATAGTTGTCTTCAAGTACCTGAGTCAGTCATTGAGCAATAATCTTGATCAGTTTGTCCAGTAAGAATCCGTGTTGCAACTTAGGTTCCCCGGTAAGTGGAATCTGAGCTGAAATTAGCATGCAGGAAGTTGGTTAAGGAGGGCTCTTGAGTTCAACACCTGGAAAGGGGTGGGAAGAAAGCAGGATTTGATGGAGGGGGGCGGTGAGCTGTGATGCAGTCAGACCAAGCACTCACCTGGCCCCAGGAAGCTCTGGAGCTGAAATGGTTCTTTGACATTGTCCCAGTTTGACTTCAGGGAGACAGAGTGGTGTGCTGGAGTTGGCTCCTACTAGCTCTGGAGAGGAGAGATTGCATACATCTCTTCCCAAGTGTGCATTCATTGACAAAACATTGGTAGCTCGAAACAGGCCATGGTGGGAGCATTTACGTTATAGAAATTGGAGACAAGCTGCCCTGAGAAGTGTATGTGACCTTGAGCTGGGTGGGGTTCTTTAGGTGAGGAGATCCCTGAAGAACACTGACAGCTTAGAGCTGTCAGCCAGCAACCTTCCCAGCAGCTGGGGGAATATAGCCCTCCTTCGTGGAGGAGGATTTGGGCTGCACAGCACAGCATCCCCAACGGTCCCTGTGATCTAGTCGTGCTGCTATGAGAAACCACGGAGTTGATGATATTTTAAAGTTTTATATGTGTCATTTTGACAGCAGTATTTCCTTTATAATTTAAAAAGTTGCAAATAGTTAATAGTTTTTTTTAAAAAAAATAAACTTTCTCTTTTAGAACAGTTTTAGAAAACAGAAAACTTGCAAAGAGAGTACAAAAGGTTCCCATGTACCCCACACTCAATTCCCCCTATTATTAACATCTTAGATTAATATAGCATATTTGTTACAATTAATGAACCAATACCAACAAATTATTATTAACTAAAATCCATAGTTTATTCAAATCACAAAGGAGAACCTCCTTGACTCCAGATTTAGAACTGAGAATGGGCAGGCATGTGGTTGGAACAATGAGGAAATGGGGAGAAGAGTCAAACAAACCCTATGTTGTTACCTGTGGCTCTAATGAAGCAGACTGAGGCCTCTCTGGCTATTTGGCTTTAGAAGCACTGCTTTGTCTTTACTGATGCTATGCTGACAGTTCCTGGGGGATAGTAACTATGTCGTCTCATCAATTTGCTAATCGAAGCAAACGATAAAGAAAAAACGTTTAAAGATCCTGTGTAAATAAAAGAGGGGCAGTTACACTGAAGATATATATGATTGCATTCTTTTCAAATGCAGGGATATTAATAATTTATTTTGGGCTTTTCTTTCCTTGAACACAAAAAAACTTAATTAAATTTTGATAATGATTAATAAATTAATATTATTTACAAATTGCCTTGAGAATGATGTTAATATTTGGATCACCCAAAGTATTTTTATTGATATGTAACCTCCTTTAGTACCTAATACATATAAAAAAACTAGCTTGAACATATAACTAATTCACTTTGTTTTCATTATATTTTGAATAATGATTTTATTGTTTTTATTAAAATAATACATTCTCATTATTGGAAATTCAAGCAGTACAGAGAAGTAAAAGTAGAAGGTAAAAAATTATAGAAAAATCTTAGCAACCAGAGATAATATTGTAAACACTAGCCAAACCAAATTCCAGTAATCTCTATATGGATATTTTTCTAGATCTCAAACTGTATGCAGTCTATGACACCTATATATGGCTATATAGAAATAGTTTTATCAAAGTGGATAAGAGAAAAGAAAGAAAGAGAAGAAATTGCTTTTTTAAAAATTAAGTTGTTTCTTTAACAAAGTTATGTGTGTTCCTAAAATATTCCTCTAAGGCAAGGGTCACAAACTCAAGGGCCTTTATGAGCAGTGACAATACGATTCGTGAAGCATGCTACAGATTTCAAGTGGCTGCTATTGTTTTCAAAAGAAAAAAATCTCTCTGATTACATTGCCTATGTCATCACTGAGTAGGTCAAAGAAAATGAGGAAGCAAAATATTTCCATAGTCCATTAGCCGTATTCAGACTACAGCTCTCTAGATTGTTACCATTGGTAAGATCAAAAAAAGATTAAGAAGATACAGTCAATTTATTTTTTAAGTGATGTATTTCATTTAAGATAGCGTTTATTGATACTGTGCCATGAAAGTTTAAGAAATCAGTACTCCTAAAACTTTATTCCACTTATTTTGTGGATTTTAAATTAGGTTTCTTAGCTATATATTAATTTTATATTTTCAAATATTAAAATATTTATATTTAATCTCATAAGCATAATTCCCATTTTTACTAAATCTTGGTTCTAAATGGATTTAATGTTCACTACATGCCATAGCACCTCCATTCCTGTCTTCTTTGTTTTTATTTATCTCTTGTTTGGCTTGTTTTTAACTATCAGTTTTCCCAAAAAGAACTCATGAAAACTATAACTACAATCATATTTGAGTATATCTGACTTTTGCTTTGATAACTGAATAGCATCATGGCTGGACAGAATGTACTTTTCTCAAAACTTTGTAGACATTGCTATGGAGGAGTCTGAGAATTGTTAATTTCTTTCCTCTTGTAAGTGACTTACTTTTTTCACCTGGATGCTTGAAGAATTTCTTCTTTATCCTAGGAGTTTGATAATTTTACAAGAATTTGTCCTAGCATCATCATTCTATATCAGGTTCTTCCAGAAAACAATTTACTCTTTCATCGAAGTACAGATTCAGTTTTTCCAACATTGTAGGCAACTTGTCTTCTAGTGTATATTTGTTGTGATCATCTCATAGAGGGGAGATGGACTCCCCACCCCAAATATGGTTTGCTATTAAGACTGATGATGCAAAATCTTGGAAATAGAAGGGAGAAAATACAAGAAACATTTAACAAGGAACTAGAAGAACTAAAGAGCAAACAAACAATGATGAAAAACACAATAAATGAAATTAAAAATTCTCTAGAAGAAATCAATAGCAGAATAACTGATGCAGAAGAATGGACAAGTGACCTGGAAGATAAAATAGTGGAAATAACCACCACAGAGCAGAATAAAGAAAAAGGCATGAAAAGAATTGAGGACAGTCTCAGAGACCTCTGGGACAACATTAAACACACCAACATTCAAATTATAGGGGTCCCAGAAGAAGAAGAGAAAAAAAAAGGGTCTGAAAAAATATTAGAAGAGATTTTAGTTGAAAACTTCCCTAACATGGGAAAGGAAATAGTCAATTGAGTCCAGGAAGTGCAGAGAGTCCCATACAGAATAAATCCAAGGAGAAACACACCAAGACACATATTAATCAAACTATCAAAAATTAAATACAAAGAAAACATATTAAAAGCAACAAGGGAAAAGCAACAAACAACATACAAGGAAATCCCCATAAGGTAAACAGCTGATCTTTCAGCAGAAACTCTGCAAGCCAGA
>NC_041221.1:113657025-113660122 GCF_002837175.3 Physeter macrocephalus
AGATTACTCTACCCAGCAAGGATCTCATTCAGATTCGATGGAGAAATTAAAACCTTTACAGGAAAGCAAAAGCTAAGAGAATTCAGCACCACCAAAACCAGCTTTACAACAAGTGCTAAAGGAACTTCTCTAGGCAGGAAATGCAAGAGAAGGAAAAGACCTACAAGGACACTACATAATGATCAAGGGATCAATCCAAGAAGAAGATATAACGGTTGTAAATATTTATGCACCCAACATAGGAGCACCTCAATACATAAGGCAAATGCTAACAGTCATAAAAGGGGAAATCGACAGTAACATAATCATAGTAGGAAACTTTAACACCCCACTTTCACCAAAGGACAGATCATCGAAAATGAAAATAAATAAGGAAACTCAAGCTTTAAATGACACATTAAACAAGATGGACTTAATTGATATTTATAGGACATTCCATCCAAAAACAACAGAATATACTTTCTTCTCAAGTGCTCATGGAACATTCTCCAGGATAGAAACAAATGACAATGAAAACACGACAACCCAAAACCTATGGGATGCAGCAAAAGCAGTTCTAAGCGGGAAGTTTATAGCAATACAATCCTATGGATTCACAGGCAAATTCTATCAAACATTTAGAGAAGAGCTAACACCTATCCTTCACAAAGTCTTCCAAAATAAAGCAGAGGGAGGAATACTCCCAAACGCATTCTACAATGCCACTATCACCCTGATACCAAAACCAAAGATGTCACAAAAATAGGAAACTACAGACCAATATCACTGAAGAACATAGATGCAAAAATCCTCAACAAAATACTAGCAAACAGAATCCAACAGCACATTAAAAGGATCATACACCATGATCAAGTGGGATTTATCCCAGGAATGCAAGGATTCTTCAATATATGCAAATCAATCAATGTGATATACCATATTAACAAACTGAAGGATAGAAATCATATGATAATCTCAATAGATGCAGAAAAAGCTTTTGACAAAATTCAACACTCATTGATGATAAAAACTCTCCAGAAAGTAGGCATAGAGGGAACTTACCTCAACATAATAAAGGCCATATATGAAAAACCCACAGCCAACATCGTTCTCAGTGGTGAAAAACTGAAACCATTTCCACTAAGATCAGGAAGAAGCCAAGGTTGCCCACTTTCATCACTGTTATTCAACATGGTTTTGGAAGTTTTAGCCACAGCAAGCAGAGATGAAAAGGAAATAAAAGGAATCCAAATCAGAAAAGAAGAAGTAAAGCTGTCACTGTTTGCAGATAACATGATACTATACATAGATAACCCTAGAGATGCTACCAGAAAACTACTAGAGCTAATCAATGAGTTTGGTAAAGTAGCAGGATACAAAATTAATGCCAGAAATCTCTGTGTATAGATTTCATTCCTATGCACTAATAATGAAAAATTTGAAAAAGAAATTAAGGAAACACTACCATTGCAACAAGAAGAATAAAATACCTTGGAATAAACCTACCTAAGAAGACAAAAGATCTGTATGCAAAACAGTATAAGACACTGATGAAAGAAATTAAAGATGATACAAACAGATGGAGATATATACCATGTTCTTGGATTGGAAGTATCAACATTGTGAAAAGACTACACTACCCAAAGCAATCTACATATTCAATGCAGTCCCTATCAAACTACCAATGGCATTTTTCAAAGAAGTAGAACAAAAAATGTCACAATTTGTATGCCAACACAAAAGACCCCGAATAGCCAAAGCAATCTTGAGAAAGAAAAATGGAGCTGGAGCAATCAGGCTCCCTGACTTCCAACAATACTACAAAGCTACAGTAATCAAGACAGTATGATACTGGCACAAAAATAGAAATATAGATCAATGGAACAAGATAGAAAGCCCAGAGATAAACCCACGCACACATGGTCACCTTATCTTTGAGATAGGAGGCACGAATATACAATGGAGAAAAGACAGCCTCTTCAATAAGTGGTGCTGGGAAAACTGGACAGCTACATGTAAAAGAATGAAATTAGAACACTTCCTAACACCATACACAGAAATAAACTCAAAATGGATTAAAGACTTAAATGTAAGGCCAGACACTATAAAACTCTCAGAGGAAAACATAGGAAGAGCACTATTTGACATAAATCACAGCAAGATCCTTTGTGACCCACCTCCTAGAGAAATGGAGATAAAAACAAAAATAAAGGGACTTCCCTGGTGGCACAGGGGTTAAGAGTCCGCCTGCCAGTGCAGGGGACGTGGGTTCAAGCCCTGGTCCAGGAAGATCCCACATGCTGCGGAGCAACTAAGCCCATGTGCCACAACTACTGAGCCTGTGCTCTAGAGCCCGCGAGCCACAACTACTGAAGCTCATGTGCCCAGAGCCCGTGCTCAAGAGAAGCCACCACAATGAGAAGCCGGCGCACCCCAACGAACAGTAGCCCCCACTCACCGCAACTAGAGAAAGCCTGTGCACAGCAACGAAGATCCAACACAGCCAAAAATAAATAAATAAATAAGTTTATTAAAAAATAAACAAATGGGACCTAATGAAACTTAAAAGCTTTTGCACAGCAAAGGAAACCACAAACAAGATGAAAAGACAACCCTCAGAATGGGAGAAAATATTTGCAAATGAAGCAACTGACAAAGCATTAATGTCCAAAATTTACAAGCAGCTCATGCAGCTCAATATCAATAAAAGCACCAACCCAATCCAAAAATGGGCAGAAGACCTAAATAGACATTTCTCCAAAGAAGATATACAGATTGCCAACAAACACATGAAAGAATGCTCAACATCACTAATGTTAGAGAAAAGCAAATCAAAACTACAATGAGGTATCCCCTCACACTAGTCAGAATGGCCATCATCAAAAAGTCTACAAACAATAAATGCTGGAGACAGTATGGAGAAAAGGGAACCCTCTTGCACATTTGGTGGGAATGTAAATTGATACAGCCACTATGGAGAACAGTATGGAGGCTCCTTAAAAAACTAAAAATAGAACTACCATACGACCCAGCAATCCCACTACTGGGCATATACCCTGAGAAAACCATAATTCAAAAAGAGTCATGTACCACGGTGTTCATTGCAGCACTATTTACA
>NC_041221.1:113660172-113665674 GCF_002837175.3 Physeter macrocephalus
CGCAAGAGGGAGGGGATATGGGGATATATGTATACATATAGCTGATTCACTTTGTTATACAGCGGAAACTAACACAACATTGTAAAGCAATTATACTCCAATAAAGATGTTAAAAAAAAAAAAAGAAACACTGGTGGCACCACGCACACACACTCCAAGAAGCTATGAAAATGTTTGTAGGGTGTAGGATGATTGCATAGTTGTTATGCCCTTTCTTCTCATCCTATTTATGTTTAGAGTGGACAGTTCTGCCCAGACCTCTGTTGTCTCTGATGTCGTGCCTAATCACCTTACTTCCTTTGCCTGTTTGTGTGAGATCTGTTTTTCCATCCCGGTGGCTCAGAATTGCATTCTATCTACTTTTCTTCTCCTCCCCCTCCTCCCCCTCCTCCCTTTCCTCCTCCTTCTCCCCCCTCCCCCTCCTCTTCTTCTTCCTACAAAAGCTTAAGTGAGGGAAGCTGGGACTGAGCACTTGTTGGTGGATTTAGTTTTTGCTGTCTCAACTCTGAGGTTCACTTAACTGTTCTGTATCAGGATTCACTCCACTTGGTAGGGCGTGCCCAGTCCCTGAAGGGGGACAAACCTTCACTAACTGTGGCGCCACCGAGCCTCTGATTCCTCCTGAGTCAGCCCTGGTTGTTCACGCCCCTATTTCAGTGTTTCATTTCCACGTCATATGAGGGAAGGATTGGGGTGCCCGTGGATTTCACCCAGTGTTAACAATGAGGTGGGGAGGTCGGGGTGTAAGAAAGGCTATTTTCACTGCATCTCTGATGTAACCTTTTCCACTGGCTTTTTGCCTCAGGATAGCTTTTCTTATTTTCTCTTCAGATTTCCAGCTCCGCATTCATCATTTGGGATATTAGATAAAGTTGTGTTTTTTTTCCGCCTTGTTCTACTTTTCCCCTCCCCCAGGGGCACCAAGAGATTGACTCCTGGAGGTTCCTCCACCCTCCGTGGCATCCTGCACCTGCCTTCACAGACATACATTCTCCAAGGATGTCCCATGACTCCCCTTGGGCTATTTACCCCCCCAACTTCTGCTCCTCTTTAAGGTGCGGGGTAGAAGGAGAATTCTCCTGGCTTTGTGGACGCCTTCTTTCCCTAGTACGGTTCCAGCAGTGCAGGGATCACCTTTAAGATCCAGCTTAGTCATTTTCTTTTTTTTTCTTGGCAGATGCTTTTTCAAGTGTGTTGTTAAGCTATGCGTCTTCCTTTGTTTGCTGTCAACAGGTAGTTGTTTTTTTTTTTTTTTCCAGTTGCCTATCTGTGGTGTTTACTGTTTTTATTTCCTTTCCTAGTCATTGGGTGAAGGGGAATCTGCAATTGTGCCTCCGTGGACATGTCTGTAAGGGAAGCACCATTTAATTCTTTTCAAACTGTGTTCACCGGTGAAAATGACTGAAGAAACCATTCAATGTTTCACACATCCTATGTGTAAATATCAGTCCTGTTAATGGCACGGGCCTCTGAGAGGTTGAGTGAAGGAAATTAGGTACAAATTAAAATGGAAGGGTGATAATTTGAGATGGTTTTCAACTTTAAGTTGGAGAATAGAACAGAGATCTGTTCATATATCACAAAGTATATTTTTGTTACATTTTAATAAAAGTTTCCCTCCCATTCCCTTCCCCACCCTCCATGCAGTTAAGGGTGGGTGAACATAAATACAGTTGGTATGGACAAATGTGGCCTGCACCCTTGATGCCATTCCTTCTTTTCTTTTTTTCTAAGCTTCTTACTTCCTTTCCACATCACAGCCTGGTATGCAAATACTCAGAGAAGACTTTATGTTTATGCTTTCTTGATTCCTAATGTATCTCACATTAAACAGGAACATTCACATAACCAACTCATAAATTAGAATATGTGATTTTAAAACTTCATTCCCCTGAGAATCTGGGGAGAAAATGTGGAACAATTACATGTTTACCACGTAGAAGGCTGTTCTTCAGTTACACCCCAACTGATTCACTCACACTTATGAGGTAAGTGCTGAGAACAGAGCTAAAAACAGGGCTGGAAAGTGTGACTGACGCTGGTGTGGAGACAGGGAGGTAAAGGGAAGGAGGAAAACTGGGCCAATGGCTTCACGCGAGTGTGACAAAGCAGCTGAATGTGACTTTTGTACTTGCCAGTCATCTGGGTATAGGCCATGAGTGGCAGGCAGCTCTAGTCCTCTGCCCTGATGTGACTCTAAACTACCTTTGATAGCTCACCTGAGAAACTCAAGGTGAGTTGTAGGACTGCAGACTTTAATAGTGTTAGGGTCTTGGGCCAGATATTTAGCTAATGCATTGCCAGAATAATCTGGGTATGTAATAAAATCCTTTACACCTGGCTCCCCCACCCCCCAACTTGACAGTATATATCAAGAGCTTACTTAAAAGGTCATTGCAGCTGGACTAGGTTCCTGGGGCTCAGATACCATTCTGATGGCTGAGTAAGTGTTATCTTTCCTCCAAAGATAATCATTTACATTTGTGGCTGGAATGTTGAGGAATGGATTTGGGCTGGGTTCCTTGATGTACCCAGGGTTTTCTTAAGCGTTGGAGGAGACTTCTGGAAAAAATAGGCCCAGACTTTGGCCCTACTTAATTGAATGTTAAAGATATAAATCATGCCTAGTAGGGAGAAGGCGGGTGCAGACTGAGGCCACATTGCTGGATACTGCCATGGGGCCCTTGGGAAGGAACCCATCAAAAAGGAGGGGCTCCAGGGACTTCCCTGGTGGTCCAGTGGATAAGACTTTGCCTTCCAATGCAGAGGGTGTGGGTTTGATCCCTGGTTGGGGAGGTAAGATCCCACATACCTCGTGGCCAAAAAACCAAAACATAAACAATATTGTAAGGAGTTCAATAAAGACTTTAAAAGTGGTCCATATCAAAACAAACAAACAACAAACTTAAAAAAAAAAACACAAAAAGGAGGTGCTCCAAATGGGACAGAGTTCACACGTAGTTCTAAAGACAGAGGGGAGGGTGGTCACCAACCTCACTCCAAGCTGTGTTCTGACAGACTTTGGTAAAACAACTAGGCACACATGAATTGAAAAAGCTGCATCAATTAAGAGCTGAAGCACTCAGGGCCCAAGCAATTCTTGTGTTGAGATTCCACCTGAGAGTAAAACTGTCTTCAGGCTATGTACCTCCCCAGATATGCTCACCCCACTGCATCCCAGGCTTCAGCCCGTTGCTTGACTTTCCCAGTAAAGTGACCCCTGGGAATGCTGAATTATTCCCGTGGTCTTAAACCTCCTGTCAATTGCTGCCAGCCTTGGTGGGGCAGGGATTGGGGAGGAGACATCTGAGGTGGGTGTCGGCAGGGATTGAGCCGACGGCTCTTTTTTACAGTTCCAGGCTCAGTTCCTACTCTACCAACTCATGGAAGCTCTGGATTTTCCAGTGGCTGCCTAGAGGTGCCAGATGACATACCCCAGGAGTTCAGGGGTGGTGTGAAATATAGGACAAATTTGGACCAAATAAAGACAGCAGATTGGAAAGAGTTTGCAGACAAAATTTTTCCCCCTACTGCTATCTCTTTGCTGTTGCAAGATACAGCAACTTGAAATAGTCTCTCTGAGAAATAATCTGGGTTTTGAAGCTGTAACAATTTGGATAACATGCCACCTTTTATTTGCTTTCCTCCTCCCTTCATTCCTCCTTTCCTTCCCTTTGCCCTCACTCCTACTTCCCTACAATTACAGCCCCCAATGAAATACCAGTATGCAACTCAGGTTGTTTTCTAGAGAACCCAGGCTAACATAGAATATGAAAAAAGGTGAATTTGGCAGAAGTTTGCAATAAAGGCAAGGGTATGGAAGAAACTTCAGAGCACTGAGCATGTTTAGTAGCCCTAATAGATCAGGGGCAACAGATCTGGGCTCTGGATCTATCATAAAGATGGGTTGACAAGTTGGGGGTTAGGAGCAAAGTGTGGTTATGGAATTATGCCTCCAGGAGATACATTTCCTGCCCTCCAGCAGGTGGCAACAGGAAGACAACGACAAGGACTTGTAGCTTTGGATAGGTATGCCTATACTCCAGAGACTACAGAAATATTTGGGGTAATAGTCTCATTTAGGGGTTGAAATTATTCACTGCATCAAGCCTTTATAAGAAAAAGTAGTAAGAAGAAGTGATCACCCCGGGGCTTCCCTGGTGGCGCAGTGCTTGAGAATCCGCCTGCCAATGCAGGGGGCACGGGTTCAAGCCCTGGTCCGGGAAGATCCCACATGCCGCGGAGCAACGAAGCCTGTGCGCCACAACTACTGAACCTGCACTCTAGAGCCCGTGAGCCACAACTACTGAGCCCACGTGCCGCAACTACTGAGGCCCGCGCGCCTAGAGCCCGTGCTCCACAACGAAAGAAGCCACCGTAATGAGAAGCCCACGCACCGCAACGAAGAGTAGCCCCCACTCGCCGCAACTAGAGAAAGCCCGTGCACAGCAACGAAGACGGCAACACAGCCAAAAATAAATAAATAAATAATTTATTTTAAAAATGAAGAGAAATATAGTGAGAGGCCCTCTGTGTCTAATGAACACCGTTTTGCTAAAATCTTGGAAGTCTGTGCTTTGCTTTATAAGGGAAGGTAGAGTGATTCTTGCACATACACATCAGGGTGTTTAATTCTCACCACAGCCCAGGGGAGCAGACATTATTCTCACCTCCATTTTGCAGATCAGGAAGAGGAAACTTGGTGAGGTGGAGTGCTTTGTTCCAGATTACACAGATTCAGGGCTCAAACCATCCTGAGGTTCTTTGGCTCAAAATCCCAGCTATAGTTTTGAAGGGAACTGAAGAGGAGGTAACCTTCACCTCCTCCTCCTAGAGATTCAAAATAGTTTTACCTGGTTAGTGGCTCTACTTCAGGCAATGAATCAAGACAAAAGGGAAATGATTCAAAAGTTGAGCGAACTGGGACTCTATTAATGTGCCAGGTAAGGTAATCTGTGTTTGTATCAGACACCTATAATTTATGTAGATCCACATACATTTTTTTCAGATGCTGCACAAATTGGGAAATGTGTGGAGTGTTGTCGAACCATATGTATTTGTATGTGTTCAGTACACTGTATAATTGACTCAATTATCCATGTGGGGATTATTCACTTTTAATTTGCATTCTGGCTTCTCCTTTCAGTTAGGATGTTTCAGGGCTGCTCTAGGAATGCCAACTAATGTAAATAATAATTTAAGTAAAACATAATTGGGTACGAAAATTAAATCCAATCTTTTCTCAGCTCCTGAAGATTCTATAGCTGAAATGTAACTCTAATTCATCCACTGTCTTTTCATTCTCCAATGCCATTTTACTACCAAGGATTTTATTGCTTTCCATAGATTATTGCAATAGCTCCCTATCTGGCTTTCCTGCTTACCTCTTTCCCATCCAATAATCATTCTGCTTACAGTAATCTTCAACAAACAAACAAACACAGTTCTCACAAAGATTTCTTTGCTTGAAAACATTTAATAGCTCCCCATTTCTCACCAATC
>NC_041221.1:113667429-113695667 GCF_002837175.3 Physeter macrocephalus
TTTTTTTTTTTTTTTCCAGTTGCCTATCTGTGGTGTTTACTGTTTTTATTTCCTTTCCTAGTCATTGGGTGAAGGGGAATCTGCAATTGTGCCTCCGTGGACATGTCTGTAAGGGAAGCACCATTTAATTCTTTTCAAACTGTGTTCACCGGTGAAAATGACTGAAGAAACCATTCAATGTTTCACACATCCTATGTGTAAATATCAGTCCTGTTAATGGCACGGGCCTCTGAGAGGTTGAGTGAAGGAAATTAGGTACAAATTAAAATGGAAGGGTGATAATTTGAGATGGTTTTCAACTTTAAGTTGGAGAATAGAACAGAGATCTGTTCATATATCACAAAGTATATTTTTGTTACATTTTAATAAAAGTTTCCCTCCCATTCCCTTCCCCACCCTCCATGCAGTTAAGGGTGGGTGAACATAAATACAGTTGGTATGGACAAATGTGGCCTGCACCCTTGATGCCATTCCTTCTTTTCTTTTTTTCTAAGCTTCTTACTTCCTTTCCACATCACAGCCTGGTATGCAAATACTCAGAGAAGACTTTATGTTTATGCTTTCTTGATTCCTAATGTATCTCACATTAAACAGGAACATTCACATAACCAACTCATAAATTAGAATATGTGATTTTAAAACTTCATTCCCCTGAGAATCTGGGGAGAAAATGTGGAACAATTACATGTTTACCACGTAGAAGGCTGTTCTTCAGTTACACCCCAACTGATTCACTCACACTTATGAGGTAAGTGCTGAGAACAGAGCTAAAAACAGGGCTGGAAAGTGTGACTGACGCTGGTGTGGAGACAGGGAGGTAAAGGGAAGGAGGAAAACTGGGCCAATGGCTTCACGCGAGTGTGACAAAGCAGCTGAATGTGACTTTTGTACTTGCCAGTCATCTGGGTATAGGCCATGAGTGGCAGGCAGCTCTAGTCCTCTGCCCTGATGTGACTCTAAACTACCTTTGATAGCTCACCTGAGAAACTCAAGGTGAGTTGTAGGACTGCAGACTTTAATAGTGTTAGGGTCTTGGGCCAGATATTTAGCTAATGCATTGCCAGAATAATCTGGGTATGTAATAAAATCCTTTACACCTGGCTCCCCCACCCCCCAACTTGACAGTATACATCAAGAGCTTACTTAAAAGGTCATTGCAGCTGTACTAGGTTCCTGGGGCTCAGATACCATTCTGATGGCTGAGTAAGTGTTATCTTTCCTCCAAAGATAATCATTTACATTTGTGGCTGGAATGTTGAGGAATGGATTTGGGCTGGGTTCCTTGATGTACCCAGGGTTTTCTTAAGCATTGGAGGAGACTTCTGGAAAAAATAGGCCCAGACTTTGGCCCTACTTAATTGAATGTTAAAGATATAAATCATGCCTAGTAGGGAGAAGGCGGGTGCAGACTGAGGCCACATTGCTGGATACTGCCATGGGGCCCTTGGGAAGGAACCCATCAAAAAGGAGGGGCTCCAGGGACTTCCCTGGTGGTCCAGTGGATAAGACTTTGCCTTCCAATGCAGAGGGTGTGGGTTTGATCCCTGGTTGGGGAGGTAAGATCCCACATACCTCGTGGCCAAAAAACCAAAACATAAACAATATTGTAAGGAGTTCAATAAAGACTTTAAAAGTGGTCCATATCAAAACAAACAAACAACAAACTAAAAAAAAAAAACACAAAAAGGAGGTGCTCCAAATGGGACAGAGTTCACACGTAGTTCTAAAGACAGAGGGGAGGGTGGTCACCAACCTCACTCCAAGCTGTGTTCTGACAGACTTTGGTAAAACAACTAGGCACACATGAATTGAAAAAGCTGCATCAATTAAGAGCTGAAGCACTCAGGGCCCAAGCAATTCTTGTGTTGAGATTCCACCTGAGAGTAAAACTGTCTTCAGGCTATGTACCTCCCCAGATATGCTCACCCCACTGCATCCCAGGCTTCAGCCCGTTGCTTGACTTTCCCAGTAAAGTGACCCCTGGGAATGCTGAATTATTCCCGTGGTCTTAAACCTCCTGTCAATTGCTGCCAGCCTTGGTGGGGCAGGGATTGGGGAGGAGACATCTGAGGTGGGTGTCGGCAGGGATTGAGCCGACGGCTCTTTTTTACAGTTCCAGGCTCAGTTCCTACTCTACCAACTCATGGAAGCTCTGGATTTTCCAGTGGCTGCCTAGAGGTGCCAGATGACATACCCCAGGAGTTCAGGGGTGGTGTGAAATATAGGACAAATTTGGACCAAATAAAGACAGCAGATTGGAAAGAGTTTGCAGACAAAATTTTTCCCCCTACTGCTATCTCTTTGCTGTTGCAAGATACAGCAACTTGAAATAGTCTCTCTGAGAAATAATCTGGGTTTTGAAGCTGTAACAATTTGGATAACATGCCACCTTTTATTTGCTTTCCTCCTCCCTTCATTCCTCCTTTCCTTCCCTTTGCCCTCACTCCTACTTCCCTACAATTACAGCCCCCAATGAAATACCAGTATGCAACTCAGGTTGTTTTCTAGAGAACCCAGGCTAACATAGAATATGAAAAAAGGTGAATTTGGCAGAAGTTTGCAATAAAGGCAAGGGTATGGAAGAAACTTCAGAGCACTGAGCATGTTTAGTAGCCCTAATAGATCAGGGGCAACAGATCTGGGCTCTGGATCTATCATAAAGATGGGTTGACAAGTTGGGGGTTAGGAGCAAAGTGTGGTTATGGAATTATGCCTCCAGGAGATACATTTCCTGCCCTCCAGCAGGTGGCAACAGGAAGACAACGACAAGGACTTGTAGCTTTGGATAGGTATGCCTATACTCCAGAGACTACAGAAATATTTGGGGTAATAGTCTCATTTAGAGGTTGAAATTATTCACTGCATCAAGCCTTTATAGGAAAAAGTAGTAATAAGAAGTGATCACCCCGGGGCTTCCCTGGTGGCGCAGTGCTTGAGAATCCGCCTGCCAATGCAGGGGGCACGGGTTCAAGCCCTGGTCCGGGAAGATCCCACATGCCGCGGAGCAACGAAGCCTGTGCGCCACAACTACTGAACCTGCACTCTAGAGCCCGTGAGCCACAACTACTGAGCCCACGTGCCGCAACTACTGAGGCCCGCGCGCCTAGAGCCCGTGCTCCACAACGAAAGAAGCCACCGTAATGAGAAGCCCACGCACCGCAACGAAGAGTAGCCCCCACTCGCTGCAACTAGAGAAAGCCCGTGCACAGCAACGAAGACGGCAACACAGCCAAAAATAAATAAATAAATAATTTATTTTAAAAATGAAGAGAAATATAGTGAGAGGCCCTCTGTGTCTAATGAACACCGTTTTGCTAAAATCTTGGAAGTCTGTGCTTTGCTTTATAAGGGAAGGTAGAGTGATTCTTGCACATACACATCAGGGTGTTTAATTCTCACCACAGCCCAGGGGAGCAGACATTATTCTCACCTCCATTTTGCAGATCAGGAAGAGGAAACTTGGTGAGGTGGAGTGCTTTGTTCCAGATTACACAGATTCAGGGCTCAAACCATCCTGAGGTTCTTTGGCTCAAAATCCCAGCTATAGTTTTGAAGGGAACTGAAGAGGAGGTAACCTTCACCTCCTCCTCCTAGAGATTCAAAATAGTTTTACCTGGTTAGTGGCTCTACTTCAGGCAATGAATCAAGACAAAAGGGAAATGATTCAAAAGTTGAGCGAACTGGGACTCTATTAATGTGCCAGGTAAGGTAATCTGTGTTTGTATCAGACACCTATAATTTATGTAGATCCACATACATTTTTTTCAGATGCTGCACAAATTGGGAAATGTGTGGAGTGTTGTCGAACCATATGTATTTGTATGTGTTCAGTACACTGTATAATTGACTCAATTATCCATGTGGGGATTATTCACTTTTAATTTGCATTCTGGCTTCTCCTTTCAGTTAGGATGTTTCAGGGCTGCTCTAGGAATGCCAACTAATGTAAATAATAATTTAAGTAAAACATAATTGGGTACGAAAATTAAATCCAATCTTTTCTCAGCTCCTGAAGATTCTATAGCTGAAATGTAACTCTAATTCATCCACTGTCTTTTCATTCTCCAATGCCATTTTACTACCAAGGATTTTATTGCTTTCCATAGATTATTGCAATAGCTCCCTATCTGGCTTTCCTGCTTACCTCTTTCCCATCCAATAATCATTCTGCTTACAGTAATCTTCAACAAACAAACAAACACAGTTCTCACAAAAATTTCTTTGCTTGAAAACATTTAATAGCTCCCCATTTCTCACCAATCTAAATGTACATGCCACGACCTATCATTCAAGTCTTCTTCATGCCACCTGTCCCAGGAAGTTTTCCTGTTCCAACCTCGGATGCCTTATCACTGTTCCCAGCTCTGAATCCCCTTAATGCACTACATGTTTTTCTCTAAGTGAAACAAAGGTATTCCTGAACCCGCGTTGTCTCTCTATTATCCTGAGATGTCCTTAATCGCAGTCTCTGCGGCGATTCATCTCCTCTACTCCGCACTACCTAGCTCAGTGACCAACCACAAAGAAAGGCACAACGAACACTTGCCCATTTACCTGCTGGCAAACCTCAAGGGCAGGAATTTTGGTCTTTTGTATCCCGAGTGTCTAGCACAGTGCCTGGCACACAGTAGGTGCTCAAAGAACACTACTGAACGAATAAAAGTACAAAGAGCCCAGGCTCCGCGTGGGGCACTGCAGAGCTCCAGGGATGTAGATACAGGAAGGGCTGGTGGCGCAGAGCAGAGGGTGGAGCTGGCCCTGGGCTCCTTCGGGGAGCGCGTTCCACTGCCTGCCCATTTGCAGCGCAGGCCAGACACCGTGGGCACTGCTTAAACTTTTTCTTCCCCCAAAAAAGTATGTGTATATGTACGCACGCGTAAACGTATATGTTTATACACACACACTACCTACATAACACATAAAAATAGCCACACCATATCCAAGTATGCGTATATATATATATAATAGGCAAATATGTACATATAAATAAATTAATATATGTACAGCCTTAACTCGGAACGTCGGGAGTGGCGGGGAGGACGACGGGGGGGCCCCTTCGCCCCTCCAGGACCGCAGGACCGGGTACGCACGCGTAAACGTATATGTTTATACACACACACTACCTACATAACACATAAAAATAGCCACACCATATCCAAGTATGCGTATATATATATATAATAGGCAAATATGTACATATAAATAAATTAATATATGTACAGCCTTAACTCGGGAACGTCGGGAGTGTCGGGGAGGACGACGGGGAGGCCCCTTCGCCCCTCCAGGACCGCGGGACCGGAGCGGCGCGGCCCCTGCGCTGCATGAGCCTTACGGCTTGCCGTCCGCCGCTGCCGCCGCCATTGGTTAGACTCCAGGCAGCTGATCCTGGCGGCGGGGCAAGGGAGCTTCGAGGATGGCGGCGTCCGCGGCGCTGATTCTGCGGGAGAGTCCCAGGTAACCCCGGCTGAGCACGGGGGCAGCGCGGGCAGGGCAGGCTTAAGAATGCTGCTGCTGTCTGTCGCCGAGGCGCGGGTGGGGTCCCGGGGCGGGAGGGGCAGGTGCGGGGCCGCGGGTGTCCGGAGGGGCGGGCGCGGGGCTGGCGGAGTCGCAGTGCGGGCCCCGCGGGATTGCGGGAGACTGCGGGTGCTTCCACCTGCACAGTAGTTCACCTGCGTGGACTTACAGTGGGCCTGGGCAGCTGAGGTCAGTACGACAGTGTGTGGTCAGTGTCACCGTTCCCCGAGGCTGTATCGCAGGTACCCAAGCCATCCTGGAGTAACACTGAAATCACGTGGAAAGGTATTCCGTTTCCGTTTTCAGTTCTCTTTCAGACCTCCTGATTATGAGAAAGTCTGCCATTGGTCCCGGATGGTCTTTAATACCTAAGACGCGTTAATATATACCTTTTCAATCAAGATAGACTAGGCCTCAGGCCAGGAGTTTTGGCTTGTAACAGTATCTAGCCAGAATTTAGTAACATTGCTTTTGTTTTCATTTGATTTCTTTTGAGTTCATTTGTTTATTTAGTTCATTTCTATTTATGGTAGGTAAGGTCGGCTGTCTATGGTCGTGAGGTAAAGTTATGTTTTAAAATAAAATTATTTAAGTAAAAATGACTCCATTTAATGAAAAATAATAGTGCTGGTGGTGTGTGGATGCAGAAAAGTGCAGAAGTATACAGGCAAATAATTGAGGCTGGAGAATAACTTTGTGTCTAGATTGGACAGGAGTCTTTTTGAAGAAGAGAGTTGTCATTTTGAAGTTTTTCCTTTTTTGATTACTTGAGTTCTGACAGCCAGTTCCTTTTCTCACACCAGTGTCCTGGGTAACACATCAGTAAACCATATTCAACGTGGTGCAGTGGAATTGTTCTTATCACATAATTTAAGTTGATTATCACAATTGAAACAGGGTTTTAAAACAGCTGTGTACTTAGTGACCCCAAATGATACTGTATGTAGTTTTTTTTTTTTTTTAATTCCATTACCTGCCATGCAGCAGTCTTTTCTTTCTATTTTTGGTGTAATTGCCATTTCCCTCCTCCCACGCTTCTTAAAGTTCTGTTTTGAGTTAAGTGGATACATAAACTTTCACTCCTAAATTAATACCATTCCCCACAGAGTGCAAGCTTCTCCTAGTAGTTTGCCTTGCCCAGAAGAAAGAGAAAATTTGCCAAATAGACCTTTTCAACAGAAATACTTTTGGGGGTATCTTTTGGAAACGTCCTGCCTTTGCTGGCCATCATCTGTTTTTCTTTATTTTACTCAGACTTACCTTGTAGCAAGCAGAGTTGTCGAAATCAAAACTTAGAGACAGCTGTACTAACAGTAACTACAGTACCACTTGGGGAAAACTCATTTTAAAACTTTGTTTTATGAATTTATTTAGCATGAAAAAAGCAGTGTCGCTGATAAATGAAATAGATATAGGAAGATTTCCACGATTGCTCACCCGAATTCTTCAAAAACTTCACCTGAAGGTTTGTATGTTTGCACTTCTATAGATTATAATATATTCTTGTGATTCCACTGCAACGCTAGGTTTCTACTTGAAGTACTTTTTGCGAGGTATTTTTCTCCAGCATGTCCTCAGGAACACCGGGTCTCTAGAAAATTTGATAATATCCCACGGTCAAAAGTTTGGGAACTTCTGTCTTCATTCAAATTAATTTTTTTAAATCATGGAACTTTTCAGAGTATATTTTATGGTAGTGTTAATAGTAAATATTTAAGCGTGAATGTTGTGTGCCAAATTTTCCAAATGTGTTTGACCAGGGAACTGTTTTATCATGGTATTTATTTTGGGACCAAGGCTTTGTGGATCACGCTTTGGGAAAATTCTGATATCATGATTTCATTCTTCATCTTAAAAATAACTCTGTAGTTTTGCTATCAACCAGTATGTAATTTTTCATTTAATCTTTCTCTTCCACTTTTATTTTAAGGGTGTGGTTATCTTAGATATATTGATGCTTAGTAATTCATTACTTGGTTAACTTGCTGACATTACTTAGTTAACTTCTTTATCAGGTTAATAAAATTTAATTCTATTCAACATGTGTTTAAGGAGTGCCCATTAACTGTTCTGCCTGGTGCAAAGTATCATCATTAAATGAGAACCCAGACTCTTACCTCTTCTTTTTCCTGGCCAGAGGCCAGTCCCAAAGCCCTGCCCTTTCTCCCTCTGAAGTATCTCTCAAATCCAAGTTCTCTTCGTAATCCTAGTTCAGACCCTTATTATTTCTCCCTTGGACTACAACAGTTACGTTCAAACTGGTACCGCTGTCTGTAGTCTTCTACCTTCTTATCACTTCTTCATGGTGCTGTTCCATTTATCTTTCCAAATATTTTTTTCCTAAAAAAAAGAAAAAAGTTGATCATATCTTTACAGTGTTCAAAGCCATCAATGACTTTCCGTTGCTCATGGGAAAAAGTTCATATTCCTTAACATTGTATTATAATAACGTTACAATATAGGTACAGTCTGTGTTTTCCCCACTTTGCAAGTGTTTCAGTTACCCTGGACTCTGCTCTTTTACTGGAACGTACTGTGAACTTTTTCGACTTGGTGTCTGTGTAATATACACTTTCCCTTACCTGAAATATCTTCCCTTCTTTAGTGAATAAACTATTCATCTTTCAAGGATTTGACAGTCCTACTCTCAGCAGCTCATCCTCTCTTCTTTGCTTCTAAAACACTTGGTTCATCCTCACCTCACTTTAGTACTACATCATAAATATTTGTTTCGTGATTACGGGGTCTTTCTCTGACCTTGAATACTTTAAGTATCATGTTTTACTCATCTTTATGTTTCCCACACTTGATACATTGATACTTATGCAGTTGGCACTCAGTAGCTATTCTTGGAGTTCATTCTTTTCCTTGCCATGGGAAACACAAAGTGAATATAGGTTCTCTGCATTTCTGCCTATAAGGAATTTGTGATGTAGAGGAGAAACAGGAGGAACAGCCACAATAACAATAGCGGCTACATTCTGTGGTGTTTGCTATTCACAGTTCCATTGCTCCCTCTGTGACCGGTGCTGTTCTAATGGCTTTGTGGTATTAACTCATCTGATCCTCACAGCACCCTTAGGAAGTAAGTACTGTTGTCATCCTTATTTTATTCATGAAGAAACTGAGATAGAGACCAGTTAAGTAATTTGCCCAGGGTCACACAGCTAGCTAGTAAGGCAGTCTGGCTCCAGAATCCATGCCTCTGACCCATTACAGTAAACCTCAGGAAAGAGTGTGAAACGGTATATAAATCAGTCCAAAGTGAATGATGCAGGCAGTTGATACAGAGCTTCTTTGATTGTCTGAGTTGGTGGCTGCCTTCTTTTTTTTTTTTATTTTGTTTATTGTATTTTTCAACTGAAATATAGTTGGTTTACTATGTTGTGGGTGGCTGCCTTCTTAAACACATACAAAGTTGGCCTCCTTTTTTTTTTTTTTTTATTTTGTTTATTGTATTTTTCAACTGAAATATAGTTGGTTTACTATGTTGTGGGTAGCTGCCTTCTTAAACACATACAAAGTGATATGGGACACGAAACACTTACATACATCTTTTGTTCTTCATACTGAGGGAGGATGGAACATCTGCAGGAAACTCGTGACCCTCTGGAGTTGAGAAAACATTAATATCTAGCTTAGAGTAACTGAATGGCCAAAGCATTCCACAGAGGTGTTTGAATGCTGTGCCTTCAGAGGTGGGGAGTGGAGGTGAGACGGTGTGGTTGTTGAGAGCTGAAGCAGCTGAGGACAGAAACATCTGTATTTGATTACTTGCCTGCAGAAAGTCTGGAGAGAAAGTCAGGAAAGGGGCAACCCATCCCCACTCCCCCAACCCACCCGGACAGTTTTAGGGAATGTTCTTCCAGAGGGACTCCAGTTGTGATAAGGGCTCTTATCAAAGAGTTTGCAGCGACATCTCAGATCTGCCAGCTTTCTTTTATGTACTCTTGGTCTGTCAAGTTGGCCTTTGCCTTGGGCCAAGCAGAGTCCTGAGAGCAGTGAAACCGCATGCAGGCAAGCTGGTGAAGAGGTTTAGGGATTGGTTGCTATTCTTAATGTTATCAGCTTGACACTTTGATTTTACCAAGTTTGATCTTGGTAAAATGGGATTGTGGGCAGAGGGTATCTGTTTTTCTCCAGACTGGTTCCTTGGAATCTCTAGTAGAAATGAAAATGGGGAAAATAAGCTTAGGTATAGAATATGCGCACGCCTAAGTATGGGTCTGGGAGTCCTCTTTGAACTGGCCCTATTCCTGAGCAATCGTGGCATATAGGAATACTTGGGAATTTTGGGTGGTTTGTTACCAATGTGTGGAGGGTGCTGGTGGCATTTAATGCCCAGGAACTTTGTTTTTTTTAACTTTTTATATTATATTGGAGTATAGTTGATTAACAACGTTGTGTTAGTTTGATGTGTACAGCAGAGTGATTCAGTTACACATATACACGGATCTATTCTTTTTCAAATTCTTTTCCCATTTAGGTTGTTACATAATATTGAGCAGAGTTCCCTGTGCTGTACAGTAGGTCCTTGTTGGTTATCCATTTTAAATATAGGAGTGTGTACATGTCAATCCCAGTCTCCCTAACTATCCCTTCCCCCCTGGTAACCATAAGTTCGTTTTCTAAGGCTGTGAGTCTGTTTCTGTTTTGTAAATAAGTTCATTTATATCTTTTTTGTAGATTCCGCATTTAAGCGATATCATTGGATACTTGTCTTTCTCTGTCTGACTTACTTCACTCAGTTTGACAATCTCTAGGTCCATCTATGTTGCTGCAAATGGCATTATTTCATTCTTTTTAATGGCTGAGTAATGTTCCATTGTATATGTGTACCTTTAAATGTCTTGCAGTGAGTAGGACAGTCCTGTACAAAGAATTGTCTCATCCTGCATGCTAATAGAGTCTGCCTTGGGAAACACTGAAGGAAATCAGAGTAAATTCCTTATCTGTGAACTTAAGTTCCCTGTGCTGTACAGTAGGTCCTTGTTGGTTATCCATTTTAAATATAGGAGTGTGTACATGTCAATCCCAGTCTCCCTAACTATCCCTTCCCCCCTGGTAACCATAAGTTCGTTTTCTAAGGCTGTGAGTCTGTTTCTGTTTTGTAAATAAGTTCATTTATATCTTTTTTGTAGATTCCGCATTTAAGCGATATCATTGGATACTTGTCTTTCTCTGTCTGACTTACTTCACTCAGTTTGACAATCTCTAGGTCCATCTATGTTGCTGCAAATGGCATTATTTCATTCTTTTTAATGGCTGAGTAATGTTCCATTGTATATGTGTACCTTTAAATGTCTTGCAGTGAGTAGGACAGTCCTGTACAAAGAATTGTCTCATCCTGCATGCTAATAGAGTCTGCCTTGGGAAACACTGAAGGAAATCAGAGTAAATTCCTTATCTGTGAACTTAAAAACAAACATTTGTGGCCTCTAAGTTTTTAAAATAGCTGTCACACTCATGCAATTAAAAAAAAGCCTCATGTACCTTGCTCCAGAGACTCTTAGGCCCTCCCACAAAGCCTATAGATGTTACTATGTTATATGTCTATTTCTGCGAGATGAGGTGTCTGGATTTCTGGCCATGGCCGACTACCAACAGCAAACTGGGGGGTGAAGGTGCTCCTGTGATGGGGCATGTAGACAGTTTCAAGAATCAACTGCTGGGTATAGATTGAAATGGAAGAATTATGAAAATCAGACACAAGAAATACAAAAGCAAAGAAATCTGAGGGCTTTTTCTGAAGTGAAAAATCATCAGTGTATCTTAGCAGTTCTTTAAGAAACTAACTGCAGCACGGAACTTGGACGCTCGTAATTATGATCTGACTTATTACAAGAATCTAGTGTAATGCAATATACTTTGTTTACAGAAGTCTAGAATGGGTACCGTACATTTCAGAAAGATTACTTTTAAAAGTTAAAGTTCTTTTATTTGATAGATTGACTTGTGGGAACCACCATACTTCCTCGTTATGACAGATAGAGAAGTCTCATTATATTAATATAAAGGACAGTCACAGATGTAAACCCCAGCATACAGAAATGCCTGAGGATTTTGTTGTTGTTGTTACAGTGTTTGGAGGGTGTTGCTGGCATTTAATGCCCTGGGACTTTAAATGTCCTAACGATGTGCAGCACAGTCCTGTTCAAAGAAGAATTGGCCTCACCTATGTGGACAGAAAAAGAAAAGAGTAGCTTATCTCTGAAAATGCATTTATTTTGTAATTAATATAAGCTGGAGGGCTTCTTACAACTTAGTTTATTAGGTTAAAATGATATATATACATTTTAAATTATGGCATACGCAGACTAGTAGGACCACGTGTTCTTCCATTGTGTTGGTGTGTGTGTGTATGCCTGTGTATGTGAGTCAGAGCTTGGATTCCGGACCACAGGCCTCTCTTGTCTCTAAAGCCGTGCTCTGAGCTTTTAAAACCTAATTGCCTTCATAATTATTTAGATAGTATACTGTTTTCATAGAATAGAAGATCCGTATAACTTTCTGAGCAATGTGACCTGATTTCAACTATATGTGGAATTCAGATGAGTTCACTCATCGTGCATGTTAAGAAAATAAATTCTTCAAAAAAAGAAAAAGTTGGAAGAATGGAGTTTTTGATTTGTTCTTTTTTGTGCCCTTAAAGTTCAAAATAGAGTGCTTAAGTGAAGTGTTTCAGTAACATTTTAAATTTCATAAATAGTTTATGAGGAAGTTTTTGTTTTCAGACATTTAAACAACATGGACGAACTGAAATGCCCCCCTTGGCTAACTCTTGCCCCTTCCTCCATCGTAATTCTCTTATGTGTGAGTTATCTATTGCTGAATTGCAAATTTCCCCTAAATTTAGCAGATTAAACCAACAATAAACATTTATCTCTCACCCTTCCTGTAAGTCAGGAATTTAGCAGTGGCTTGGCTGGGTGGTCCTGGCTTGGGGTTCGCATGAAACTGCTCTCAGCTGTTGGTTGGGGCAGCTGGTACCTGAAGTTTTGATTGGCGTAGAGGATTTCCTTCTAACATGGCTAGATGGTGGCACCAGTTAGTTCCTTGTCACATGGGCCTTTGCTCCTGACATGGAAGTTGTCTTCTTCCAGAATGAGTGGTCCAAGAGAGGGAGGTGCTGTCCTTTTTATGACCTAGGCTTGGATATCACATACTTTCACTTTTACTATATTCTACTGGTTAGAAGTAAGTCAGTAAGTCTGGCTCATATTCAGGGGAGAAGAAATTAGGCTCCATCTTTTGAACAGAGGAGTGTTAAAAGAATTTACAGATATGATAAAACCACCACACCTCCCTAGAAGTAGTCTTTGTTGTCGATTTGGTTTTCATCTTTCCAAGTCTTTTTTTCAAGTATTAATAAATACAGATGTGCAAACATGTGCATGCATATATAATTAGAAATTTTTGGTTTTTATATAAATGCGTTCATAAGTGGCATTATACTATTTACCTTTTTCACTTATCACTTGTATCTAAGATCTTTCCATGTCAAGCCACACAGCAGTTATTCTTTTTAAATACTGTTTTTCCTTTCTGCCTGTGTATATATGTTTATGGCATATGCTTTTTAAATATGTAGAAAAAATTAACATCCATTTTCCATTTAAAATTTAAGTTTCCTGGACACTTGCTCTCTAATTTTATAAACGTGGGCCTTAAATTTCTCCCATTGAGAGGGTAAAAACGAATATATCTCCTTTACTTTCTCTTAAACACCCAGATATGTGTGGGTTACTTTTGGTACCTAGGAAGAAGTTAACCTGCTGCTGTCTGGAAGCAAATAGAGTGACTTACATTTAATATTGATCTACCCAGGGTCTTTGCTGAGCAAGATATTTACTATGGATTTGGAACTTTGTTTCATGGCTGTATTTTATTCTCCATTTGTTGTTCTGCTCACATATTTTAAGCGCCACCTTATTTTAAGGGTGCACGTTTTATGTACCAGTGGATGGGGGGAGATACATGTTCCCTTGTCCCCCTTCACTCCAAACCACTTTATTAATATGATGCCCTTGAAGATCTTGAGAATGTCCCTTTTCTTGCTCATGCCCCACAGCCAAAAAACCAAGGGACAAACCAGAACAAATTAAAAAAAAACAAAAAAAATGGTCCACATCAAAAAAAAAAAATCTTAAAAAAAAAAGTCTCACTTTCTTGTACATATTGAGGACACTGAAGTTTATTTTTCTACGTGCTCAGTCACTATTTTTATTTTGTCAAAATATCTCGTTTGGTGTATATTTAAAGGAATCAGATTGACAAACTTGGAAGTTAAATTGTACATATCCATTGAGTTTAGTGCAACATGTGGTTCATTGATTGTACATGAGTAATACTGTTATTCTCTTCCTCATATTGATAAAGTCTGGTACTGTAGGTCATTATTTCAAGAAAGTGTATGGTAGTCACAGAAATTCTGGAACTTTAAAATCAAAACATTGCTCTTGAGGTAAGTGATTGGCATTTTGGCCAATTTGGGTTCATGCTTTTCTCAGTCATAAAACAGGTAGTAGATACTGGGAGTTCTGGTGACTAGCCTCCCCAAACCAAAAATATGCCAGCTTAAAGTTCTAATGCTGCTTCACTTGAGCAATTGTAAAGTTGTACCTCATCCTAAGCTGTTAAGGCATGGACTTCTGAAACTTCTCCATGTGGCTGTTGGGGAGAGGCAGCAACAGGGAAAGTTGTTTTTGGTGTGTGTAGATAAAGTATTTTTATTTGAAAGCAGTTCTAATAGTGTATATTTTGCATACTTGAAAAACCAGTCTTTAGATCAAGGAGATTGTTTTGGAAATGAAAGAAAGGAGATTAGCCAGAAGTTATACTCAGATGGCTAACTTCTTTCTTTCATATATTGCTTATAAAAGTAATGTGTGTAATGTGTAAGTTTCAGAAAATATTAAAATTATCAAAAAGACTTAATTTGTCGCTTTATATATGCTCTTATAATAATCCATACTTCTGCAGAACTCATTTAAAAGGGAAGTTATTGGAACAATTATTTGTTTTTAATTTGTCTTTCTAACTAGAGGATAGTACTCCTGAGGACATAAACTGTCTATGTAGCACATAATAAGTACTCAGTAAATATATATATATGTGTGTGTGTGTGTGTGTGTGTGTATATATATATTTTTTTTGTACTTCTGCAGTATCAGTTGTGATTTCTCCTCTTTCATTTCTTATTTTGTTTATTTGGGTCTTCTCTCTTTTCTTAGTGAGCCTGGCCAGAGGTTTGTCAATTTTGTTTACCCTTTCAAAGAACCAGCTCTTGGTTTTATTGATATTTTTTCTATTGTTTTTTTAATCTCTATTTTATTTATTTCCTCTCTGACCTTTATTAGCTCCTTCCTTCTTCTGAATTTAGGTTTTGTTTGTTTTTCTAATTCTTTTAGGTGGTGGGTTAGATTATTTGAGATTTTTTTTGTTTCTTAAAGGCCTGTATCACTGTAAATTTCCCTCTAAGAATTGCTTTTGCTGCATCCCATAACCCGTTGACTTTTAATAAAATAATCCTAAGGGTTAAACTAGTTGCCAGCTCTCTATCTGATGGGAATCCTGGTGCTAGGTAATGGAGGATGTAGATAAAGGTTCTCAAGGTTAACAGTTTTTAACGGTTTAGTGCTTTCAGGGTAGGCTCCCTCTTATTAAATGCCTACAGGGGCTTAGGGCTAGGTAAGGTCATATACTGGCAGAGATTTTGGGGTGAGTTGGGGGGAGGAAAGAGCTACCAAAGGAAAGGAGCCGCCAAGTATTTTCTATCTTAAAATGCTGTTCTCTTAAATGGAAATTTTGCTTTGGGCTCTTAGAAGAGTTGCTGGGACCCATTATAATTGGATAGTGTTATTACAGAGAAGGTGTCCCCCCCCCCAATGTTTTTTAAATTTTCTTTCTTAATTTTTATTTTATACTGGAATATAGTTGATTATAATGTTGTGAGTAAAGATGGAAATTACTATTAATTATTGTTAACATTTTGGGGTTTTACCTTGTAGTATTGTTTTTTCTAAATGTCCATTTAAAAAAAATTTTTTTATACAGCAGGTTCTTTTTAGTTATCCACTTTATACATATTAGTGTATATGTTAAATGTCCATCCTTTATGTTATTTACCATTATTTTCCACCTCCTATAAGTCATAGAATTGAAAATATTGGGTTTTTTAAATGAAATTTGTTTGGCAAGAGCCAGGTAATGAACTGTACTATGATTTTAAGATATTGAAATTTACAGACACAACAGTTTCTTTCTAGGATGGATTTACTTTCTTCAAGTTCTCATTGTCATATGAATAAATGAATCTTCTGTTGAGTATCTGAGTTTTGAGTACCTGAGTGTATGCTAATAGATTGCTTTCCGTGTTGTAGGCTGAGAATAGTTTCAGTGAAGAAGAGGAAGAAAAACTTCAAGCTGCATTTTCTCTGGAGAGACAAGATCTTCACCTAGTTCTTGAAACAATATCTTTTATTTTAGAACAGGTATTTTTATTGCCCCAAATTTCCTAACCATGGTTTGTTTACTACATGTTTGCATTGTTGTGATATCTATAACATTTTTATCTTATTTTTCTCAAGTATACAGATGGAAGCTGTGAATGTTTTATCAAAAAATTTTGATGTAGTAAAAAAATTTTGAATGTGTGATTATTTTTCCATGGTATTGCGTTCTACTAAAACAGTCTTAGTGTTGAGCAGCATGAGTAAAGTATTTGACAATATGAATCAAGACTTCGTTGACTTGAGACAGTTAAAAAAGATTCAAATTTATTGTTACTTGGTATAATAATTTGGAAAAATGATTTGGAAAAATAAACACATTTTATTTAAGAAATTTAATAAATGATTTTGGAGGATTTATTTGAGTAGGTTGATAAAACATTTAGAAAAGAAATATTTGTCAAAGGTCCTTTTGTCATACTATTTCTTCCTACTGAGCTGTTCTTCTGCATCCCTTCTTTACATCTAAATTCAGTTCCTTGTTCAAGTTCATTGTTCTGTTCAAATCACATCTCCTCCCACTGCAGACTTGAGCCCTTATACTTGCAATCCTCCCCTTATTTGGATTCCTTTTATGCTTGGCTCATCATGGTAGAGCACATTGCTAGTCTTTTCATTATTTCATGTTATGTCAGTTATGTCTCCTTCACTAGGTTTGGAATTTGTATGGGGCCAGGATCACATTTTCTGTGCATCTTATGTAAATGTAGCACATTGCTGGGCTAAAAATAAATTCTTTTTTTTAACATCTTTATTGGAGTGTAATTGCTTTACAATGTTGGGTTAGTTTCTGCTGTATAACAAAATTAATCAGCTATACGTATACATACATCCCCATATCCCCTCCCTCTTGCATCTCCTTCCCACCCTCCCTATCCCACCCCTCTAGGTGGTCACAAAGCACTGAGCTGATCTCCCTGTGCTATGCAGCTGCTTCCCACTAGCTATTTTACACTTGGTAGTGTATATCTGTCAATGTTACTCTCTCACTTCGTCCCAGCTTACCCTTCCCCCTCCCCATGTCCTCAAATCCATTCTCTATGTCTGCGTCTTTATTCCTGTCCTTCCCAGGATATATGCCCAGTAGTGGGATTGCTGGGTCATATGGTAGTTCTCTTTTTAGTTTTTTAAGGAACCTCCATACTGTTCTCCATAGTAGCTATAAAAATAGATTATTAATAAATTCCTGTTGTTTGATTAAGTAGAATACTTGTGAAATAAAAGTTTATTTCTCAATAAACAACACTGTAGTTTCCTGGGCATTCTAGTGAATAGATACTGTTAGGAGGACAAGCTGCTAGGCATCTACTACATGAAGCCTTATACAGATTACAGATCATAAAGATGATTATGGTTCTTATCCTTGGTGAACCTTCAGTAGAAGAAAAGGATAACTGAATGGGGCAGAGCAGCCTGGAGTTTATGAGAAAGTTTTTTCAGAATAATGTGAAAAACAACAGGTATCACCGTGAAAAAAGTTTTCAATTTTTTATTATATATTACCTAGGAAGTTGGTAGATGAACATGGTTTTGAGAAAGTGTTTCTTGGAAAAATTTTGATAGTTGGGAAACAAAACCACTGTGTACTTATTTGAAATAATGAAGTGAAATAAGGAAATGAACTTTTAATTAGGATACCATTTACATAGCCAAAGCATAGAAGTTTTTCTGTTAAGTGGATTTAGTATTACTTAAACCACAGGCAAAAATGAAGCAGTTTAGCTTGAATAATTTAGGCCATTTAATTCTGAATCTTCCAGCCCTTGGTTGAGTATATTATTATTTGTAAAATAATAAAAAAATCTCTTCAGCAGAAATATGAAATTTTTAAAATTTAAATCATTTAAAATAATGTTGTATTTGATTACAGTTCAAGGTCTCTGTATGAACAGTAGGGATATATATAATTTTTTTTTTCCTCTTTAATAGGCAGTATATTACAATGTGAAGCCAGCAGCTTTGCAGCAGCAGTTAGAGAACATTCATCTTAGACAAGACAAAACAGAAGCATTTGTCAATGCTTGGTCTTCTATGGGTCAAGAAACAATTGAAAAATTCAGGCAGAGGATTCTTGCACCCCACAAGGTATAGGATATACTACTCAAAAGATATTTTTCAATATGTATGTATGGCATAAATTATTATATGTGAA
This sequence comes from Physeter macrocephalus, assembly GCF_002837175.3. Classification (NCBI taxonomy): domain Eukaryota; kingdom Metazoa; phylum Chordata; class Mammalia; order Artiodactyla; family Physeteridae; genus Physeter; species Physeter macrocephalus. The sequence continues at coordinate 113,685,607 of NC_041221.1, forward strand.
AAGTTCCACTCTCGTCTTCTGTTTTCTGGAAATATTTGTGATTGGTGTTATTTTGCATTTTCACCAGCATTATATGAGCATTCCGGTAGTTCCAAATCCTTGTCAGCCCCTGGTATTGTCAGTTGTCTGTATTAAGCTATTTTGTTAGGTTTTGTAATGATATCTTGTGTTTTTAATTTACATTTCCCTAATAACAGATTATGATGATTATCTTTTTATGTACTTACTTGCCATCCATATGTCTCCTTTGGTGAAGTGTCTGTTCAGATCTTTTGTCTAACTGTATTTCCATACTGTGACAGATAAAGAATTATATAGTAATATAAATATAAAGGACAATTACAAGTATAAATCCCAGCATATAGAAATGCATGGGTTTTGTTTTTGTTCTTGTGTTTTTGGTTGTTAACAGTTTGTAGAAGGTGTTTGTTTTCTTTCTGTTGAGTTTTGTGAATCTTTGAGTCCTTTGTCAGATATATGATTTGCAGATATTTTCTCTTAGTCTGTAGCTTTCCTGTTTAGTTTCTAACTGTCTTTTGCAAAGTAAAACCTTTAAAATCTGATCAAGTTTGATTTTATCATTTTTTTCTTTTATTGATACTGCCTTTGGTTTTGTATCTAAGAATTTGTAGCTTAATGCAATGTCACAAACTTTTGTTTTCTTCTAAGTGTTTTATAGTTTGTGTTTTACATTTAAGTCTAACATCCAGTTTGGGTTAATTTATAAGCCATGAGGTACAGGTCCAAGTTCTTTTTTTTTCTGATATGGATGTTCATTTGTTTCAGCATAATTATTGATAACATCCTTTTGTTATTGAATTGCCTTAGCCCCTTTGTCAAAAATCGTTTGACATATTTGTGTATCTATTTCTAGACTCTCTTTTTGGTTTCATTTCTCTATTTGTCTATCTTTATGCCAATATCATGCTGCTTTAATTACTGTAGCTTTGTAGTAAGTCTTAAAATCAAGTATTGTTAATCTGCTGACTTTGTTCTTTTTAATAATTGTTTTGGCTATTCTAGTTTCTTTACCTTTTAATACAAATTTGAAAACCAGGTTTTTTAATATCTGCAAAAAATCCTCTGGAATTTTGATTGCGATTTTGTTTAATTTATAGGTCACTTTGTAGAGAAATGACTTCTTAACAGTATTGAGTATATCTCCATTTATTTAGGTCTTGTTTGATTTCTTATATCAGTGTTTTTCATTTTTCAGCATATTTTGTTAGATTTGAACACTCTTAACCTAAGTTTTTTTTTGTAGTTGTTGTAAATGGTACTGGATTTAAAATTTTGGTTTCTAGTTATTTACTGCTAGAATATAGAAACACAGTTGATTTTTATATATTGATATTGTATTCAAGACCTTGGTAAACTCACTAATTAGTTATAGCAGTTTTTTTTGGTGGTTTTCCTTGTGATTTTCTTTGTAGAAAGTCAGATTGTTCATGAATATAGAGATAGTTTTATTTCTTCCTTTTCAGTTAGTTCAGCTTTTGTTTTTCCTGCCTTACTGTACTAACTAGGACTTCTAATATGATGTTGAATAAGATTGGTAAGTTTGAACATCATGCTTTGTTCCCAGTTTTAGAGAGGAAGCATTCAGTTTCTCATTAAGTAAGATGCTAGAGACTTCCCTGGTAGTCCAGTCGTTAAGACTCCTCGCTACCATGGCAGGGGCACAGGTTTAATCCCTGGTCAGGGAACTAAGATCCCGCATGCTGGGTGGTACGGCAAAAAAAATAAAAAAGAGAGTAGGATGGTGGTTACCAGGGGCTGGGGCTGGGGTAGGGAAATGGAGGCAATGTTGTTCAAAGAGTACAGATTTCCAGGTATAAGATGAATAAATTCTGGGGATCTAATGTATAAAATAGAAACAAAAAGATGCTAGCTATGGGTTTTTAGAAAATGCCCCTGTATTGTTTTCATTTCTCTTTTTTTTTAAACTCTACATTCTAAGAGCTCTCAAGTGTCCTCCACATCACAGCTTCGTTTTTCATTTTAATTTCTGCTTTTTCCTGTATCCTGTACAGATTTTAAGTTTTCCATTTTTTTATCCCTAAAATATTTTTAACCATCTCCATTAAAAAAAAATCTCCACTTGCCTTTGAATATTTGCCTATTTTTATATTTATATAATTTTCTTCTGTTTTTTTTTTCTTGCATTTATATAAGTACAGTATACTTGTATAGTTCAAAATATTTCTTTTTTCACCTCTAACAGTAAGTCATTTTTTATTGTTTTCTGGATGATCGTTTGTTGCTTTTTTAAAAGTAATATTTCTGGGGCTTCCCTGGTGGTGCAGCGGTTAAGAGTCCGCCTGCCAATGCAGGGGACCCGGGTTCAAGCCCTGGTCCAGGAAGATCCCACATGCCGCATAGCAGCTAGGCCCATGCACCACAACTACTGAGCCTGCACTCTAGAACCTGTGAGCCACAACTACTGAGCCTACATGTCACAACTACTGAAGCCCGTGTGCCTAGAGCCTGTGCTCCACAACAAGAGAAGCCACCGCAATGAGAAGCCCATGCACCACAACAAAGAGTAGTCCCCACTCGCCACAACTAGAGAAAGCCCTCGCGTCGCGGTGAGGACCCAACGCAGCCAAAAATAAAATTTAAAAAAAAAAGTAATATTTCTTCCGTATGTTGTATTACATTAACTTCTGTTTAAGAAGTAGTTTGGTCAGTTGTCATATAAAATATGCAAAAAAGTAGTTGGATATGATTAATTGGTCCCTATGACACTGGTCCCTTGAGAATGTAGGAAATTATCTTTTGCCAATACAGAGTATATGAGAGGGTAGCTAATACATTTTTTAATAACTTAAATGCTAATTAAGATCATATAATAATAGCAAACATTTCTTATGTTTACGGTGGGCCAAAAACTCTACTAAGTGCATTATATCTTGTAAGAGCCATTAATAGTTCTAGTTTATATTTAAAATTAAACTGAGGATTAGAGAGATTAAATAATTGGTCCATGGTCACACAGCTAAATAAGTGGTAGAGTTGGGATTTAACAAAGTAGTCACACTCCTAAGCCACTGTGCTATACTACCACCTAAATGTTAGCAGCAGAATTTTTCTGTGTCAGGCATTATGTAGGGTGGTTTACATAGTTTGTGTGTGTGTGTGTGTGTGTGTGTGTATACGTGTCTGTGTGTTTTATACCTTTGAAAAAGAAATAAAACTTTCAAAAGTGTACCTTTACCATGTTAAGCCGAGTGGTCCATGGTGAAGGTGAAGTGGGAATCAGATTGGGCTCTCTCTCTCTTTTTTAAAAAAAATTTTATTTATTTATTTTTCGCTGCATTGGGTCTTCGTTGCTACGTGCAGGCTTTCTCTAGTTGTGGTGAGTGGGGGCTACTCTTCGTTGCGGTGTGTGGGCTACTCATTGTGGTGGCTTCTCGTTGCAGAGCACGGGGTCTAGGTGCGTGGGCTTCAGTAGTTGTGGCACGCAGGCTCAGTAGTTGTGGCACATGGGCTCTAGAGCGCAGGCTCAGTAGTTGTGGCACATGGGCTGTAGTTGCTCCGCGGCATGTGGGATCTTCCCAGACCAGGGCTCGAACCCACGTCCCCTGCATTGGCAGGCGGATTCTCAACCGCTGCACCACCAGGGAAGTCCGAGATTGGTCTCTCTCTTAATTGAGCCTTGTTCCTTTTATGTCATGGTACCTCTGGCAACTATAATGTTATCTTCCTTTTTTGCCCTGATGACTGTTAAGATATGGTGACTAAAATAGCTGTGGATGAAAATAGATCATGTCATTTAAATTGTAACAAAAATATATGGCAGTGACTTATTATATAATGAACAAAAGTTGTATTTGCAGTGACTGTTTTACAGTCATTTAGAGGTTCACAAACTGTGTGGTGCTTGCAGTGGAACATCTGTGTAAGTAATTCTGAATTCAAAGAGAGTCAGATTCAATTAAATAACAAGTTAAAAAATCAAAGGGAACTTATTTTTAATTCAGTTTTTAAAAACACCTCTTTTCATCTTCTGTTATTTAAATCTAATAAGTGAGAGGAAGATTGAAAATTGGATAGCTTTTTACAGGATATGATTGAAGGGATTTAAAAATTTTATCCTGTCTCACTTTTTTTTTTTAAAATACAGTTTATCTTAACCTCTTTGGACACTGAAATGTTACCATTGCTTATTAGAATTGGTAGTCTTCCCTCTTTTATCAGTGTTGACTATGTTAGCAGTGTCCATCTAACAGGGTTTTCTGTTTGATATTTGTTAAAATGCCTGTGTGGTTACAACATTTATTAAATTATGAATACCCTTTCAGACAGAACTTGAATACTATGTTTAATTTTACTCCTAAAATTCTGGTTAGAGTCCCTTTATGTGTATTCCTGCTATGCAAAATGTAAAAACTTACATGTTAAATATTACTGACATATTGATACATCTCTCTTTTTTCTGAGACCTTAAGGAAAAGAATTGTGTTTTTTTATATGATATTTTTTCTAAAATATTTTTACATTTGAAGTTCACCCTATTCCTCAGTAACAGATATGATTATGAGAAATATACATAAGGCATATTTTTAGCACTCTGAGTAGCCTGCTCTTTAAAGGCTACTGATTCCTTTACTGATTCCTTTTTTTAAAATGTACTTGTATGTTTGTTAGGAAGATTTTAAAGATAAATTTGACAGTTGTATTTGTTTTGAATGCTCAAAATGTGTGTATTGTGATTTAGTCCTGTTAAGAGTGTTCTTAATTTTACCAGTTACTTAGCAAATTTATTATTTCATTATGTAGTGAAAATTCATCATGTCTCATATGTTCTTGAGAAACCTGCATTTAAAAATGGATGGCTAACGTTCGTAAGATAATAATGTTCCTAACAGTCTTTTAAAAAAATCCTCTTTGGGCTCCCCTGGTGGCGCAGTGGTTGAGAGTCCGCCTGCCGATGCAGGGGACGCGGGTTCGTGCCCCGGTTCGGGAAGATCCCACATGCCGCGGGGCGGCTGGGCCCGTGAGCCATGGCCGCTGAGCCTGCGTGTCCAGAGCCTGTGCTCCGCAACGGGAGAGGCCACAACAGTAAGAGGCCCACGTCCCACACACCCCAAAAAAAAAAAAAAAAAAAAGAAAAATCCTCTTTAAGCCATTATAATAAGATTTACTTTATTGTTAAGTGTAACAACTAATTGTTTGCTTCATTAATTGTTAAATATCTGTCTTTTATATGTAATATAAGAAATTTAGATTTGACATTTTTAAAACTTAGTGTATTCTTTTGTTTTATTATTTTCTTTTATATTCTTATTTCATTTCTTTTGGAATTCTAAGGATGGATGAATGGCTTTATTAAAAAGAGAACAGTAAAAGCATACTTCATATAGCTAAATCTAAATACATAACTATGAATACATATCTGAGTGCTTTTTCAAGATTTAAACGCTTCTTAACATTATCATCTGCATTTATAGGAAAGGTATTTTGTTATAATTATATCTATATACAAGTCAAATTTCTGCCTCATTTGTTACGTTAGTTGTTGGCATGTTAAGAATGAAGTGAAAGCCATAGTTTTTCCATGTGCTGGAATTGACTGAATGTAAATGTTTGTGAGGTTTAAATGCTGCTATATTCATTTACTGTTTTTTTATTGAAATATAATTGACCTGCAGAAAATGCAGAGATTTTAAGTTTGTTCAGTTTGATGAATTTCAGAAATTATATATACCCATTTAATCATTCTCCTTAACAAAATAGAGAAAATTTTCATTGCCTGGAAAGTGCCCAGTTTTAATTCCCTCCACCTTCATACTCAAATTTCCATCACTGTACGTTGTTTTTTTTCTGTTCTTAGACTTAATATAAGTGAACTCAAATAAATGTGTCTGTCTCTCAACATAATGTTTTATGGATTCATTCATGTTGTTACTTGTATCAGCAATTCTTTTGTTGCTGAGTAATATTTCCTTGTATGAAAATAACACAATTTGTTTATCTGTACTCCTCTTGATAGACTTTTGGGTTGTTTCCAGTTTCTGGCTATTATGAATAAGACTGCTATTTGACATTTGTGTTCAAGTCGTTTTGTGGACATATGTTTTTATTTCCCTTGAGTAAATGTCTAGCAATGGGATTGCTGACCCCTTAAGCCAAATCTGAGGCTTTGTATTTGAGTTTTAGCCAGTCCATGCTGCACGGATTGGGAAAAAGTCATATAAATGTAAAAAGTCATATAATTGTGAATCTGTCACCTTGTGTGGTTCCCTTCTTTTACGATTCTGTCACCTTTTGTGGATCCCTTCCCTTTAACTTCTTTCTGCTTTTAGTCATTCTCCAATGCCTTCAAATCACTGTTTTTAAAATATTTTGTTTAGAAGTTATACTTTTTATTTGCAAGGGAAGTTGATGTGATATAAACTACTTCCTACCATTATCAGATTAGGAACTCTAAAAGTGTTTCTTTTAAATTGTAAGTCTTATTCTGTCCTTGCTCTGCTCCAGATCCACCAAGTCTTTCCGTGTTGTTTATAATGGAAGTCAGAGTTCTTACAATTGCCTTTAAGACCCTACATGATCAGTAACCCCTTCCGGTCCGCTATCTTGTTGACCTACACCTGGCTCACTTTGGATAATTCTATTCTCTTTACCTCAGAACTCTTGGATGTTCATGTGGTTGGCTTCCTTATCTTTTTCAGCTCTTTGCACAAATATCACACTTATCGGTGAGCCTTGCTGTAATCATCATAGTGAAAAGTGCTTCCACCTCTATGGTACATTCTTACTTCGTTTTTTTCTATAATACTTATTATTCTTATCTGGCCTTCTATATTTTCTACATGTTCATTTTTTTAAATTGTCTGTCTCTACTACTAAACTATAAACTCAACAAGGGCAGGAATTTTTGTCTGTTTTGTTCACTACTGTATTTTCACTACTTTAAACGGCCCTTGGTAGATAGTGGGTTCTCAAAAAATAGTTGTTGATTAAATCAATGCACAATATCCCTGCTTTACTGATTGTGCTATTTTGAGGTTCAGTTTATAGGGTTTTCTTATAAGGAGGGATATTTGTGTTTATTGGTGTTAGAAAGAAAAGTAAAGAGAGGAGAGTATGGATTATATTTTGTATTTCCTAGTGTTCTTTTGTGTTTTCATTTTGGTTGTACTTTAAGCCTTTTGTGGTTCATTTATTTCATGACTCTTGACTTTTGCTGGAATACTAGATTCAGTCATTTACATTTTTCCTCTTTAAAAGTGGGAATATGTATAATAAGCATTGCTTTAGCTTGAAATGGAAATTCTCCAGGGGAAAAAAGGTGATGTCATTAGCTGTTGATGTAGCAATCAATTTAAAGAACTTTAGATCTAAGAGACCCTTAATCAGTCTAATTTGAAGTAGAAATGTATTCTCTGCTTTATAAATAATTGACTAAAACCAGACCATTAACAATTTAAATAAAGATTTTACTAATGCTAAAGAACTGTGCTGTTAGCAGAATTACTCTTATGTCATAGTTGTCAAAGATGTGCACTTGCTAAATAGAATTGATGTACTTTTTCAGAGTGTTGTCAACTGTGAGAGCATTAGTTGAATGACATTTGGGTGTCCTCAAACTTGTACTATGGTCTTCATATATTCATGGTATGCAGAGGTGGCAAGCAGTCTGAAGGATGATTCATTGATGTTTTCCCTCATCATTTTTGGATTTGAAGACCAATTAGGTATTTTGGCCACGTCTGTGGGTCAAGGAGTATAATTTTAAGTTTCAAGCCACCCTAGCAATGACACTAGGTTGACTTTTGTGGCATCTAAACTTGAGGGTATAGGTTAGAGAGTATCCCTAAGTTGTGATATTTGTAGTAAAGCATTTATACCTCTTGTAATGTGGATACTGTATTGCATAGTAGTCATCTCTGAGATCCTGACCTTGTCTTCATGGACTTATAGATATGACAGTATAGATTCTTTCTCTGGGAGGCAAGTAGTAGTGTGGCTTGTTCCTTTGAGATTTACTGCCTCCTGTTCTTGCCCATGACTAGAGGATGGCAAAGAGATTGAAGATGTTCTCTCATCGCACCTATACATTCCTCTGTTCCAGCCTTTAATATATTGTATCTTTTAAAAAATAGCATTATTAAATTATAATTTACATAGTGTAATCTGTATCCTTTTAATTGCACTATTTGGTGAATCTAGATAGTGTTTTATCTGTGAGATCATGGTCATAATCAAAATACAGAGCATTGGGCTTCCCTGGTGGCGCAGTGGTTGAGAGTCCACCTGCCGATGCAGGGGACACGGGTTCGTGCCCCGGTCTGGGAGGATCCCACATGCCGCGGAGCAGCTGGGCCCGTGAGCCATGGCCACTGAGCCTGCGTGTCCGGAGCCTGTGCTTCGCAACGGGAGAGGCCACAACAGTGAGAGGCCCGCGTACCGCAAAAAAAAAAAAAAAAAAAAGAAAAGAAAAGAAAAAAAAATACAGAGCATTTTCATCATGCTAAAAAGTTTCCTTATGCCCCCTGGCAGTTCCTTCCTCCCTAAACCCTGGCTGCAGGAAACCACTGATCTGCTTTGTGTCACTATAGATTGTGTTTAGTAGGATTTTATATAAATGGAATTATACACATGTACTTTCCTCTGGCTTCTTCCACTGAGTATGATTTTGAGGTTCATCTATGTTGTTGAATGTATTAATGGTTTGCTCCTTTTTACTGTGGGTTGGTATTCTTTTTTATTGCGGGGTGGTATTCTATCATATGGATGTATCACAGTTTGTTTATCCATTCACTTGTTGACGGATAGTGGGGCTCTTTACAGCTTTGGGCTATTTTGAATAAATCTGTTAACATTCATGTACACATCTTTTTATGGACATGTATTTTCATTTCTCTTGAGTAATTTCTTAGGGGTGGATTGTAGGGTCAATGTATATTTAACTATATGAGAAACTGCCAAACAGTTTTCCAAAGTGGTTATACTATTTTACATTCCAACCAGCAGTTTCTTCATATCCTGGTCAACACTTGGTGCTGCCATTCTTTAAAGTTTGAGCCATTCTAATGAGTATAAGGATGTTGAACATAAGGATTTTGAATATCTTTTTATGTGTTTATTGGCCATTTGTTTATCTTCTTTTGTGAATTATCTGTTCCAATCTTCACCCTTTTTGTATAGATTTCATTTTCTTTTTTTTTAAATTTATTTTTCTTTTAACATCTTTATTGGAGTATAATTGCTTTACAGTGGGGTAGATATCATTTTCTTATTTTGGTAAGAATTATTTATATAGTTTGGATACAAGTCCTTTGTATATGTATTGTGAATATTGAATATTCAATATTGAATATTGAATAATGTATTGTGAATATGTATTGTGAATATTTTATTAGTCTGTGGCTTGCCTTTTTCCTTTTTTTTTTTTTTTTTTTTTTTTTTTTTGTGGTACGCGGACCTCTCACTGTTGTGGCCTCTCCCGTTGCGGAGCACAGGCTCCGGATGTGCAGGCTCAGCAGCCATGGCTCACGGACCCAGCTGCTCCGCGGCATGTGGGATCTTCCCGGACCGGGGCACGAACCCGTGTCCCCTGCATCGGCAGGCGGATTCTCAACCACTGCGCCACCAGGGAAGCCCGCTTGCCTTTTTCTTAATGGTGACTTTTTTTTTTTTTTTTTTAACACCTTCATTGGAGTATAACTGTTTTACAATAGTGTGTTAGTTTCTCCTTTACAACAAAGTGAATCAGTTATACATATACATATGTTCCCATATCTCTTCCCTCTTGCATCACCCTCCCTCCCACCCTCCCTATCCCACCCCTCTCGGTGGTCACAAAGCACAGAGGTGATCTCCCGGTGCTATGCGGCATCTTCCCACTAGCTATCTAATTTACATTTGGTAAATATGTCCTGCCACTCCCTTCTGGCTTGTAGAGTTTCTGCTGAGAGATCAGATGTTAACCTTATGGGGACTCCCTTGTGTGTTATTTTTTTTTCCCTTGCTGCTTTTAATATGTTTTCTTTGTATTTAATTTTTGACAGTTTGATTATTATGTGTCTTGGCGTGTTTCTCCTTGGATTTAT
>NC_041221.1:113697801-113734272 GCF_002837175.3 Physeter macrocephalus
GTTGTTACGTCTCCTTTTTCATTTCTAATTCTATTGATTTGAGTCTTCTCCCTTTTATTCTTGATGAGTCTGGCTAATGGTTTATCAATTTTATTTATCTTCTCAAAGAACCAGCTTTTAGTTTTATTGATCTTTGCTATTGTTTCCTTCATTTCTTTTTCATTTATTTCTGATCTGATCTTTATGATTTCTTTCCTTCTGCTAAATTTGGGGTTTTTTTGTTCTTCTTTCTCTAGTTGCTTTAGGTGCAAAGTTAGGTTGTTTATACGAGATGTTTCCTGTTTCTTAAGGTAGGATTGTATTGCTATAAACTTCCCTCTTAGAACTGCTTTTGCTGCATCCCATAGGTTTTGGGTCGTCGTGTCTCCATTGTCATTTGTTTCTAAGTATTTTTTGATTTCCTCTTTGATTTCTTCAGTGATCACTTCGTTATTAAGTAGTGTATTGTTTAGCCTCCATGTGTTTGTATTTTTTACAGATCTTTCCCTGTAATTGATATCTAGTCTCATAGCGTTGTGGTCAGAAAAGATACTTGATATGATTTCAATTTTCTTAAATTTGCCAAGGCTAGATTTGTGACCCAATATATGATCTATCCTGGAGAATGTTCCATGAGCACTTGAGAAAAATGTGTATTCTGTTGTTTTTGGATGGAATGTCCTATAAATATCAATTAAGTCCATCTTGTGTAATGTATCATTTAAAGCTTGTGTTTCCTTATTTATTTTCATTTTGGATGATCTGTCCATTGGTGAAAGTGGGGTGTTAAAGTCCCCTACTATGATTGTGTTACTGTCGATTTCCCCTTTTATGGCTGTTAGTATTTGCCTTATGTATTGAGGTGCTCCTATGTTGGGTGCATAAATATTTACAATTGTTATATCTTCTTCATGGATTGATCCCTTGATCATTATGTAGTGTCCTTCTTTGTCTCTTGTAAAGGTGAAAATTTGAGGTATAATCATCAGTGCCTTTATTGTTCCCTGGTATATAGAATGTTTCCAATGAAATGTACTCCTAAATTTGTGATGTCATCTTGTGTCCTTTGGCAAACTCTATAGATACATATATTACTTAAGAAAATAGATCTCTATACATTATGGAAATAGTGGAAACTTCTCTGTTTTAGACAAATGTAAAATTACTCTAAATCTATTATTTTAAAGATTTCATTATATACATATATGCATGCCATTGAGGGATCGTAAGTATGACCTCTTATACATTCATGAATTGATTTGCCCAGCAGGTATTTCTTTTCTTGGTGTTACAGGGTTATAATGAGAAATGCTTCTGAAAGCTAACCTTATTAAGCAGATTACATTGAATTGAAAAATGCCCTTTTCCCCTGTATGAAAGATTTAGAAATAGTTCTTGTATCATGCTTTATTCTATATGTATAATTTTAGGAAACAAAGAATAAGCCAATTAGAATTTTTTTAAGTTGGTAATTTTCTATAATTAGTCAGTAGATTGTATACGAAGAAATCATTGAAATCAAGAGAAATGGTCAAGGAAATTATAGAGCAAGTGTTTAGCTAAGCCTTAAAAATAGGGTAGGTTCATGCTCTTCTTGTATTAAATGTTTAGTCAACTTCCTAAGTTTTATATTTCATAGGCGTAAATAGTAATGTATAGTTTGTGTAATAAGCCATATATATACAGAATTTCTGCTTAAGTATTTGCCAGTTATAAAATAAATGATGGATTATAGCAACAAAATATAGGTACTGTTTTCTCTTTTAGCAGTTACAGTTCTACTTTGTGTTTTCATGACATTATAATAAATAATAATTGTTTCATGAATATCCATACACATAATTCCTAAAACTCATTCAGTATTTCTGAGCAGTAGATTTTCTAACTATAGATAGATAGCTTGACCTATTAGTCGTTTAGTAGGTAATGAAATCAATTTGGAGGGTTTTGAATTAGTATTTTATTATTATTTTTAATTTTTAAATTGTTTAAATTTTTATTTTATTTTATTTTTTAAAGTATTTATTTATTTATTTGGTTGCACTGGGTCTTAGTTGCGGCATGTGAGATCTTTTATTTTCAGCATGTGAGCTCTTAGTTGTGGCATGTGGAATCTGTTCCGACCAGGGATCGAACCCGGGCCCCCTGAATTGGGAGCGCAGGGTCTTAGCCACTGGACCACTGGGGGAGTCCCTGAATTAGTATTTTAAAAGTGAAACATAGTAGAGATTCTGTATTACTGCTCTGGGTAAAAATTGTTTTGCGACACTTTTGTATATGTATATCAGTTTGCAACATAAAAAAGTGCTTCGTACTATGTGATATGATCCAAGCAGAGGCTACTGTTTTAGAGATCCAGTAGTTAAAGTATGGTGATTAACTTTACATTTTCTTTTTCATTTTAAAAGAGTTAATATTATTGTAATTTTGGCTAATTTTGCATATGCTTGGAACTGTGGTTTACAAAGCAATTACGAGAATTTAAGCTTATCCTGAAGTTGTTATGTGGAAGTTAGAGGGAGAATGAAGTCCTTATATTTTGAACTGACATGTTAGTGACATTGTCAGGTAATAAGTAATGTGAGATGCCTAAGAACTATCATGTAAACAGTTTTGGCATGGGTTGGAAAACATTAAAAATATTAGTGGCTCATTTTCCTTGTGTTTCATGTTATTTTGATGACATTTAAACTTAAGATGTTGGTTAAGGTATAAACACCCTCAGATTTAAATTTGAATATGAGATAATCAAAACAAATTATATTAAAATGGTTCCTAGTATTTTAATGTACAAATGCCTCATATACACAATACAGAATTTTCTTTTAAATAGAAGCAAATGTAGTTTACCTAACTTAAGTCAAAATTCTGTGCTAGATTTTGTTTCCTATGTAATTAAAATATTGATGACTATCATATTTGTTTCTTAGTTAGGAGTCTCAGAGGAATAATTAAATAGTATACTATAAGATTTTCACCTTGGCAAAGGGCCTTTGTTTTATTCATATTTGTATTACCAGTGCCTATTGTAGACCCAGAAAATAATATATGTTCTAAGCAGTTTAAAGGAATTCCTTATTTCTTCAGCTTTTCTTTGTCTTTTAGGACATTGATGTTTTTCAAGTGTACCTTCCACTTGTTTTATGTGTTTCTCTGTTTTTTTCTGTCATTTCTTCATGATCAAATTTAGTTATGATTTTTGGCTAGAAAGTTATGTAAATGATGTTGTGGTCTTCGCAGGATATCATTTCTAGAGGCACCTGCTGTCCATTTGTTACTTTTTGGTGATGTTAATTTTGACCTCTTGATTAAGATCTTGCTTTTTTTTTTCTACTGCATAATTATTTTCTTCTTTTTCAACTAAAAAGGAATTGTGGGCAGAAACTTTGTGACTATTCATTTCAAATCAAACTTTTTCCACTTAAATTTAGTATCCATTGATGATTTTTACTTGAATCAATTTCTGTAACTTTTTATTTTGATATAATTTCAAACTTAGAGAAAAGTGGGAATAGCAACATAAGGAATCTTCATATACTCTTTTCTCCTGTGCACCCGTTGTTTACATTTTACATATTTAATCTCTAGAATGGGGATAATAAGAGTACCTATCTCAAGTAGTGTTGCTGTTGTCTCCTAGTTTCACTATAAATATTCTGTTAGTTTTGTTTTTCTTACTACTCTGTGTAACTGCAAAGTATTTTTAAAAAATAATTCCAGTTATCCTTTATTCTCTCTTCATTTAAGTTTTCTGAATACTGATCTTTTTCTATGAAATTTTATGTGTGGGTGTGTGTATGTACATATACCTACATATGAGTTTAGCAATTTTTTGTTTTTACTTTTTAAATTACGCTTTCATGTGGGCATGGGAGAAATATTTTTAAATCACAAAATTCAATAGAAAAGGCTCTAGAATTTAAGAAAGTCAACCAACGAACTCTTTTTAGTTATGATGGTTTTAAAAATTTACCTTTCCTTGTATTTTTTGATTTGTTTCAATTCAACAGATAGATATATAGTGCCAACTCTATTTAAAAGATACTATTAAAAAAAGATACTGTAGGAAAAATTAGGCGACCCAAATGCCTTATATTTATAATGCTTTGCAGTTTCCAAAACAATTTGAATATGCATTTTCTTATTTGATATTATCAGTAACTCAGAAAAGTAGATAATTCAGGTAGATTTATTTTCATTTTTTATGAGGAAACTGAGACCTTGAAAGATTGTGACTTAACTATCAGGGTCACTTAGCTAGTGAGTGACAGTGTAAGCATGAACTAAAGCATAAGCTTTAAGTTCAGTGATCTCAATCCTCCCATTCTACCTCTGTGCAGTGACTGAGCATACATTAATTTATGCAAAGGCCTGACCATAGTGGGACCATATTTTAATTTATTCACTTAATATTTATCTTTGTCATTTATCTTAAGTGCTTAAAGGACAGGGATAGGATTAGTTAAATGAGGTCAAAACAGTGTCTTACAGGTCCATACAAATACCTAGAGGGTGCTTTTCAATTAAGATGGTGATGTGTATCAAAATGCTTGGATATATGAGAGTAATTATGACATGTTCTTTCCTGTTATATTGGAGGGTCTATTGCATGTGACTGTTGAAAAAGTAGTGGGCTGCTATTAGAGACTATGTTACTACTGTAATCAGTGTTAAAGATCAGTACATTACAGATCCTTACTTAACATGTACCATTAAATTGATTTTTTTACTTGTGGTATTATGGATTATGTCTCTGCAACATCTTCCCCCTTTTTACCCATAACCTCTAAAAGGTTCAGTGCCAGAAAGTACAGAATTGTATCTTTATTTTCTCATCACATCCTCTCTCGAATAGATAATACTTTCATTGCTCTCTTTCCAATTTGGCTTTGAGTCACTGCTGTGATTCTAGCTGTTGAGCAGTCTTTCAAGTTAGCAATTAGTATTCCAGTTAAGTAAAAATGGTTGTGAGGCTGCCATTCTTACCAGTATAGCTAAGGTAGTTTTACTAAATCAATTACTAGAGTCATGTTGTCAGAGGTGTATGACAATTACATGTCACAAAACTTCCCTAAATATTGATACTTTAGATTTATTGGAAATTAGATTTAAAACTTTATAGTTTTGAGGTTGGAGAAACCAATAATCTGTCCTGTTCAGTAAAGCCACATTTATGCTGCTTAATATTTTGGAACTTAAGCTGTTTTAGTGTGTCTTTACTGTTTTTGCCTTCCTGATTCAATTTTGCTGTTGTTAATTAATAAATTCAAAGGAAGTATTCTAATTAGTTTCTGTCATAACTGGGAACCATAGTAAGTTAGAAAACTTTGGAAAGCATGATAACACCTGCTCACTAGTAGATACCAATTCTTTGCCTGGCTCTATTCCAGTCTCACTAACTGTGTCTAAATGTGTGAACCTCTTACCATCTGGGCACTTCAATTTCTCTTTAAAAAAAGAAAAAAAAAAAGTTCTACCTTGTTCTAACTGCAAAGAGTTTTGCAAGATAATAGGTCATTAAAGTACTTATCACCAGTATATACTATTTACTGGTTAAAATTTATAACTATTTAAAAACCATTGGCTTTAAAATATACTGTTTTTTGTTTTTGTTTTTTTGGCTGTACCGCGTGGCTTGTGGGATCCTAGTTCCCTGACCAGGGAGGGATCAAATCCTGGCCCTTGGCAGTGAGAGCACGGAGTCCTAACCACTGGACGGCCAGGGAATTCCCTAAAATACACTGTTTTAAAATAGTAGTTTACTATTTAAAAACCATTGACTCCTTTAGTGTAGTTCATCGCTTAGTCTCAGAACTTTTATTTTTAGAAGAGAGTGTATTTAAAGACCAGTTTTACCGTTGAATTTGACAGGCATGGCACGTGGCCAATCTAATGAGCCCAAAGGGAAAATGTACAGAGTGTGCAGGTTAAAGGAGCCCTGGAACTGACTTTCCGCAAAGTCCAGGCTATCCATGTTCATTCCTGCTGATTGGAGATTTGCTTAAAGTTGACTGTTTTCTTCCTTCTGTGCCATCTGATTCCAATCTGTGCTTGTCTTTTGTAGCTGGAGACGGTTGGATGGCAGCTTAACCTTCAGATGGCTCACTCTGCCCAAGCAAAACTAAAATCTCCTCAAGCTGTGTTACAGCTAGGAGTGAGCAATGAGGATTCGAAGGTAAGAAAGGGTATCCCATTGAAAGGATGTATTTTGTTTACTAGGTCTTGTACTTTATTGTTAGCAAGGTCTTTGTTCTCTGAATTGAAGATTTAAACATAATTTAATTAAAGAAAGATTAACAAAATGACAGATCTTTGTTTGTGACAAGTTTTGATGTCAGATTTACATATCACTTTGTTATTTATTTGAAAAAACAGGTTGTCTTACCAGGTACTTTTCTTGCAAGAATATGTTATAATGTCTTCTTTTAAATTCTGCAATAGAAAAAATTGGTAGTAGTCATATAAAATTATGATTTTAATGTTTTAGATAATTGTGGATGTTTCTGGGTGTTTTGTGTTTTAAGCTGCATACATATGGCAGAGGGAATAATGTTGTCCAGCCAATGCCTGAAATATGAAGGTGACCTGAGTTCTGTTTGTGTATGTATAGTATGTCTGTGTGTGTTTAAATCTCAGCTATTACAAAATAGAATTTTGGATTAGTTTTAAACTGCATGGTGATTTTTTTCCTTAGTATTAATTGAAGAAAACTTGAACATGTTATCAAAGGTAAAAGAGTTGCTATGGAATAGTTTTTGCTACAGCATATTGAGAAATGTGTATTTCAGTTGTCATTGAATGCTATTTTTATATATTTTTTTACTACAATTGAGTATCTTTAATAGAGAGAGAAGGGGGAGTGACTTTTTTTCCTTAAATAAATGAGACTGTCTCATTTTAAGACAAATGAAATAGAGGTGAGAATGAGGTAGGAAGATCTGAATAAGAAGAGGTATGTGATCAGAGAATAATGGAAGAAATGTTATTATTTATAATGGGCATTGAAGGATGTGTATATTATTACTTCTTTGTTAGCACTTTCACTGTTTATTATGTCTTGTACATTTCTGTCTTCCCTAAGAACTGGCATCAGTGCCTAGCTCAGGTTACATGTCTGCACAATTTTAGGCAATTGAATTGGATCTTAACATATGTAATTTATTAATTTATTACAGTGTTTGCAAAGAATCATTTCATTTCACACATTTTCACCAGAAAAGAACATAAACTTAATGGTTAACTGTCAAGTTGACTGGTATTTTATGTATGCTCTGCAATTTAGTAGCGGTCTAACCTTGAGCAAGTTACTTAATCTTTATGAGTGTCAGTTTCTTCATCTGTAAAACAGGAATAATATTATCTGTCTCACAGGGCTTTTATGAAGATCATATACTCAGTGTATGTAAAGTACATGATGCTCTATAAATGCTGGCTGCTGCCATCTTCATCATCATCAATAAAAGTTTTCTTGGGCTAATGAATAAATAAATCTCTTTGTTTTAAACCAAAGCTGCCACTAACTTTATTTCTTGATGAAATTAACCTTTTCCCTTTTCTTTCATTCTTTCTTCCTTTAATTTTTGATCATATTTTTCATATGTATGCTTCTGAGAATAGGGGAGGGAAAGGATAGCCTGGAAAGTCCGTTATTTTTTTTTCTCCCCATGAACTAGGGAAGGCATTCCTTTAGGTTTAGGATAATAACCTGGAACTCACTGGTGTGGACTGGGACTATTCCATGAGGGAAAACACACACCTATTTACACACATACATATATGCGTTCTCCAGGTATACGTTCACTGCTTTATTTCTCGTGACTATCATATGTTAAGTCTGAGTAGCTAAATGGAATTTATAGCTTGGAAGGATACAATTTTGACTCTATATTTGATATACTTTAAGCATCATGAATTTGGCAGTGTTTAACTTTGGGATGCTTGAGTCCTCCCAGCTTCTTTATTATGTCTTCAAAACATGTCTCTGTGTCAGTTATATCTTTAGGCAGTAGGAATGAATGAGTAATGCTTCAAGTAAAAGAGTCATGTTTTTAATTCATTCATATTATTCAGGAAATCTATACAGATGTGAGATCCAACTCACTTGAGATATAGGCTTGAGTACATTTGTATTTTTCTGTTTGTTGCTATTTTACAATTTTGAATGAACATTTGGTTACCTTTATGACTTGCTGAGCTAGAGAACCACTTTCGTTAACAGACACTTGGGAAGAGCAGCAGCACACAAATGTAAAGCCTGTTTTCATTTCCTCTGCAGACTTAAGCGACCCTCTTTCTCTGTGTTGCCTATCTCCCCTGTGGCGTTTTGTGGATTTGGTCCCAATTTCTTACATGTTGTAAACAACAGACATAATGGAATGTACAACCACAGTCAACCTGGTTAGAAACATGCCCTCTCCAAGTGACGTGTGCCCTAGCTATAAAGGAACCGTTATCTACCACACCTCTGTTCCCCTCAGTGAACTGCTGCTGGGAAGCTTTACTTTTTCTCCATGTTTTTATGATCTGGTATTGTATTCTTTGTACTCTTGTTATATCTGATTCCTTGATGTTAATTTTTACATAACGTCTGTTATTAAGGACCACACACTACTCTTCCCCCAAACATCTGCTCTGTTCTGAATGAGAATTCGGGAATTCTAGACAGGTTAGAATATTAGGTAAAAGGAACATGAGTATGGAACATGTTTTAAAAACCAAATTTGTTAAAGGAAGGGAGAAATTTTATCAAAAGGAAGATTAAAAGTTATCGCTGGTTAGTTTATGATGCAGAGTATCATAAAGTACAAAGTTGTCATGCTTAAGAAATTGACATTTGTTTAAAACAGGAAACAGGAAAAATTCTTTCAAATGTATGTTTGTTATTTTTTTTCGTCAAATGTATGTTTTACAGTGTAGTTCTCCTGAAAGTACACATATATTAAAATAATTCTGAGAGGATTAGAGTCAGTGCAAATTGTAAGAGAATATTTTGATAGTATTTACAATACTTTTGAGCTGCTGAACTGAAAACTTAGAGTAATTCACTGAAAAGCATGGTTTCTAAGAATCTCTTTCTTCTCATTCCCTTCCAACATACACATGAAAAGTGTAGCCTGCAGTGAAGTTTTAATTGCTGTCACTTTAGATAACATTGTTGTAGTGGCCTCCTTTCTGTTAGAACATTTCTGTCTCGAGGCTTTCCTGTTTTGCTACTAATTTTATCATGAAAACTGGATGATTCTACCTTTTCCTATAGTATTTTGATAGATATTCTGGTTGTTTTCAGTTAATTTTCTTACTGTTTGTCTACTGCATTTAGCAAAGTAAGATTATTTTCCTGTTCCACACATACCTCAAAACAAGTTTTCTGAGTTTTTTGGCTTTTTTGTTTTTTTTGTTTTGCTTCATTAGGGGGCAGTAGAGCTCTTTGCTTACCTAACCTCTGGCACTCACAGTGTTACTTGAAATAACATTCAAAATAATTTGTGAAGTCAGTAGTTGTGGGAAATGCTAAGTGTTTACATTTCTAATCTGTATATAACAATAGAGTTCTCTTGTTTCCATCAACAAAATTAGTGCCTATTAATCAGATATGTACAGAACAAATAAATAAAATCATCCTGATTTCAATATTTGCTAATTTGTGTATGATCATTTGCCAAAATGAAATTTATTAAAAAGCCTTCTACACTGTTGATTTTTTTTGTTACATTCTTCCACCTGTATTAACTTGTTTATGAGAAAAGAGAATACAGTAATCCCAAAGTTAGTTGAATGGCTGTGTTAGGTTAGAGCATAACTGGTTCCAGACTAGTCAGAGACAGTTGAAATTTCTTTATTTATAGAGAATAGCAATTTTATATGTAACAGATTTGGTAATTTGGATGGCATCAACACTTTAACTGAATATCCTAAAAACACTGAAATATTTGAATTTTACTACTAATCTTGTATTTTCCTCAGTAAATTTGCTGTTCAAGACAATCATATTTTGTAAATGCAGTGATTCTAAATTCTTTTTGTTCATCCTTTAAGAAAGAATCCTTGTGTTTCATTCTTTTTTTCTTCTTCTTTTGAAACAACTGAGATAAAGTCACCTTGACAAGAGAACTTTCTAAACATTTATCTAAGTGTTCCATTGGATTGTGCTCAGGTTGCAGAAGGGTAATTATGGTCTTGAGTGAACTTAGGACTTTTAATACCAATTTTTAAAATTAGAGGTCTTCATTCTTATTTTCAAAATGTATGACAAATTCTATTTAGATTGAGGAAAGGGGGGGAAAGCCTTTTTTAAATTGCTTACTCTATGTAGATATGGTATTACCTCCTTTGATGTTTAAAACATCTTTTTCATGTATGAATTCTTATTATTCTCTGTATTTTATAGATAGATGGAGAAATGGAAACATGTAGTGGTTAGTTTATTTTCCTAGGTTATTCCTAACTAATAAACAGAGCTAGGATTTGAAGTCAGGCAAGTTTATTTCAGAGACCTATGCTATTTTTATTGCTAGGATACTGTATCATTTTGCTTATTTAATAACTTAGCAGTTATCCTGTAATATGTGTATATGTTTCAAGGTGTTGAAAGCTTTTCTAAAATGCAATGATTGTTTTATTATTGTTCTTCATAAAACTATAATTACGTGGATTCTAAATTTCCTTTTCTTTTTCTTTGATTAAATTGAAACAATTTTACACTAAAGTCAATGAAAGACACTAATATATTCTTTTATGTGGTAAATAAAGTTGTATGTTTTGATGTTGTCTCAGTTCAGTAGACACTGCATTTATTAACAGACCTTATTGTAAGGGCTATATGACATCATTGATCTCGATGTGTCGTGAACAAAGAAATAGGGTATATCATTAAAAACACATCCTTAGCTGTATATATGACAGGTTTTTCAGTAAGAGAAAAACACACATATGCTGTTCAAATCATGAACTCTTTGTATTAGAAATTTAAAGTATTTTGATCTTCTTAAAGGTAATGTTTGCATTGACTGATTTGGAAGGACCTTCAAATTTTTCTGAGCTGCTTTGATGAACAGGTCTAAATTTTACAAATGTTGTATTTTTATTAATCTAATCTATATAGTGAATATATTTCAGCATATTCTCTTGATAATTTAAATTTATTTTTCTGTGTTACAATATTTGTGCATATATTTATACAGGACATTTTGGAAAATATACGGAAAAAAAGCCAATTAAAATCAAGTGTAATTCTAGTACCCACAGCATTGTTATGTTCTGTTATATGACCTTCCAGTCGTTTTTTTCCTATACCTCTGTTATAAGTGATTTTTTAAAAAACAGTGATGTTTGCATTTGGTTTAAGAAAAAGAATTGAAGTTTTGTTATTACTGTTCAGTACTAGATGTGGTATGAGAAGATAGTCTCATTCATCAGTCAGAACTTTTTTTTTCTTTTTTGATAAATAGCAATTATTCATTTTCTACAGTATACTATCTTATGATCTGAAAAGACATTCTATAAAGTCTTGGGCTTTTTTACTCACTGATTTTGATCAGGAATTTATAAAATTAGCTTTGTCTAATGAGCAGGTCTGTGTCAAGATACTTTTATTTGTGTCATTTGGGATGGTTTTATTCAGGGTTTAGAAGAATTTTAAGATAGGTCAGTGGTTTTTACTTTTGAAATGAAATGATTGATGAATATTGCTTGTCTTTTTTTTTTTTTTTTTGTGGTACGCGGGCCTCTCACTGTTGTGGCCTCTCCCGTTGCGGAGCACAGGCTCTGGACGCGCCGTCTCAGCGGCCATGGCTCACGGGCCCAGCCGCTGCTCCGCGGCATGTGGGATCTTCCCAGACCGAGGCACGAACCCGTGTCCCCTGCACTGGCAGGCGGACTCTCAACTACTGCGCCACCAGGGAGCCCTTTTTTTTTTTTTTTTTTTTTTTGCTAGTCTTTTAAAGAAGTTGTTTCTGGTTCTTTTTTTATTACCTAAGTTGTATACGTTTATTTTGAAAATTTTATAGATATGGAAAGAAAAACTCACAGATTTACCGCCACTGTGCAGTCTCTCTTATTTCAGTGTTCGTTCAATAGCTACTTTCTTTTTTTTTTAATACTTTCTTTTGAAAGTCTTCTTTGATTTTATATTCTGCTTTTTGCATTTAACTCTGTCACAGATCTTTTCCATATTCAGACTCATCATTAATATATTAAATGACTGACTGCATCACATTTTGGCTGTGACTTACTACAATTTCCTACCACTTCCTCTGTTGTCAAATAATGAGTTTGCTTCCAGTATTTTCCTATTATATTGTGATAAACATCTTTGTGTATAAATACATGCATGGTAGGTGTTCAGTAAACACTTATTGAATGATGAATGAACAAATGAATGAATGAATAAAGCATCCTTGGAACTTATGCTTATTCTTCAGGAGTGTAATTACTGGGTGAAAGGGTGTAAACCAAAAAAAGGTATTTACTATAGTTTGATAATTGGCTTTTCATAATCGTTTTAGGAACACACACATTCAAAGGTGGCATTCAAAGGATATAAGAGCTTCTGGAGAAAAGTGTAACATTACTATCTCAAAAGTAGGTTCTTTGATAACTAGTTAATTATTTTGGATAATTTTAGGAGACCAGTGAAAAGCCCTGGTATTTTTGTAAGATTATAGAGCCCTTTCATTTATAATTTCTTTATTCCATTAGTATACACATTAAAGAAGCTTTTGTTGTATGTGTTTTATTATAGAACATGTAGAAGCAATTTCATAAAATATTCTAGCAGTTAGAGTAAATAGAAACAGCCCTTATTTGGTAGACAATTGCCCATATACTTTGAAAAAAAAGCCTGGTTCTTTGCAATCAAATTTATTTATTTAAGTAATCCTAAGGCTTTGTGGCTCTAGTTTTCTGATTCTTAATTTTGTTTTGTATCCTTTTTCATTGTGATCAGTTTCTCAATGATAGTATCCTTTAAGGTGTCATGTTTTCTAAATGAGAGCAATACAAAACTGTCTTTCCTTAATTTAGTGTGGTTTTTTTGGTTTTTTGTTTTTTTTTGTTTTTTTTAGTTTTGTGATCAGTATGACTTTCTGAAAGATCTTAGGTATTCAAGTTTATTGAAGTGTTCAAATCATACGTGTATAGCTCCTTGGTATCACAAAATGAACCCCCTTATATGCATGTGAAGAGTATGTGTGTATAAGTCTTTTTCTGTACTTTAGGTTGCCTAATGGAAAGTCTGCATTTATCCATAATAAGACTTTTAAGCTAGCAAAAATATTGTTTTAGACATTGTGTATCTTTGATGAGTAAAAACAAAATATTAATACACAAGAGTGTGATGGCAGTTAGTATTCATGTGGAGAAAATGATAAAAACGACTTGGAGGAGGAAATCTTTTTAAAAAATACTCCATTCATGTGTTTCATAATTTAAAAAAATCATCTTTTTACTAAAATTCTTTTCAGAAATTTTGTGAAATTTCAAAGTAAGCAAACAATATCGCCCTCACTTGTCTTTCCTAGCTTCTGAATTTCTTTACTTTTTTGAAATCTGGAGGCAATTGATAATTGTAGAATTCCTCAAACATAATAGAATATGTTTAAAAGTACCTTTAAATTTTGTTTAATGTATTGTTATGGATTAGAAATGATAGTAATGTAAATGAGTGTTAACAATGAATTAGACATCTGAACAAATAAAATTCAATAAAGTTCAATAAATTAAATAAACAAAAACTTTTAAGATAGCTCAAATTCAATTCAAGAAACATTTATTAAACCTTTACCATGCATGAGGTACTAGGCAAGGTATTTGTGATATAGATGGGTTTTATTTTCCATCTTGGAGCTTATGGTTTAAAAGGGAATACATACATTAAGCCGGTAAATATATTTAAGTTTAGTGACTTTTACAAAAGAGGAAATACATGGAACTGTGGAAACTGACAGCAAGGAGTTGGAGACTGCAACAGATAAGAGGAGTTTCAGGTGGAGAAAAGAACACATGAAAAAGGATAGGGTCTTATCTCCTGAGCATGATGAGTATGAGGAAGCTGAGATATCCAGGTGGAGGAAAGAACACATGAAAAAGGATAGAGGCTTATCTTCTGAGCATGTTGAGTGTGAGGTAGCTGAGATATCCAGGTGGAGATTG
Organism: Physeter macrocephalus; assembly: GCF_002837175.3. Lineage (NCBI taxonomy): Eukaryota > Metazoa > Chordata > Mammalia > Artiodactyla > Physeteridae > Physeter > Physeter macrocephalus. The sequence continues at coordinate 113,711,929 of NC_041221.1, forward strand.
TTTGGATGGCAGTAGGTGAGGTGGGGAGTGGATTATAGACTAGAAATTGAGACTTGGAAATCATCGAGGTTTTGATTATCATTTCAGTTATGAGATGGAAGAGGTTAGTCACTTAGGGAGGAAGTATAGAACCTGATGAACTCCCAAATTTAAAAGGGAAGTGAGCTACAGGAGCTTATCACAGTGATTGGGAAAGGAGCAGCCAGTGACCAAAGCAAGAGAGCATTTCTTGGAGGGTGAATAATGTTACATGCTGTAAGAGGTAAAAGAGAGAAAAAAAAAAATAGTTACTAATTTAACCCTCACAGCTGTGAATTAAGTACTAGTATTTTCCCTAGCTTGTAGATTAAGAAGACTAGTCTCAGTGGTTAAGTATCTTTCCCTAGACTGGATATTAGAAAGTAATATGGGCAAGATTTGAACCCAGGTCCACCTGCCACAATAGCCTGAACTTATAATCACTATATAGCAGTTTAAAAAGAAAATGAATTTAGTGTCATGGAGGTCACTGGTGATCACTGTGTGGGGCAGGAGAAGGAGGTGTTTCAAGACGGAGGGTGGTATTGAATACTGTTGAGAGGTCAGGAAAGAGAAGAACAGACATATATATGACTGTTGGATTTGGTTACATGGACTTCTCTGATAACCTTGGTAATTGTAGTCTCAATCACACTTGAGAGGCAAAAGAATCCTGATTGGAGTAAATTGAGGAAAGAAAACGAGGCAAAAAAGTGAAAGCAACTACATACGTAACTCCTTCAAGAAACAGAAACGGAATAGTCAACGTAGGGGAATGTGGATTCAGTGACTGGAGATATTAGAGGAGGTTTGTATGCCGATTCCACATCCCTTGGGGAGAAACTGATGCTGCAGGACAGAGAGGGATATAAGCTCCATGAGAAAGTGAGAAGATAGGAGGGCCAGAGCACAAATGAAAGGGTTGGACTTTGATGAGTGGGAACACATTATTTGTTGTAACAGCAGAAAAGAAAGAGAATGGATTAGGTAGGTAGTTTTGGTGGTAGAAGAGGAAGCTGTGTCTGATTACTTCTGTTTCTGAATGCAGTCATTAGTTGAGAGAGTGGGTAGGTCTAGAAGGTTTGGGAACAGGGGAGGAAGTATGAAACAGTTATTTTGAATATTGGGAAAATGAACAAACTAGTTATTTTAGGCTGTTTCACTGTTACTGACCAGTGCTTATTGCCCATTTGAGATTTGTGACCATGAATTTGAAATGAGAACTGTTGAAATGGTGTACATTTTCCTTCATCCATTTTTAGTTGCTCTGATGCAACTGTGAAGTAGGTAGATAATTGGGTTTAATCAGGATTTCATCTTTGCCAGGTGTATCAGGTGAAGGGAGAAAGGGACAAAGGATTGGCCTTGTGTACAAGGGAGTGATTTTAGTGATGGACCATAGATTCTAAATCAGATCAGTTGGAAAGTGAGGATATGGCGTATGCTGTGGGTGGCGTGACGGAGAGTGAGAATCTGGCTATAAAACTGGAACCCTAGCCGCAGGCTTCCTTGAGTCGTTTGTGGCACAGAGGAACCTCAGACACATTAGTTCCAGGGTCACTTGGGAATTTTTTATTTGAATCTTCTCCCTTCCTCTCTTCTTCCCTCTCTTTCCCCTTCTTCCTTCCTTTTTATAATTGAGCAAAAATGCAGTTTCTTTCAGCGTTATTCCATTTTATCTCAAGGAGTTCCAACCTATCCATCTTTAAAGGGCCATTTTATCCAAAGTTAAAATACTGCCACTTCCTTGGTAAGGGTAATATAATAATAACTCCAAAAATAACCCTTTTATAATTCTCAGCAGTAAAACAAATAGAATTATTATTCATATACAACTTTATTTATGGAATGAGCAAAGGCTGATGGAATTTTCCAGCCAAAAGAGATCTTAGATGGATATGGCAGTGGATTCTTAGATATAATATCAAAAGCACGAATGAAAAAATAGATAAATTGGACTTCATCAGAATTAAAAACTTGTGCATCAAAGGACATTATGAAGAAAAAGAAAAGGTAACCTAAAGAATGAGAGAAAATGTTTGCAAATTCCTGGTAAGGAATTTCTGTCTAGAATATGTAAAGAACTCCTACAACTCAACAACAAAAAGGCAAACAACTCAAATAAAAAATGGGTAAAGGACTTGCACAGCCATTTCTCTAAAGAAGATATAAAAATGGCCAACATGCACATGAAAAGATACTCAACATCATTAATCACCAGGGAAATGCAAATCAAAACAAGAGTGAGATACCACTTCACACCCATTAGGATGGCTATAATTAAAAACAAAAAAAAGTAAAATAACAAGTGTTGGTGAGGATGTGGAGAAATTAGGACCCTCTTATATCGCTGGTGGAAATGTAAAGTGGTTCAGCCACTATGGGAAATAGTTTGTCAGGTCCACAGAAATTCAAACATAGAACTATTGAATGACTCAGCAGTTTCACTCCTAGATATATACCCAGAAGAAGTGAGCACAAGGACGCAAATATGTACATCTGCATGCATGTTTATAGCAGTTCATAACAGCAGCCAAAAGGTGGAAACAACTCAAATGCCCAGCAGTGGATGAATGGATAAACAAATAGTAGTATACACATACAATGGAATATTACTGAGCCATAAACAGAAATGAAGTCCTGATACATGCTACAATATATATGAACCTCAAAAATATTTTTCTTAGTAAAAGGAACCAGACACAAAAGGTCACATATTGTATGGTCTCATTTATATAAAATATCCAGGTTAGGCAAATCCATAGAAACAACAAGCAGATTAGCAGTTGTCAAGACCTGGGAGAAGGAAGGAATGGGGACTGACAGCTTAAAGGTTATTGGTTTCTTTCTGGGGTGGTGAAAACGTTCTGAAATTAATGCACAACATTGTGAATGTATTGGAAGCCACTGAATTGTATACTTTAAAAGGATTAAAGTAGTACATTTTAGAGACAGAGAGAATGAGAGAGAGGGAGAGAGAAGGAGGATGAAGGAGACCAACTTAGGGAATATTTCAACCCTCTAGGTTTACTGAGAAAACTCAGGCCCAGTGAGGTTGAATGGTTTGTCAGTTGATTATTGGCATAGCCAGATGAGACCCTAGTCTGACAGAATGAAGGGGGTACACTGGATTTAAAGTGTAAAAGTGAGATGACTTGAGTTTAAATTCTTAGACTCTGGGCAAGAATCTGAATCTTTCTGCAGCAAATTTCCCAATTTGAAAATGTGGCTAGTAATACCTGCCTTCTAGGATTATTGATAGAATTAAATATCTGTGAAGTGCCTATTATCGATAGAATGACTCTCACATAGTAGGCACTTAATGTTAATTGAATTTTCAGTGCTATAGTTCAACATTGTGTTAGGAACATAGGTTATTCTGGTAAATATTTTTAGGAGTATATTATTTTGGCAGATAGTTGAGTGCTGACTTGATGGCTCGTATAGTAGTTTGCCCTTATTAAAAAAATTGTTCAGGGCTTCCCTGGTGGCGCGGTGGTTGCGCGTCCGCCTGCCGATGCAGGGGAACCGGGTTCGCGCCCCGGTCTGGGAGGATCCCACGTGCCGCGGAGCAGCTGGGCCCGTGAGCCATGGCCGCTGGGCCTGCGCGTCCGGAGCCTGTGCTCCGCAACGGGAGAGGCCGCAGCAGAGGGAGGCCCGCATACCACAAAAAAAAAAAAAAAAATTGTTCATGTTACAGTATTCTCCTTTGTAACCAGGCTGTTGGAATTCAGATTGAATTTTCTGTAACCATCATTTTTAACAAGTCACTGTTCCTTTTCTCTTAATTAGTAGAAATGATTCCCAAATGAATATAGAGGAAGAATACCACTTCCTTAATTACTAATATTGCATTGTAGGCTACTTGAACTCCCCGTGGGATTTTTTTTTCACCCACAGTGACCTTTCATAGAGTATGTACTCTGAAAGAACAAGTCCACAGGGGTAGTATGGCATTGTGCCACTTATAAATGTAATTTTCTATTATCTTAAACCATCTTTGTTTTTATATCGCTATTCTTGATTATAATACTTTGTATTCACTCTTTTAGCCACAAGGCTCAAAAATCTACAAATATTGAGTCTCAAAACACTCCAACAAGGCAGGCATATTGCAATCATCCTTTTTAGTTAAGAGAGGAGGAGGAGGATATTATTTAATTGTTAATGTATAATAATAGAAGAAATCGTCTACCAAAAATCTGTTGCTAGTTTTACTGTAGTCTTGTTTTAAAATGAGAAATCAAAAGTTCTTCTGCCTCATGTAAATGATGCTCAGATTTTCATCCTCATTTTAATTTGGGTATTTTCTCTACTTTTCAACTGATTTTTATGTATATTGACTTCTTTTGACTCCTAAGTACAAGAAAATATGAACATTGTAAGCATATACCTAAAGTAGCTTGAACGATTTAAATTTATCAAGCATTTTGCTGTAGACAGATAAGTAATTTATAGATTTATATATAAATTTTTATTTAGATATAATTTATAGATTTCTTAGCTTTGAGAGTGGGTATTGTGTATTCATTTATAGGTTAAATTATAGTCGCCTCCTCAGGTATTTTAGGTTGGCATGGTAATGACTAATAATAACACTGCTGCCATATAAGTGTATTTATACTTCTCTTTGATGGTATACATGTTATTTATGAATTAAGTACTACTTAATTCTATGTATTTCAGCTGTCTGCTTCTAAAAAGTAGAGATCTTTGGAGATGAGGGGATATTATATAGGACAAGAACAAGTTTAAAAATAAAAACAAATTTAAAAATACAGTTTAAAATGCGATCTAATTAATGGTAATTCCTAAAAAAAGGTTCTTTTTCTCACAAGGAAATTTTGTTTATTTAAGAAGTAAACCCTATGGGAACATATGTATATGTATAATTGATTCACTTCGTTGTAAAGCAGAAACTAACACATCATTGTAAAACAGTTATACTCCAATAAAGATGTTAAAAAAAAAAAAGTAAACCCACAAGTTGCCTTGGGCCAGTTCATATGGATTATGGCCTATTTGGAGGCTGAGGGGACATCTAATTTCTTCATAATATTATATGAAATGTGCAGGTGGCTGAGATACCTCATTGTCTCTTTCCTAAGTGCTGCCACTTTGTATTTTTCTGAATTCTAGTCAGCCTAGGTGGATGGAGCTCATTAAAGCTGAGTGTCTCCATAGCTGCAGTGCACAGAAAGTAACCACTATGCCTGATACTGCCACATTGAAACAATTAAGAAGGTAATGATAATAGATAACATTTATTGACCATTTAATATATGCCAGGTATCCTACGTGCTTTTATACTTTGTCTCATCGGACCCTTGAAATTAATAAACAATAAGTCACTTTTTTTTTATTTGCCCAGAAGGACTGAAAATAATGTACAATTTAATAAAGTAACCACTATGCTTCCACAGTGATTACTTTGCTGTCTGTCTTTAGTGAGGTCCATGGCTAGTGCCTATTCTCATAGTCTATGTGGTTTTATCCTGCTCTTAAACATTTTGTTTTGATAGACATGAAACTCTCCAGAGGGTAGGTGATTTATTTCCATTTGCCAAGTGTGAGGAGTGAGAGCATGACCTTGATAGACGATTGCATTGAGAGTTTTCCTATTCTTTTCTGGCAGGGCTGTCTGGGTGATGAAGTACTCATAGTATTAGAGAATCAGGGAGTTTCTGGTAGTAAAATAGAGTCTGTACTGGATTTTTCTAGATGATAGCTGCTCAGCTGCAGTGCAAGTAGGTAACAGGTTAGCTGAATATTGATTGCCCTGTTCTGCCCTTGGGGCAGCCAAGCAGTGTCTGGGGGAACTGGAGGGCCCAGCCCATCACCCAGCCTCAGGCTGCCTTGTTGATTAACCACATTGTAAAGTACAAACATGATCATTTTTTTTGTCAGCGCCAGGAAGTGAGTTAGGCTTAGGAAACATGATTTCCCTCAGAAATGGGAAGAAGTAGAAATTGTAAAATATTTTCTTTTTTTTACACCTAATTCTCTCTATCGTGTTGTTTAATTGCTGGTGGGATGTTGAATGTGGAGCCTGAAATTTGTACTTAGCAGCTTAACCATAGCCCCTTGCATAAAAGTGTAAACATTTCCTGACCAGGATGTGTCTACCAGTCAGTTGTATATATTGACAGAGGGCAGACTTGACCTGTTTACTTGAGGGTGCTTTTCGCTTCCAGTATTCTTTTTGGGGAAGTTTGGTTTACAAATAGTTTTAGGTAATTTTTTAAACTCTGATGTAAAAATTCTATCAGATAGTTTATAATTCATTATCTTACATTAAAGAATTCTATCAGTTTATAATTCATTAACTTACCTTAAGCGATTCATATTGCAAATTGGCCCAAATCTACAAAGACTGCCTTTATTAGCCCACATAGTTTTCCCTAATCCTCATTTCTGCCAGCCTCTCCCATAAAACTTCTTATTTTTCTTTTTGCACATTAATATTAAAAAGAGTGATGTCCTCTTTTTTTTTCTTTTACATATAAGGAATCTTATGGAGAGATGGGTTTTAGGGTCTCTAATGTCAGTGCAGGTGATGATCTCATAGAGATAAGACTATTCTTGGGAGGGAGAGGAAATCCCTTAGGAAAGTACCACATTGGATCCCATCATAGCATTTCTTATTAAGTCAATTTCAGCCATATTATTTTTCTTCAGAAGTTTGTTGGAACAGTTTGCTGTTTCTTTAGTTGAACCTTTAGATTTACAGTGCATGTATGTCTTTTAGCCCTAGAATCACCTTAGTACATGAGGCCTCAGCGCGCATCGACTGAGGAAACAGAAGATTCACATTTTCCGTCTCACACTCACACTGACTCCAGGAGTTACACTTGTTCAGGGAATGGTGGGCCTCATTGCTTGCATTATTTAATTAGTATTCTATCTCTGTTTGCAGAGTGTATAGTTGAAGTCCATATATATAGTTGAATTTAACTGAATCACAATTAAATTCACATGAATTAAATATGTCACTTGTATTAACTGATGACTTGTTTGTGCTTTGGTCCCTCTTATGTTTTACTAATTTATGCCTTCAGAATCTTCAAGTTCTCTTGTCTTAGAATTTAAAAGTACTAGTGTGTTCATTAAGAAAGTCTCCTGCCTATTACCAATCTCTTACTGATTTATAGGATTAGAGCCTGTTAGGAGAGAGAAAAGGTTCTTAAATATAAACTCACTGGTATTCTGTATTTGTCAGGGAAGTATATTCTTGTAAAAATTTTATAGGTAAACAAACATTCTGTGTGTCCTAGTGAAAAAAGGAGGGGATAAGATAGTATAGATGATAGTTCCTAACTTTTAAATTTGACAGGGAGGAATGTGAGTATATTGACCTAGTTAATGCCAATTTGAAGAATTCTAATATGATTCCCTATTTTCCTTCAAATTGTATTCAGCTGGGTTCTGTTGGTACCAGCCATGTGATTTTAATTGGATTTAGATTCAGACATGACTGTCTCCTGTGGCTTCCACTCTCGTACGCTCTACTTATACTGCTTTGTACAGTAGGGGTTTGCCTTTATTTATATTTGCAGCATTAATCACCTATTAATTTTTCATTTTAGGTCGCTAAAATATATCACATACACTAGTATAAGAATTATAAAAATCAATTATCCTAATAAATTGTGGAGCAAAAAAATTGCGAACAACTGTGATTTTAATTTCCTATATTTTAAAAGGTCTGGTTGAAGATTTTTATTCATGGTTTCTTCCCCCCTCCTCTCCCATGTTAATATTGTTGTAGAGAAGGTTTAGACTTTGTTACTAAATACACACCTTATTAAATAGGTGTGTGTCCTGGGACAAAGCATTTCTCTGGTTCCTAGTTATTTCTACCATTCAGCTAAAAAATAGCTCTGTATTACATTTGACGGATAATAAAGGATAATGTAAAGGACTTTGAAGGTGGCATTGGTATGTAGTAAAAGCAACACAGGCTCTGGAATCACACTGTTTACCTCTTGGGAAATAGCTGAAGAATCTTGAGCAGGTTACTTACCTGATTGAGGCTCAAATTCTGATCTGAAAGTTTGGACAATAACAGCAGCCTTCCAAGGTTTTTCTGAGAATTAAATATGGTAGGAAATGTAAAGTGTCTATTATAGTACAGCACATTGATATCTTCATTACTTAAAGAGGTCTTCCTAGTTTAGAGCAGGAAAACTGAAATGCCTAACTCTTAATAAGGCTATTATTAAGTTTTGCCAGAAGTAGAACTAGTTGTGAAAGTATAAGGCATAAAGAAGATAATTCCTTCTTTTTTTTTTTTTTTTTTTTGTCTCTCTAATATCTTTAGGATAAATTTAGGAAGAAAATGTTTAAGGGAAGATTAAAAGACCTTACTGGGCTTCCCTGGTGGTGCAGTGGTTGGGAGTCCGCCTGCCGATGCAGGGGACACGGGTTCGTGCCCGGGTGCGGGAGGATCCCACATGCCACGGAGCCGCTGGGTCCGTGGGCCATGGCCGCTGGGCCTGCGCGTCCGGAGCCTGTGCTCCGCAATGGGAGAGGCCACAGCAGTGAGAGGCCCGCGTACCGCCAAAAAAAAAGACCTTACTGAATTTTGTTCTTTGGTGCTAGTGACCTTCTTTTCCTAGCTGTTTGAACCAAGTGAAAAAGGTTGATAAAGCTCTACAATAAAACAATCTGATTAAAAATAAAGCTGCATACTTAATAAAAAGCCTGTTCCTTTGCTTACAACAAGTGGGAGAATATAACTTTGAATGTTTGATGAATGCAGAACTTTAACAAGAGTTATAAATATACCTGCTCAATTTTAAAATAAAAATGAAAAGAAGTTTGAAATATACAGATCACCAGATGAGAGTATAAATTATTATTGGGAAGTTTTATAAAACAGAAATTAGAGAGATTATGGGCATCCTAATCTCACATTATTATGAAGATATGAAAAATTAAATGAAGTGTCTTCAGATTTTGTATTTTTAACCAGAGAAAAGTTATTTTCTGAGTACTTCTATTTACAAAAAACAGCCACTGACTTGGTTCTAAAAAAGTTAGATTATTTAAGTCCTGTAAGAATTTCATCTGAAATAGTTTTAGCAGCATGCAGTATCAGTAATTATACTATGAAGTCAGCGTGATGTTTGGATCTTCTAAAACTGTTTTGAAATTTGCTTAGTGCAGTTTTACCCAAATGTGTTAGTGACCTTGAGAATTTTTTTAAAAACAATACCAGTTACAGTGGTGTCCTGTGAAAGAAGTTTCAGTAAACTGAAGTTAATTTAAAATTACTTATAATTGTCACTGGGTCAAGAGAAATTATTTAACATGGCATTTCCCTCAATTGATAATAACATAAAGAAAGTAGTAGATTTTAAAAATATTACTAATACGTTTGCTTCCATAAAACCAGGAAAGTAAACTTAAAACATTCTGTTGTTGATATAAATAAAATATTTAAACTTAAAATGTTATGTATTTCAATTTCTCAGTAATGTTCTGGAAAAATATTAACCATTAAAATATGCATCAAAACGTGAATGGGGGCATGCGTTTTTCCTTTAGCGTCAAGTTCCAGGCACTGATAAGAACTTTACAGTAGTATACGTTCATTCCTCCCAACCCCTGGCCTTTTGCTTTTATTATCACATATTTTTCTTAAATATGTTATAAACCTTACACTATACTATTTTTGTTTAAATAGATTATTATCTTTTACAGATTTAATTAAAGTCCCAAGTCAGTTGGTTTAAGATATGGAGATTTTTCTGGGTGGGCTTGGCCCAATCAGCTGTTCACTTGAAAAGCAGAAAGTTTTCTCTGGCTGGTAGCAGAAGAGAAATCAGAAAGATCTGAAACATACAAAGGACTCTGCCTTTTGCTGGTTTGAAGATGGAGACATTGGTGAGAAAGAATGAGGGCAACCCCTAGGAGAAGAGAGTGTTTTCTGGTTGACAGCAAGGAAACAGGGAACACAGACCATTAGCTGCAAGAACTAGATTCTGCCACCAACCTGAATGAGTGTGGAAACAGATTCTTCCCCAGAGCCTCCAGATAAGAGCCCTGCCTGACTGACATCTGATTACATCCTTGTGAGAGGCCAGCCAAGCCTGTCTGAACTGCTGACCTACAGAACTATGAACTAATAATTTGATGTTGTTTTAAGCCACTCAGTTTGTGGTAATTAGTTATATAGCAATAAAAATACTAATATACCTATGAGACCTTTTGTCAATCTGAACATTTCTATGAGGCTTTGTCTTAGCTCTGTCTGAAGTCTTAACACAGCATGTTACAGCCCTACTCTGGATTTGATCTTTACCTGAAAGCCATTTCATTATTTGAGAATCATTTTGTCATCTGGAGGTCCTTGGAACTTCACACACTTTTATTTAACCCAGCGAGTCCTTGCTCTTTTGGAGCTAATAGTTCATTCTTTAGCTCATCTCTTTCCTATATGCAACGAGAAGAAACCCAGTGGCACTTTTAGTCATTGAGTTCATTAGGAACATTTCCTATTTTCAATTTTTCTGCCAACAACAGTATTTCTAAACTTCCCTCCAAAATAAAACAAGGAACCCCTTTCTTGCAGCTTCCAATCACATTTCAGTACTTTTAAACCCTTACCAACAACCCCTTCTGGTCCTTTTAGGCTTCCACTAACACTATCCTCAGTGCCCTTTAGGCTTTAACCTGATTCCAATGCCAATGGCAGCTAAATCTAAGAGCATCCTAAGGCAGAAGTGCATGACATTTTTATGACCTAGGCTCATAAGTCATATAGCATAATTTCTGTTGTCCTGTATTGGTTGAAGCAATCATAAAGGTCTGCAAGCTTCAGGGGGGAGGGATATTGACCACCCTTCTCTATGAGAGAAGTGTTAAGGTCATATTGAAAGAGGGGCCCATGGGATAAAAGATACTGTGTCTATATTTGGACAATTAAATCTACCACAGATTTCAACATTTTAGCTTGTATTTTAAAATTGCATTTTGTCTAATTTGTAATGCTCTTTCAAAATATAATGCTACCAACCCTGTAGCCCATTTCACAATTACAGATTTATGGGAATATCTAAGGTTTTATTTATAACAGTCTTCTAGTATATCCAATACTGACATCAGCCAACTGGTACATTCTTTAATTTAATTTAAAAATTAAAAATTAAACTTAAAGTTATTAGCTAGTGATTAAAGCTGATTTTTTTTTCTTGTTTAATAAGTTTAGATTTTTAAAGAAAAGTATTTTCTTAACTGAATCAATCTGTAACCCTCTTTTATACTTTGTGTTAACAGATTTCAGAAATGGTGTAGCAGTAGAATATGAACTGGACAAATACAAGTTATGATGTATGATTTTTCAGCATTTTTTTTACAGTGGTGCCTTTTTCTTTAAGAGAAGGTTCTAAGTGTAGCATATTATTATTTTGTGTTATACATGTCTCTTCTCACCTAAGTCAAGCTGATCGTCAGCTGCGATACATACTGAAGACTTGAGGGAGGGTTCTCTCATCTCTTGTGGCTTCTCTCATCTCTGGTCTTTCCCTGGCAGAAAAAGTTTAGGACTTTGCTTTCAGCTCTAATGGGGCTAGGAGGCAACTCTACTCAAACGTTTCTCATCACAGTAAAATTTCACAAGGAACTTCTGAAGAAGAAGTAGATAAATGATGGTGGAATATTTTATCAGGACTTTTTGAATCGCTATTGAGCACACATGTTAAAAAACTATTATTGAGGGACTTCCCTGGTGTTGCAGTGGTTAAGAATCCGCCTGCAAATGCAGGGGACACGGGTTCGAGCCCTGGTCTGGGAAGATCCCACATGCCGTGGAGCAACTAAGCCCGTGTGCCACATACTGAGCCTGTGCTCTAGAGCCCGCGAGCCACAACTACTGAGCCCACGTGTCACAACTACTGAAGCCCACGCGCCTAGAGCCCATGCTCTGCAACGAGAAGCCACCGCAATGAAGAGTAGCCCCCGCTCGATGCAACTAGAGAAAGCCTGCGTACAGCAACGAAGACCCAATGCAGCCAAAAATTTAAAAAAATTTAAAAAAAAACAAAACTATTATTGAAAGTGAATGGTGCTCCTGATGAGAGACGATGACAGTTCATCTCATAATACAGTACCTGCTAGATTTTATTGAATCGTTAAGCAAACACAGGGAATCCTCTTTTCTCCTTTAGTCTTAAACAGGCTGACAGAATAAATCAGTGTTGCTTTGATTACATGAATTGAATAAAATCTCAGCAGAGTATATCATTTAAACAAAATAGTTCTGTCTAAAGTGCTTTTGAACCTGGACATGTTCCTAGTTCTTTGGCTGCCACAGTCCTGTGGTCTCACTGATGCACATCTTTTATACATGTTAAATTTTGTATGTACAGAAAAGTGCATAAAACACAAATGTACAGTTAATCACAAAGCTGACATCTGTGTAACTACTACACAGATCAAGATATAAAATATTGCCAGCCTGCCAGAACTCTCCTTGGCCTCTTCTAAATAGTTTCTCCTTCTTTTCCCTCTCATGTAGTCTACCTTCTATGATAATATTTTCTTTTTGTTTTTATATTTTTACCCCTTAATCACACATCTCTAAACACCACAGTTTAGTTTTAACTGTTTTTACTTTATTTAAAAGGAATTATATTATTTTCTTGTGTTGCTTGCTTCAAAATTATGTTTTTGATCTTCACTTTTGTTGCATATAGATATAGTTTATTTTCATTGCTGTATAACATATTATTATATGAAAGAACACATTTTATTCAGTATAGTTTTTAAAAATTTATATTCATATTCATTACAATGTTGATAGGCATTTGGGTTATTTCCAGTTTTTAGCTATTATGAGTATTACTGCTTTGGACATTCTGGTACATGCCTCTTGTTACATATGATCATCCATTTCTGTTGGGTATCTGCCTGGGAGTAGAATTGCTGGGTGTTATTATATGCGAAAAGTCAAACATAACTGTTATTGAGACACACTTTTTCTAGACTTATTTTGGGTGTGTCAGACTTCTGTAAGACAACTCCTTTAAGACCATAGAAGGCCTTTTATTTAGCTGAGGGGGTCTTGTAGGCCCCTTCATTATTCTTTTAGAGACATTAATGAGGGGGTTTTGCATCTTGATTTGGTCTACAGTCCCAGACTATACATTTGGAGAATGTTTTGCCAGCTGAGAGACTGGAGATGAGAAGCAGTTGTGTTTTCCAACCCAACAAGTCCTGGCCCCTCTTTATTCCTTCTAAATTTTGCTTGTAAACTGATCACTTTTTTCTTTAGCTCATCTCTTTTTTGCCCTGTTACCTTAGTCGTGCACAGCTGGGAACAACCAGCTGCCTTAACATTTGCCTGGAAATCTCAGACAAATCTAAATGTTTATTAAGTAACTTTTTCATCTTCTGAGTACTATAGAGAACACAATTTTGCCACATATTTTGTTACTACATGCACAAATTCCCATTTTTTCAGTGTCCAGTGAAAATTTTCTTACCCTTTTCCAGCTTTTGCTAAGAGTTTGCTCACCATTTTTCAAGCCGTAGGCCACTGTTTGGTTCCAAAACCAATATTACATATTTTATTTTTTAAATCGTGTCAGTACCTCGCTTCTGATACAATCAGTTAGCTATTGCGGTAGAAGGAACCCCTCCAAAACTCAATGGTTTAAAACAGTAACCATTTATTATTGATCATGGGTCTGTGTGTGGGCAAGGTAGTTCGCTGGCTGGGCTTGGCTGGTCTCAGCTGGGCTTGCTCATGTGTCAGCAGTTTGCTGGGGCCACACTAGTTTAGGATGGCTCTAGTCACTGTGGCGACTCAGGTAGCTGGGCTTCACGTCTTCCATCATTTGGCAAGTTAACCTGGGCTTGCTCACTTGCTTCAGAGGCAGCATGAAACGCAAGACACAAGGCTTCTTGAGGCCTAGGTGCCGAACTGGCACACGGTTGTTTTCAACATATTCTGTTGGCCAGAGTAAGTCACACATACCGGCCAAATCCAAGGAGTAGGGAAATAGATTCTAATTACGGATGAGAGACACTGCAGAGTCACATTTCAGAGGTAATGTCTATATAGTAAAGGGTGGAGAATTGAAGTTATTTTTACAGTCTTCTAAAGTATATATATGTTTAATTTTGAAGTAGTTGTACAGTTTACACTCACACCAACAGTGTATTAAAGTTGTATTTGTTCTGCATTGTTATCAGAACTTAGTAATGAATCGTTTTAGTTTTAGCTATTTTGGTGAGCGTCCAGTGGTATTTTATTGTGGTTTCAATATTTATTTTCTTAAATTTCTAATAAGATGGCTTTCCTTTTTTCCCCTTTTATTGGCTATTTGAATATCTCCTTTTGTTAAGGAGGAGGGGAGAAGTGCCTCCAAAAGCGAGTTTACTTCTGGGCTGCTCCTGATCCTCAACTGTAAATCATTACTTTGTTGTTAGCTATCCAGTGCCTTCAAGCACATGTTTTTCAGTTTTTGCTTTTAATTATTTCTTGGTAAGTTTTTCTAGTTAATCCTTAGTGGGAGAGTTGGTCTTAGGCTCCCATTTCTGGAAGTAGAATAATTCATTGCTATTTCTTTGTAGTTTTGACTTTCATGAATCTGAGAGATGTGGGGATGCACATCTAAAGATTTAAGGGTTCATGTACATTATGGAAAGACCTTTGTAAATGAAATATCATTTGCCTTGCAAACATGATTTTTTTTTTCTGAGGTCTGACTAATCTGTTAGCAAACAATTTTGTTGTGTTTGACGTGTAACAGGTGCTAACATCTTTTACAGTCTTGTCACAGGGAATAGGGGGTCTAGGTCACCATGTTCATTAATTAAGTCCAGGAAATTTTATTTCTCCTGTGGCTAATCATTTATGTTTGACGTGAATCTGTCATTTGTGCCTCTGGTTTCCCTGCTTCTGCCTTTGTTCTGTGTAGCTTATTTTTCACATGGCAGTCATAATTTTTAGATGTAATTCAGATTATGTTATTTCTCTGCTCACTATACTCTAAGGGCTTCCCTTATTTATTTATTTATTTATTTATTTATTTTTATTGGCTGCGTTGGGTCTTTGTTGCTGTGCGCGGGCTTTCTCTAGTTGCGGTGAGCAGGGGCTACTCTTCGTTGCGGTGCGTGGGCTTCTCATTGTGGTGGCTTCTCTTGTTGCGGAGCACGGACTCTAGGCGCGCAGGCTTCAGTAGTTGTGGCACACGGGCTCTGTAGTTGTGGTTCATAGGCTCTAGAGCGCAGGCTCAGGAGTTGCGGCACATGGGCTTAGTTGCTCTGTGGCACGTGGGATCTTCCCGGACCAGGACTTGAACCCGTGTCCCCTGCATTGGCAGGCGATTCTTAACCACTGCACCACCGGGGAAGCCCTAAGGGCTTCCCTTTTAACTAAAAGTAAGACTCAAAGGCCTTAGCATAGCCTGTAAGATCCTACTGGATATAACCCCATGCTGACTGTTTAATTAACTTTATCTGATACCTTTTCTCCTCTGTTCTCTCTGCCCTATCCATAGAAGTTGCCTTGTTTTTCCTGGAACACTTCACGGCCTTTGCAGTTTCTATTTCCTCTTCTAGAATGCTTCTGCCCTTGATATCCACATAGATTGGTATTTCCCCTCTGTTAGTTTTTTGTTCAGATATCTTTTCAGAGAGAAGACTTCCCTGAACACTTTACAAATAATTGTAGCATCTCTCCTGTCACTCTTTATCCCCCTTAACTTACCTTGTTTTTCTTCATATAACTGTCATTTCCTAACATTATTTATTAATATGTTTATTTACAGTTCCCCTGTCCTAGAAAGTAAACTCCATGAGAGCAGAAACATGCCTAAAACAATGCCTGGCACACAGTAGACCTTCAATTATTATATTTTTAATGAATGAATATGTGGCTACTGCAGTATTTTTATTTCACACTTACAGACTGTTCTAAATTGATGAGCTAAATAACTAAGTTGAACAGCAGTAAAACATAGAAACTTATACCAGCAGATAAGACTGAGACCTTTGTTGACATAGTAGAAGAGCAGCTTTGAGCCCTGCCTGAGCACATCTGGCCATGGTGATAATGTTAAAGATCTTTCTTCAGGCAGTGGCAGTGTTGACAGGGCATTGTCCTTCTGATTTTATAAACCAATAAACCCCAAATTAGGAATAGATTATAGAGGGAAAATATTTTTTCTGCATCTTAAATCTTTACAAGGATTTGAAAACAATATAATTATTTTAATTAAGCATTTATTGCTTAAGAGAGCTTGTTGTATAAATAAATATTTAATAAAATATGTCTAATGGGAAATAGAAAAATTCAAATTTGGCATTTTAACAAATCCACCATTTTAACTGTTAGTAAATGGATTTGGGAATGGACTCATATAAAAGGTTTAATAAATTTAATATTCAGTGATTTCAACTGTGATTTCAAAGACATTGGGGGATAGTTTTCTAACTGTGTGCCTATACCTTACTTCCTTTGTCCTTGCACCAACAGCAAATCTCAGAATGAGGTGTGGGATATAAGTTTTATTTTTATCAGTTACACAAGTATTTTTTGTGTTCTTTGTTAGATACATCTCTTTGAGTATCACTGGTTTAAGACTGTAATCATTGCTGGGTTAGGGACAAATCTCTATCACAGGGACAACAGTTGCATATTTACTGAATGTTTAGTATGTGCCATTGCTTAAAATATATTATCTAATTTGCTTTTTACAGTAACTCTATGAAATAGATACCATTTATTATCTCCATTCTATAAAGAAGAAACTGAGCAAGATCATATAGCTAGTAAGTAACTGAGCTGAGATTTGAGCACAGGTCTCTCTGACTCCAATTTAATAAAGCATTCAGTGAATAACTCTCCTGATTTAGAGACGAAATTATTTCAGCTCTTGATTTTCTATTTAAAATGGAAAAAAAAAGTCAGAAATGAGGATATGACGTGGAAAATATATTGATGCTAAGCAACTATTTATATCAATTTCACTTGTTGAAGAAAATCAAGAATCAAATTTTGCATTAGAATAATAAAACTTGAAGATTCTGATCAAATTATAGTCCTTATATTTTGGGCAAATACAATTGTATATTTCTGCTAACAAAATGTGTACTCGTTTTTTACTGAAGTGTAGTTGATTTACAGTATTATTTTAGTTTCAGGTGTTCAGCATAGTGATTCAGTATTTTTGCAGATTATACTCCATTACAGGTTATTACAAGATACTGGTTATAATTCCCTGTGCTATACAGTATATCCTTGTTGCTTATCTGTTATATATATTGAAGTTTGTATCAGTTAACCCCAAACCCCAAATTCGTCCCTCCCTACTCCCCTCTCCCCGTTGGTAACCACAAGTTTGTTTTCTGTGTCTGTGAGTCTGTTTTGCATATACATTCATCTGTATTATTTTTAGATTCCAAATATAAGTGATATCATACAGTATTTGTTTTTCTCTGTCTGACTTATTCACTGAGCATAATATTCTGTAGGTCTCTCCAGGTTTCTGCAAATGGCAGTATGTCATTCTTTTTTATGGCTGAGTAATATTCCTAAAATCTGTATTCTTAATAAAGTATGAACATTTATTCAAAACCTGTTATGTCCCAAGCTCTGTGATACATGCTGAATGGATAAAAATGGGTATTAAGGTTCCTCTTCTGGACAGACTCACAATGATATGATAAAGACTTGGAAACAATGCAGTTAATTGGGAAATATGTTAAACACCTAAAATGGTGCCTGACATACTAGAAGCTTATAAATAGTGATGAAGTATGGACGTTTATTCACATTGCAGTGTGAATATGCAATGTATGGTATTGATTTTATGTAGATTCATAGGAAAGTGTCCACAGTGGAGTACATATTTGATTTAGGCCTTAAAAAGTGAGTGAAAAAAGGAATGGATAATCTGAGTAAAGGGAAGAGTATACACAATGACTAAATTCAGTAAGATTAAAACCTAAATATATTGCCCACAAAGACACTTCATTTACCTCCCTTGTAGCTTTAAAAAAAAAAAACAAAACCAGAAGGCGTTTCATTTACTGTATGAGTAGATTGTTCCAATAATATTGTATTATGACAGGGAGTCATTGACAAAATCAGGAATATTTATTTTTATTTTTTATTTTATCTTTGAGCAATGTAGATACATAACCTAACTGTACCATATAAAGTACAGTAGATCAATCAGGATACTATTTAATCCTTAGAGAGGATTGCCAAATATGTTGGCCTAAAAGAGTTATTTCATAAAACTTTGAACTTTATTGCCAAGTGATCATTTAGAAGCTTCAGGTGTCTAGTGAGTATGCTCCATTCTTAAGACTTTTAGGACAATTCAGGATGGAATAGTGATGGAGCAGGGACCTAATGTTATGCCTGATACATTAGATGCTCATAAATGGTAATGAGTTGTAGAGGTCAGTTCCAAGTGCCATTGGACAGCAAATAGCAAGTTGTTTTCTGTCTGTCTGCTTCCCATCCTAGACTCTTGAACCCATCCTCTGCCTAGTAAGTAGATGAAATTAGAAATAGAGATATGGAAGAGACTATAGTATTTAGGTTATATGTGTCTCAGAATTGTTATGACTTTTCCTGTTGGTCGCTCTTGGAAGACAAACTATGAATTTTTTAAAATGTAGATTTATTATGAAATTTTAGCTCAGATTCACACTTACTAATGTTTTACACTTTTTCTGGCATTGAACTAATAAATTCATTGTAATTGACCCTAAAATAGTAACTTAGGATCCTAATATCAGATCCTGCATCAGAAACATGAGAAAGACAAGGTCCTTGCTCTTTTTAATTAAGTGTGATAGATAAGGCTGGAAAGACAGGAAAGCAACTGAAGACGGATGAGTCTCTTAGGTGTGAGGTAATAGATCTATATTCTTTAACCACTCTTTTGATTGCTTCCATATAGATTTTGTTTGAAGGAAAAGCCTAAAGAAGGACTGCTATCTGTGAAAATACATAATAATACTGGAAATGTTGATCTGTTGATACCAGAAGCTTCCTTAACTTATTTTTAAGCTTCTGAAGTTGTCTTTGTCCTCAGAGCCTCAGCATATATATAAAACTTTGAGAAAGCCCATGGCTTTAGTCAAGGAAATATGCATTCTTTTCACCTTTCTACTAAAATTAGTAGGAGTAAATAGAGTGTTTTAGGTTCTATATTCTACTTCTCTCTTATGGGAAACAGCGTGCTTCAGTGCATTTGTTCTCATTTGCAGCTTGGAGGACCTGTTCTGTGGTGAAAATATCTGTCTTTCTTTGATATTGAGATTGTCTTTCTTTTGATATTGTCTTTCCTTTCTTTTTTTTTAATGTTAATATCCTTTTGTTTTATAAAATAATGCTGATGGTAGATAGTAGGGCTTAAAAAATATATAATTTCTTAGAAAGTAAAATGTTGCCAGCCACATGAGGACCACCAATTGTGTGTGGGTGTGTGCGTGAGTGTTGTTCCGGTTTGTAAAATCTAAAAGTCTGGAAAGTACTGACTTAATGGAAAGATCATAGGCTTTGGATTCAGCAAACTGGTTTAAATTTTTTCTCTGCTATCGTTATCTTCTTTATCTCTAAAATGGGATGTGAATACTTATCTCTTACGGTTGTTGTGAGGATTCACTGAGATAATGTAAGTGTAAATGTAGTGCCATGAGTATAATAGGAGCTGAATTAATTTAGTTTCTTCTCTTCTTTCTTAAGTGGTTGGGGATAGAGGGGATCTCAGGTAAAGTTACCATTTAAATTGAATATAAATCCAAGAGGAAGAAATGAAGAAAGGAAAGGGCCTTGGCAATCCACAGTTTGAGCCTCTTAGTAAAGGGATATGACATAGTGCCTTGTACATATTTGGAATTTAATAAATATTTATTGATTTTAAATTATTTGAAAATGTTGGACAAGGGAGTTAATAAAATGTTTGAGTCATAAAACAAAGAAAAATAAATCAAGTTTAGAGAAAAATTGAAAGATTAAAAATTTTATTGTTGTAGTAAAGTGAATCAGGCAATGAACAAAATACTGGTGAAGAATCCACCATTTTTACATTACACATTTTAATAAAGTGTTAAAAGTATTAAAAATTTTTCCAACCTTATTATACTTATAACAATAATTTATAATAATTCAAAAATGTGTTCTTTTTTGTTTTAAAGTGTTTTCACACATTGTGCCGTCGATGTTTCTATGTATGTACTATGCATATTAATATTTTATTAAGTTTAATAGATGAGAGAAAACTGAAGGTAAGATGGTTAAGTGACTAGCATAGTTAGTCATGGTTAGTAAGTGATACTCAGACCAGATCTTAAGATAGCTAGTATAATTGTCTTTTATTTTTGTTGCTGTTATTATGACAAAGACAACTTTATGAGGACCCAGTGATTTTAAGTATTTTATTTTCTGTTTTACCTTCTATGAAACATTTTAATCCTTATTCTTATAAATTCAGAATTTAATAAAAAGGATGTTTTCCCCAGGGTCACATTAATGACCTTACAACTCTGAAGCAGAATATATGTAATCACTGAACGCCCTTGCTTTTGCTGAATTACATTGACAACAGTTGATGCCATGGCAGTTGGATAAAATCAGCCAAAGAAAATATTTCTTGGTGTAGATACTTGGAATAGATGATCTAGATACCTTTTCCACGTTTATGAGCAACTATGTTTTTTGGGTTTAAATATTTAGAAAACCTTTTCAAATTGCTTTAAACACCTGGAAATTTCTGTGTAAAATAATTTACCTGGACCAAACATATGCAAACCAGCTCTCATTTAGTGACATCTATATACATACACACACACAAACATATATATATATATATATATATATATATATATATATGGTGTCAACTGTGTCATATATAAGATATATATGTATCTTACATACATATAGTGTATATATGTTTAACATTTTAATTGAGCATGAGCTGTAACCTTTGGTAGCTGTTGTCTCTATAATTAGATACCCATATAGGCTGTGATCTAACCCAGTAGCTTTTGATAAATTTCTTTGCTATAAGAAAGAATATATTGGTTGGAGGCGGAGGGTAACCATGCCCCAGCCCAGCTGGATGGATTATGTATATTCATCATTCTCCATAATTGAACTTGGTTAATTTAGAACTAATTTTGGTTAAAGACTTTATGGATAACACAGCAGTTTAATGAGCAGCAAAAATGTGCACCTTGATGTCTGAAAGGACAGTTGGTAATATTTCTTGTCAAATCTGTGAGACTAAGTTAAGAAGCATAAGTCTTTTGGAAGAGATACCGGTACATGTCCCAATCAGTGTTTAATTATCACAGAGAGGACACCTTATAGGATCTAATTTGGAGCAGTAATTTTGGAACTATTTTAGATGCAGCACCTTTTATCCCGGTAGTCATTCAGCTTCCCCCCACCCCTTCCTCTCTCGCTCTCTCTCTCTCTGTCTGTCTCTTTCTCTCTCTCTCTCTCTCTATCTCTCTGTCTCTGTGTGTGTGTGTGTGTGTGTGTGTGTGTGTGTGTGTGTGTGTGTAAATGTTTGACAAAAATTGAGCAACTCTTGTTGGACTGAGGGAGCCAGGCAGAGTTAGTAATTTTGGCCTGTTCATTCTCCCACCTCCCCACCCCCCCACCCCCCCACCCCCGCCCACCCTTAATTCCTAGAAATCTCTATACCACCCTTAGGGCTCCTTACCACTTCTTTAGAGGTTCAAATAAGAAAAGAGGACTCTTTTGACTTAAAGAATAAGCTGTAGGGAAAAAATAATTACCTTAGTGAGAAATTTTTAAATAATACAGCAGTTAACTAGATACATACAAATGCTTTTAATGTCAAAAGATAAAACATATCTGTTAGTACCTCTTATCTAGATCTGCTTAAATCTTTTAAAAGTACCTTCCTAAGGAGCCTCATAGCACAGGGAGATCAGCTCTGTGCTTTGTGACCACCTAGAGGGGTGGGATAGGGAGGGTGGGAGGGAGGGAGATGCAAGAGGGAAGAGATATGGGGACATATGTATATGTATAACTGATTCACTTTGTTGTAAAGCAGAGACTAACACACCATTGTAAAGCAATTATACTCCAATAAAAATGTTAAAAAAAAAAAGTATCTTCCTAAAGTTTATTTTTTAAATGTTGGCTTTTTCTTCTTGAAAGCATCTTGTAATTAAAAAAAAAAAAAATCCTCAAATCAGTGTGAGAAGTTCTTGATTATTTTGTGAATAATTTATAGTTTATGGTTGGATTTATTTTGTGGCATTACATTCTTGAATTACTCAGATTACTTTCACCAAATAGTGCTATTTTACTTTTTTATTTTT
>NC_041221.1:113734344-113738924 GCF_002837175.3 Physeter macrocephalus
GCCGCTCCGCGGCATGTGGGATCCTCCCAGACCGGGGCGCGAACCCGATTCCCCTGCATCGGCAGGCGGACGCGCAACCACTGCGCCACCAGGGAAGCCCCGCTATTTTATTTTTTAAAACCATTTTTTTGGTATAGAACACTTTTTATGTTTTCTAAAACACATTAAATGATATATTTATTTTAATTTAAAAACTAAATGATGTACCCAATTTCCATTTGAATGAAATTTCTGTGTAAGTTTCTGGTTATGTCTCGTATGTGAGTAAATAAGCCTAGTCTCTTCCCCTTCCCCCACTGAAGTTATGGGTTTATAGCTACACGGGGTGATTGAGATTACTGTGTGTAACTGTTCTCCCTCACGAATAGAACAAACTCTGGATTAGTCTGTATTTCAAATTACTGGTTAACATTTGCTCTACCTCCAAGTAAGTGTGGGTAGTAGATAATTGTTCAAAGCTTTGGATAGATCTATGATGAAATTTCATCAATTTAGAATAAGTCCTAATGAGCATGCCCACGTTGTCAAATCTTCATGCCATAACTGCTAATGAAATAAAAATGTTAAGCTAAAATAGTACCCGTCTAGCTTTTTAAACTTTAATTATAAAAGCTAACTGTCATGGTTTACAAATTACCACAGACATCTTTATTTCAAGGATATTTTGGGATACTTCATTTATTTACACATAATATATGAAGTAAAAAAAGAGTGTGGTTCTGGGCTTTACCACTTACTAAGACTCAGTTTTATAATTTTGGGGAGAGAGAAGTGTATATATTTCTTAGAAGGGGTTGTGTTGTACAGATCAAATATGATATTTGACATACAGCCACTTAATAAGCTGTAATGTGCTCTTGGTAAAATAGAGTGAACAGGAGTTATAGTCTGAACCCTGGAATCTATTTCAAGCCCTTGGAGGCTAGAGTAAAGCACCCCCTAAAGACTTGGAAATGAAGAAAATGCTTCATACAAGATAAGTCCCTCTGAGACTTATCTTGTATGTACACAAAATGAATCATGGCTAACATATGAAAAGTCACTGATAAAGTCAATATTTATCTTAGTCCATAGTTATAGCTTTTTCAATTTATCAGCATATCTAAAGAAGTATGTGCTCCTCTGAAGCTGCTCAAATGGCCATGTGCTGTTGAAGCCCAAAGAGATCTCTGAGACAAGGACCAGAATTGGCAGTGCATGAAGAAAGGAAATTTGACTCAGAAAAGTCTGAATAATCTGGTTCCATTGTTGAGGGAGTGCCTGTGGTGAGAAGGATATTTCAGGCCATTAAAATATCCTGTTCATCAAACTCCCCTGGGTTTGTTTCTTGGCTCCAAGCACAGTTCTAGCAAGGAATACAGTTGACCATATCATATTTTTGGTAAGTGTACTTATTATAAATTAATAATTAGCTATTCTTATAGGTCTTATGTACATAGTGTATTAGTTTGCTAGGGCTGCCATAACAAAATACCCCAGACTGGGTGGCTTAAACAACAGACATTTATCTCTAGCAGTTCTGGAGGCTGGGAAGTTCAACATCAAGGTGCCAGTAAATTTAGTTTTTGGTTAGGGCGCTCTTCCTGGCTTGTAGATGTCTACTTTCTCACTAGGTCCTTAGATGGGCTTTTCTCAGTGTGTATGCTCAGAGAGAGCAGGTTAGCTCTCTGGTGTCTCTTCTTATAAGCACACTAATTCTTTCAGATTAGGGCCCCACTTAACCTTAATTACTTCTGTAGGGGCCCCATCCAAATACAGCCACACTGGGGTAGGGCTTCAGTATGTGAATTTTGGGAGGCATAAACATTTAGTCCATAAAACTTGGTTACCATGTATCTGTCTCAGAGGGGTGACCCCCACCTTGTACTTTTTTTTTTTTTTTTTTAAATCAAATGAGGATATGGGGACTTGTACTGCTAAGAGCGGCAAACTTTGGTGGCAAACTCGCTAAGCATATCATTTTTTGCTTTTGGGGAGCTATTCTGTGTCCCTTGTGTCATACTTAGACATTGTATGGTTGGCTGAAAAAGCCAGCACATTAAAAGATTTCTGTGTTTCAGGCTTGACTCTGGTACATCTAGTTCCGTGGACCTGAGTCTGTTTCTCTGTAAAATGGCAGTAATAATTGCTCCACAGGGTTGTTATTGGCCATGATTCTTTAAGAGGAAAATATGTTAAAAACTATAATAGGATGCAAAGATGAGGGTTTTTTTTTATAAAGGTGTGCAGTGCTATTTTATTATTATGTGCAAACTTAAGAACTTGAACTCAGACCTCCTAATTCCAACGTTAGGACTCTATAAGTGGCCAAACATGCCCATTTTCCCAGAAATAATTGTAATTCTCTATGGCCAAGTCCTCTGGGGAAAGTCCCATAAAGTTTTATTTGCACCATCTCGTGCAAATAAACCAAAATGCTGTGCTTTGTTTTGTGAATTTTATCTAAATTCAGCTGCTAGTGGTTGGTGCCCAAAATAGAAGATTTTTCTTAGTGATATATCTAGAGCTTACAGAAGAATAATCCAAAACTGGAAAAATACATCGCTTAGCCCAGCCACTTTATATGTTACATATTGAGAAGTCTGTAAAATGTTAAGGAAATATCCCATATTGGCTTACCAGCTGGCACTTTTATAGAGAGAAATCTGATTTAAGTTAATATCTAAGGCTGGATGGAGGTGGGGAGGAAAGTAGAGAAAAGGTTTTGATTATTACAGGAGTAGGAAGGATACTATTTACACTACCTCAGTGATAGCAAGGGGGTAAGAGGTAGAGAGGTAGGGAGAGGAAGAGTAAGAGAGATTATATGAAGAAAAATTCTTTTCTGATGCTAATTATATTTTGTAGGAATATTGATGCTGCCTCTTTTCCCTCTAAATTTGCTACCTTGAATTATAAGGCCTTTTTAGCTTTTTGATTCTACAAAACCATAGGACTTCCCTCAAACTTGAAGCATTTGCTCAGACTGACTAATTGCTTTATGGTTATCTATCCTAGGTAGGAAATATTTAAGTGCTTTTCCTTCAGTCCTACAGAGTTTTAGGCTGATACCTTAGAAAGCAGAGCTGAGTTCCCATTTGGAGAAAAGCTTTACTTATAGTGTTCTGTGTTGTGAAGCCATGTCTCTGGGGTGTCTTCTGTAGCCGCAGCCCTGGACCAGGCCAGGAGCCATGGAGAAGAGGTGCACAGGGACTTGTGCTCCTGAGTCCTGGCTGTGCCTATATGTAGGTTAACATTAAAAATGCTAATTTACGTCACTCATTTGAAATAGAGAGGCTTTGGAGCTTGAACTCTCTGTGCTTTTTAACTTTTTGAAAAATTGTTTAATGATATTTCAGTGTTATTATTGTAAAACCTCAAGTAATAGAGTAATACATCCTAGTTTGAATTAGGATGAGAGAACTCCTTTAATAATTTTATGTAATATGGTCAAATCTTTGTCTTTTGCTCTGGTAAAGCTTATAATATTTAAACTATTTAAAATTACGACACTATTGTATTCTTCATTGAGGTTCATAATAGTGTAAATGAAATACATTTGCATTCATGTTTTCTTTTAATATATAATGAAAATATTTAGATAATAAGGTCAAGACAAAGTCATATAATTTTAATTCATCTAACAGCTGTCTCTTGTCCCCATTTATTCCCTTTTTAAGGTAGCTTACAAATGAAAAAAGCTTTGGTATTAAACTCTGTTTCTTAGAAATCAGGAAACTCCTAGGTTATACTGCCTGTAGAATCATATTTCAACATTATTTCTTTGACTATAGTAATTTTCAATTTTCCTGTTATACGTTCCTTTTAAATGCTAAGTAAGCCAAGTTAAGTTAATATTAGAGTGGAGTATAAACTTTGGTGTTTCCTGACTTTTAGCATTTAAACTTTTTACTTTGCTTTGGTGGGCTGGATCATGCAATTTAATTTGTATAGTTAGTATAGATATATTTATATTCAAAGAGTAGTGGTTATTTTCTGCCATCACACTGTGAGTAGCTTAAAAAATAACTAATTTGCATCCTAGATAGTGAAGTACTTGGTGTTTGCCCTTCACTTTTGGTAGCTTTTAATTTTCACCTTTCTAGCTAGGATCAGAGATCTTTCCAAAAGTTCTAGTACGTTCTTTGTTTTCGGTAGAGGAGTTATAGTTTCATAAATCATCCACCTTCTGTAGATATATTTGTACAAATGCAAATACAGTTGTATGTGCTAACTGAGGAAGCCAAAGTATTGGGTATTAATTTCCTTGTTAATACATTTTAACTGTTTCTCTTCCCTCCCCTGCAATGAGTACAATCAGAATACTAGTAATAAGAATTCATTCATTCATTCTGTCATTCAACAGACATCTATTGAAAGTATATTATGTGTGCCAGGCACTTCTAGCTATTGGGGATAGAGTAGTAATCAAAGCAAAGCCCCTGTCCTCTTAGATATTTTTTTCTGGTAGGTGGAGAAAGAACATAAACAGATTGAACAAGTGTATATTCTATCAGGTAGTGATAAATGCTATGAAGAAAAACTAAGTGGAGTATGGAGACAGAGTAATAATGGGGTACTATTTTTTTTTTTTTTTTTTT
>NC_041221.1:113739037-113745667 GCF_002837175.3 Physeter macrocephalus
CGCGAACCCAGTTCCCCTGCATCGGCAGGCGGACGCGCAACCACTGCGCCACCAGGGAAGCCCAAGGGGGTACTATTTTAGATAGGGAAGGCGTTTCTCTCAATAAGGCAACATCTAACTGGAGACCTGAAAGAGGTGTGCACATCTTGAGGAAGAACAATCTAGTAAGCAGGAACAAGTGTCAAGGCCCTGAGATGGAAGCGTGCTTGTAGTAGTCCCAGAATATCAAGGAAACTGCTGTGGTGGGGTAGAGTGTGTTTGGGAAGAGAGTTTCAGATGATACGGTGAGAGTAATAAGGCGGGTGGAGAATGTGGAATCCTGTAGTGCCTTATAGGCCTTGGTATAAAACCTTGAATTTTACTGAGTGGAGAATTTTGAACAGAAGAGATGGATGATCTGAATTACAGTCTACAAAGATAACTGTGGCTACTGTACAGAGAAGAAATTGTAGAAAAGCAGTGGTAGAAGCAGAATAACCAATTAGTAGATTTTAATAATAATTCAGTCAAGAGATGAAAGTGATTTAGACCAAAATGGCAGTGGTACAGGTGGTGAAAAGGGGATTCGGGGACTTTGAAGATAAAGATGGTAGGATTTGTTGGTTAGATAGAAAGTGTGAGAGAAAATGAGTCATTAAGTATGAGTCCAGAGTTTACCTGGATAATTTATGTCTCTCTCACTTGTCTGTATTTGCAGGAACCCTTTCCCAACCATTCTGCTTACCCCCAAAAGAGTAGCCACTCTGACTCAGTGTTTATCAAAACTAGCAATCTTCCTTTAAGTCTGTTGACGTGTCCTTTTTTAACTTCTCTATAAAGAAGTAGTCAAAATCTAAATGTTTACTAAAAGTTTGAAATTGATTTAAACCATTTAAAATAGTAGATTAACTTTTTTTTAATACTTGTATTTTATGGCAGATAAGATAAAATACAGCCTGCCGATGCAGATATGGAGGACTAGTTTGCTGGGGAGCAAGTCTGTTTTGCTCTTTTCAGTCTCTCATAGCTATTTCCTTCACTTCCCTCAGGCCTCTTCTTAAATGTCATCATTCAAAGAGGAATATCTTACCACCCCATATAAAACACCTGCTCATTACTTTCTGTCTCCTTAACTTGTTTATTTGTCTTCCTTGAATTTATCATTATCTGATATATACTTGTTTCTTATTTTTGTGTCTATCACCCCACTGAAATATAAACTCCATTAAGGCAGTGGCTTTTTTTTTTTCACTGCAGTAGTCACAGGGGCTAGAACAGTACTCAGCATGTAGTAGTTACTCAGTAAATAACTACACATGAATTAAATGTATGAATGGTTTTAAGTAGATGTCCTTATGTGAAAACATAGCACAGTACATGGCACAGATTTAGGTGTTTATTAAATGGCAGCTTGAAAAGAAAAATGAGCATCCTTGTGGATTGCTTGTGGGAATGTAAAACAGTGCAGCCAGTGTGGAAAACTGCATTGTGAGTCCTCAAAAAATTAAACATATTACCATATGATCCAGCAGTTACACTTCTATGTATGTGCCCAGAAGAAGTGAAAGCAGGTACTCAGGTATCTGTACACCCATGTTCATAGTGGCATCATTCACAATAGCCAGAAGGTGGAGGCTACCCAAGTGTTTGTCGACAGATGAATGGATAAAAATATTGTATATACATACCATGGGATATTATTCAGCGTTAAAAAGAAATGAAATTCTGACACATGCTACAACGTGGATGAACCTCGAAGACATTGTCCTAATAAGTAAAATAAGCCAGTTACGCAAGGACAAATACTGTATGATTCCACTTATATGAGGTACCTAGAGCAGTCAAATTCATAGAGACAGAAAGGAGATAGAATGGTGGTTGCCAGGGGTAGGGGAGGAGGGAAATGAGGAGTTAGTGTTTAACGGGTATAGAGTTTCAGTTGGGGAAGATGAAAAAGTTCTGGAGACGGATGGTGGTGATGATTGCACAATAATGTGAATGTATTTAATGCCACAGAACTGTACACCTAAAAATGGTTAGAACGGGGCTTCCCTGGTGGCGCAGTGGTTGCGCGTCCGCCTGCCGATGCAGGGGAACCGGGTTCGCGCCCCTGTCTGGGAGGATCCCACATGCCGCGGAGTGGCTGGGCCCGTGGGCCATGGCCGCTGGGCCTGCGCGTCCGGAGCCTGTGCTCCGCAACGGGAGAGGCCGCAACGGAGGGAGGCCCGCATACCACAAAAAAAAAAAAAAAAAAATGGTTAGAATGGTAAATTTTTTATTATGTATGTTTTACTACAGTTAAAAAAAAAACAACAACAGAAAGAAAAATGGAGTTGAAAGCAGGCTGTTTTGCATTTGAATCTTACCTTGACCTTGTTGGCTTTCTGGGCTTTTTCATGGTTTTACTCTGGGCTTTAACAAATAGAACCTAAAGTATTTAACATAATATTCATTGAATTGGCAACATGCCAGTGTTATTCTGAGGCCTTTAATTTTATATTTCCTCATTTCTAGCTACTCGGACTCAATTTTATTTATGGTTATTTTTCAGTATTTTTTAAACTTCATTATGTATCTCAAATTCTTATTCTAAAGTCTTAAATTCTTTATTTTCTGATGTTTAGGTCCTGTGTTATACTCTTAATAGATGGTTTACTTTCATTTCCTCCTTTTATTATTTGTAAAAAATATTTCCTGGTTATTAGTTCTCACGTTATTCATTCTTGAGTAATAGGTGATTTATTTTTGACCACTGTTGTCTTTACTTCTCTGGGTTGAATCAGGAGACAGAAACCACAAAGTAATTCAAACAGGGGAAGTTTAATTTAAAGAATTATTAAGCTATGATAGGTGAGAAATTCAGAGGTCTCCAAATATCATTTTCTTCTCCTTTGCATATTTTGTCCCTTCTGCTGTCCCTTATCCCCCTTGCCATCTGGAAAATATCTACTCATCCTTTAAGACTTAAATGCCATCTATTCTTTCCTTATTTGCCCAAGGCTTCCTTAGTGCTAGGTGACCATTTTGCTTTAAACATGCATCTATTTGTTTATGTATGTCTCATCTCACAATGGAACTGAGTTTTTTCTTATGTCTTAGTGCATTTGGGCTCCTATAACAAAATACTGCAGACCGGGTGGCTCTTAAACACAGAAATTTATTGCTCGCAGTTCTGGGGAGTAGAGGTCCAAGATCAGAGTGCCAGCATGGTTGGGTGAGGGCCCTCTTCTGAGTATCAGAGTATCATCACATGGCAAAAGCTGCTAGGAATCTCTCTGGAGCCTCTTTTTGTAAGGCATTAATCCCAGTCATGAGGGTTCTGTCCTCATGACTTAAGCACCTCCCAAAGGCCCCATCTACTAATGCTATCACTTTTGGGGGTTAAGATTTCAGCATATAAATTTGAGGGGGCACAAACATTCAAGCCATAGCACCCTATCCATCTTTTAACCCTTGGTATTTAATGTACCACACAGCACATAGTAAGTGTTAGATGTTTGTTAGATGAATAAATAAACTGTATCCATGCATGCTTGGCTTTAAATAGTTTTTTATTCAAATAACATAATCACCTGCCATAACGTAAAAAAAATAGAATTCAGAAGGATACATGCTATAATTGAGAATTATTTGGGTTCCGTGTGTTTATACCTGAAAAAAAAAGCACCTTAATTTCTATAGTTCTTCTATTTCCCTAATGCTTAAAAGTATATTGCTATGTGATAGGTAGAGCAAATTAGAGATAAAGAAAATGAGGTGAAAAGGAGCTAACTGCTTAAATGAATGATGGAGTTGAAATTAGGAACCACCTCTTTTTGGATTATCTTCCTTTAATCTTTCTAGTATTAAATATCAAGTAGATAAATATTTATTTATTGAGCTCTTCACTATGTGATGTTGTGTTAGATCTGTGACTCTAGGTTCTCTTCCACATTTAAGATTCTGTTATTACTTAGTAAGCTTGAAACCCTAAAGAAAACTTATTTAAATATTTTGCTAAATTACTGTAAAATTATCACATATTAAATAAAATACAATAAAGTTGTATAATATACAGTAGACTCTATGCTGCACTACCCAAAGATATCCTAAAATGTATGTTTTTATGTTTGCATATGCATGTTTACTCACACCTATGTGTGCATATGTAGAATTTCTTAAATTGGCACATAAGTTTATAATTTTTTAAATTGGCACATAAATATAATATGGGTGATGATGGTACCCCTTTTTTGAGTTCCTGTCTCTGAAATAATTGTACCACTCTAATTCCTAAGAAGTGCTTAAAATTATAGTACCAGGAAATACAGCTTCTTTGGTAAAGTTTGTTTTCTAGCCGATATAAGGCCTTTTGTAGTTGGTTCTGCTTTTTCTAGTAACCTTAAGGAAGATTGGTTCAATAATAAGATTTTAACACAAAGTTTGCCCTGACATTCTCAGGAGGGGTCAGGTACAGTTGATGAAATCAGCCATTAGAATGTATTCACAGAAACATCTTCCATTCCTAAGAGTTTGAAAACGTAATATTGTATGTCTTAATCATTCAGTTGCATTAGATACATGTTAATTCTGTGATGCACCTGGACGAGAGACTTATGGGTTTCAGATACTCTATGTTAAAGGGATACAAAGAAAGCATGTTTTTTTTTAACATCTTTATTGGAGTATAATTGCTTTACATTGTTGTGCTAGTTTCTGCTGTATAACACAATGAATCAGCTATACATATACATATATCCCCTTATCCCCTCCCTCTGCGTCTCCCTCCCATCCTCCCTATCCCACCCCTCTAGGTGGTCACAAAGCACCGAGCTGATCTCCCGGTGCTATGCAGCTGCTTACCACTAGCTATCTGTTTTACATTTGGTAGTGTATAGATGTCAGTGCCACTCTCTCACTTCTTCCCAGTTTACCCTTCCCCCTCCCCGTGTCCTCAAGTCCATTCTCTACGTCTACGTCTTTGTTCCTGTCCTGCCCCTAGGTTCTTCAGAACCATTTCTTTTTTTTAGATTCCATATATATGTGTTCGCATACAGTATTTGTTTTTCTCTTTCTGATTACTTCACTCTGTATGACAGAGTCTAGGTCCATCCACCTCACTACAAATAACTCAATTTTGTTTCTTTTTATGGCTGAGTAATATTCCATTGTATATATGTGCCACATCTTCTTTATCCATTCATCTGTCGATGGACACTTAGGTTGCTTCCATGTCCTGGCTATTGTAAATAGTGCTACAGTGAACATTGTGGTACATGACTATTTTTGAATTATGGTTTTCTCAGGGTGTATATGCCCAATAGTGGGATTGCTGGGTCATATGATAGTTCTATTTTTAGTTTTTTAAGGAACCTCTATACTGTTCTCCATAGTGGCTTTATCAATTTACATTCCCACCAGCAGTATGGTACTGGCACATACCAGTATGTGCAAGAGGGTTCCCTTTTCTCCACACCCTCTCCAGCATTTATTGTTTGTAGATTTTTTGGTGATGGCCATTCTGACTGGTGTGAGGTGAAACCTCATTGTAGTTTTGATTTGCATTTCTCTAATGATTAGTGATGTTGAGCATCCTTTCATGTGTGTGTTGGCAATCTGTACATCTTCTTTGGAGAAATGTCTGTTTAAGTCTTCTGCCCATTTTTGGATTGGGTTGTTTGTTTTTTTGATATTGAGCTGCATGAGCTGCTTGTATAGTTTGGAGATTAATCCTTTGTCCGTTGCTTCATTTGCAAATATTTTTCCCATTTGTTTATTTTTATTTTTATTTCCATTTCTCTAGGAGGTGGGTCAAAAAGGATCTTGCTGTCATTTATGTCACAGAGTGTTCTTCCTATGTTTTCCTCTAAGAGTTTTAAAGAGTCTGGCCTTACATTTAGGTCTTTAATCCATTTTGAGTTTATTTTTGTGTATGGTGTTAGGGAGTATTCTAATTTCATTTTTTACATGTAGCTCTCCAGTTTTCCCAGCACCGCTTATTGAAGAGACTGTCTTTTCTCCATTATATATCCTTGCCTCCTTTGTCATAGATTAGTTGACCATAGGCATGTGGGTTTATCTCTGGGCTTTCTATCCTGTTCCATTGATCTATATTTCTGTTTTTGCGCCAGTACCATACTGTCTTGATTACTGTAGCTTTGTAGTATAGTTGGAAATCAGGGAGCCTGATTCCTCCAGCTCCGTTTTTTTTTCCTCAAGATTGCTTCGTCTACTTGGAGTCTTTTGTGTTTCCAAACAAATTGTGAAATTTTTTGTTCTAGTTCTGTGAAAAATGCCATTGGTAGTTTGATAGAGATTACATTGAATCTGTAGATTGCTTTGGGTAGTATAGTCATTTTCACAATGTTGATTCTTCCACTCCAAGAACATGGTATAGCTCTCCATCTGTTTGTATCATGTTTAATTTCTTTCATCACTTTCTTATAGTTTTCTGCATATGGGTCTTTTATCTCCTTAGGTAGGTTTATTCCTAGATATATTATTCTTTTTGTTGCATTGGTAAATGGGAGTGCTTTCTTAATTTCACTTTCAGATTTTTCATCACTAGTGTATAGGAATGCAAGAGATTTCTGTGCATTAATTTTGTATCCTGCTACTTTACCAGATTCATTGATGAGCTCTAGTAGTTTTCTGGTAGCATGTTTAGGATTC
>NC_041221.1:113746707-113748454 GCF_002837175.3 Physeter macrocephalus
TTTCTAAGAATTTGTCCATTTCTTCCAGGTTGTCCATTTTATTGGCTTAGAGTTGCTTGTACAAGTCTCTTATGATGCTTTGTATTTCTGCAGTGTCAGTTGTTACTTCTCCTTTTTCATTTCTAATTCTGTTAATTTGAGTCTTCTCGCTTTTTTCTTGATGAGTCTGGCTAGTGGTTTATCAGTTTTGTTTATTTTCTCGAAGAATCAGCTTTCAGTTTTATTGATCTTTGCTATTTCCTTCATTTCTTTTTCATTTATTTCTGATCTGGTCTTTATGACTTCTTTCTGTCTGCTAACTTTGGGGGTTTTTTTTGTTCTTCTTTCTCTAAGTGCTTTAGGTATAAGTTTAGGTTGTTTATTTGAGATGTTTCTTGTTTCTTGAGGTAAGATTGTATTGCTATATACTTCCCTCTTAAAACTGCTTTTGCTGCATCCCATCTTAGAACTGCTTTTGCTTTTTAGGTTTGGGGTCTTTGTGTTTTCATTATCATTTGTTTCTAGGTATTTTTTGATTTCCTCTTGGATTTCTTCAGTGATCTCTTGGTTATTTATTTAGGAGTGTATTGTTTAGCTTCCATGTGTTTGTATTTTTTACAGTTTTTTTTTCCTGTAAGTGATAATAGTTTCATAGCATCGTGGTCAGAAAAGATATTTGATATGATTTCAATTTTCTTAAATTTACCAAGGCTTGATTTGTGACCCAAGATATGATCTATCCTGGAGACTGTTCCACGAGCACTTGAGAAGAAAGTGTATTCTCTTGTTTTTGGATGGCATGTCCTATAAATATCAAGTCCATCTTGTTTAATGTGTCATTTAAAGCTTGTGTTTCCTTATTTATTTTCATTTTGGATGATCTGTCCATTGGTGAAAGTGGGGTGTTAAAGTCCCCTACTTTGATTGTGTTACTGTTGATTTCCCCTTTTATGGCTGTTACATTTGCCTTATGTGTTGAGGTGCTCCTGTGTTGGGTGCATAAATATTTACAATTGTTATATCTTCTTGGATTGATCCCTTGATCATTATATAGTGTCCTTCTTTTTTGTCTTTTCGTAGTCTTTATTTTAAAGTCTATTTTGTCTGATACGAGAATTGCTACTCCAGCTTTCTTTTGATTTCCATTTGCATGGAATATCTTTTTCCATCCCCTCACTTTCAGTCTGTATGTGTCCCTAGGTCTGAAATGGGTCTCTTTTAGACAGCATATATACGGGTCTTGTTTTATGTATCCATTCAGCCAGTCTATGTCTTTTGGTTGGAGCATTTAATCCATTTACATTTAAGGTAATTATCGATACGTATGTTCCTATTACCATTTTCTCAGTTGTTTCAGGTTTGTTATTGTAGGTCTTTTCCTTCTCTTGTGGTTCCTGCCTAAAGAAGTTCCTTTAGCATTTGTTGTAAAGGTGGTTTGGTGGTGCTGAATTCTCCTCACTTTTGCTTGTCTGTAAAGGTTTTGATTTCTCCGTCAAATTTGAACGATATACTTGCTGGGTAGAGTAATCTTGGTTGTAGGTTTTTCCCTTTCATCACTTTAAATATATCCTGCCACTCCCTCTGGCTTGCAGAGTTTCTGCTGAAAGATCAACTGTTAACCTTATGGGGACTCCCTTGTATGTTATTTGTTGCTTTTCCCTTGCTGCTTTTAATAATTTTTCTTTGTATTTAATTTTTGGTAGTTTGATTAATATGTGTCTTGGCATGTTTCTCCTTGGATTTATCCTGTACGGGACTCTCTGCACTT
>NC_041221.1:113748530-113760048 GCF_002837175.3 Physeter macrocephalus
TTCCAGGTCACTTATCCGTTCTTCTGCCTCAGTTATTCTGCTATTGATTCCTTCTAGAGAATTTTTAATTTCATTTATTGTGTTGTTCATCATTGTTTGTTTGCTCTTTAGTTCTTCTAGGTCCTTGTTAAACGTTTGGTGTTTTTTCTCCATTCTGTTAACAAGATTTTGGATCATCTTAGTATCATTACTCTGCATTCTTTTTCAGGTAGACTGCCTATTTCCTCTTCATTTGTTTGGTCTGCTGGGTTTTTACCTTTCTCCTTCATCTGTTGTGTATTTCTCTCTCTCCTCATTTTGCTTAATTTACTGTGTTTGGCGTCTCTTCTTTGCAGGCTGCAGGTCCGTAGTTCCCGTTATTTTTGTTGTCTTCCCCCAGTGGCTAAGGTTGGTTCAGTGGGTTGTATAGGTTTCCTGGTGGACAGGACTGTTGCCTGTGTTTTTTGGTGGGTGAGGTTCGATCTTGTCTTTCTTGTAGGCAGTAACGAGTCCGATGGTGTGTTTTGGGGTGTCTGTGAACTTATGTTTTTGGCAGCCTCTCTGCTAGTGGGTGGGATTGTGTTCCTGTCTTGCTAGTTGTTTGGCATGGAACTTGCTGGTCCTTGACTGGAGCCATGTCTTAGTGTTGAGACGGATATCTCTGGGAGAGGTCTTGCTGACTGGTATTACATGAGGCTGGGAGTCCAGTGTCCTGAACTCAGGTCTCCCACCTCCGAGGCTCAGGCCTCATACCTGGCCAGAACACCAAGACCCTGTCAGCCACGTGGCTGCTAGTGCTGGAGGGTCTCCTGCAGAGGCAGGGGGTGGCTGTGGCTCACCGTGGCGACAAGGACACTGGCAGCAGTAGTTCTGGGAAGTACTCCTTGGCGTGAGCCCTCCCGGATTCCGCCATTAGCTCCACCATGGAACCTGTGGTCTCTGTTGTTGGTCGCCTCAGGCCAAACAACAAACAGGGAGGGAACTCAGCCCCACCCATCAGCAGACAAGTGGATTAAAGTTTTACTGAGCTCTGCCTTCCAGAGCAACACCCAGCTCTACCCACGGCCAGTCCCTCCCATTAGGAAGCTTGCACAAGTCTCTTAGATAGCCTCATTCACCAGAGGGCAGACAGCAGAAGCAAGAAGAACTACAATCCTGCAGACTGTGGAACAAAAACCACATTCACAGAAAGATAGACAAAATGAAAAGGCAGAGGACTATGTACCAGATGAAGGAACAAGATAAACCCCCATAAAAACAACTGAATGGCGACAAGGACACTGGCAGCAGTAGTTCTGGGAAGTACTCCTTGGCGTGAGCCCTCCTGGGGTCCAATAAGCATGTTTTTAAATGTAATTCTGGCTTCATGTTTATCTATGTAATTTTATAATCCCAGAAACAATAAAATAACCAAAAGGGAACCAATATAAAAACGAACAGTATTTCGCTATAAAAGTTCCTAAAAGAGCTGAGCTAGAGTTTGCCACTCTTTCCAGGGTAATTATCTGAAATACTGAATATAGCTAAGCATTACCAAATATATTCTTATGGGCTTCCTAAAAAGAAATTCTCAGATCCTGTTTTATCTTTTGCTACCTACATTAATTGAAGAAAAGAAAAGAAAAGGAAAGGAAAAAAATAAACTTCCCCTCATACCCTGATTTCATGATTTTGAAAATTATGAAATTATTTTAAGGTTTTATTACTTAAAAGAGTATTGCTTTATTTATCTTGCTTGATATAGACAGAGGAGTTGTCAGAGTTAATCAGTCACAGGTATTAAGGATCTACTTATCAAACACTGTGCTGTGTCTTGCTGAGTTTGCAACTAGTTGTCACCTCAAAAATCTGCCCAGAGTCACACTACTGGATAATGTCAGAAGCAGAGTTAGAACCCACATGTCCTGACCATAGCAGAGTATTTTCTGTTTGTAAGCACCTGTGAGCATATGTGGAGTGGGCTTGATTCAAGACACAGTGGAAGAAGTGAGATGTTGAAGGGTATGAACAGGTGGTGGGGAGAAGAGCTGATGTTCCATGAGGGAGAGAGGTTAGAAGCCTTGGGGAAGAATAAAGGGAGCAGCCTAATGAGAGCAGAAGGCACGTAGTAGGAATTGTTAGTAACCTGGGGTTGGATTAAGGAGATCCTTGCAAACCATGTACTTTTTATTTTGTAGGCCCTGGAGTGCTTTTATAGATTTCTCAAACAGAATGACTTGATAAAATTGTATTTTGGGAAGATCATTCTGTGATGGTGAGCATGAAGGATTGAAGTAAGGTAATACCAGGGGGTGGAAAGGCAGGATAGATTGAGCTATCAGGTTGTCATAGTAGGAATGAAGTAGAAAATTCAAACCCACAAGGCGTGTCTAGGGAGAAAAGCAATAGGACTAGATTTTAGTTTAATACAGAGAATGAAGGGAAGAGTGTAGAAGAATTGTGATCCTGATGCTGCTGTTCCAGGGAACACATTTTGAGAGCCACTGTTACAGATATTGACAGACGCGTTTGAAGTTATCCAGATGAGAATGAGAAGGAAGATTTTTTTAATTTAAGAAAGTGATCTTTAACTTCTGGCATCCATGGTCTTATATACCACAATGGTAGTGTGTTATGAAACTGGCCAGCATCTCAGCATTTTTTCATTTGAACTTTCCATTATTTATTCATTTATTCGATAAATGTTTACTAAATATTTAATATGTGCTAGGCATATTTAGAACTGGAGATAAAGAATAAGACAGACTTAGCTCCTGCTCTCATGGAGTTTACATTCTCCTGGGGGCCACATATAGACAAATAGGTAAACAGGCAAATTATGTAGTTGCCAGTTGAAGTATGTCATGTGAAGCGCACAAACAAGGGAAAGAAGATAGTATCAGAGACCAGACTCTGTTAGGTATGGTGGTCTCTGAAGAGATGACACTGAAGTTGAAACCCAAAAAAGAGAAGGAACTAGGTCTATTGAGAGGAGGAGGTGGGAGTATTATCTTAGACAGTTAAATATTTATAGGCCCTAAGGCAAGATGAAAAATCTTTATTCTAGGAACTGAAAGTAGACTAGCTTGCTTATAAGTTTGGGGAAGCGAGGCAGGGGAGAGGTGAGGGAGAAAGAGGAGAGAAATTAAGGGCAATCCTTGGCTTTCTGGTTTATGTAAATGGACGAATAGTAGTATTGTTTACGGAAATGGGAAGAACGTGTGTGTGTGTGTGTGTGTGTGTGTGTGTGTGTGTGTGTGTGTGTGTAGGGTCAGGGGGAGCTCAGCTGTGTTTTGAGAGTTTCATCAAAGAAGCAGTCAGTGAAAGTGCAGGGACATATATACACTACCAAATGTAAATTAGATAGCTAGTGGGAAGCTGCCGCATAGCACAGGGAGATCACCTCTGTGCTTTGTGACCACCGAGAGGGGTGGGATAGGGAGGGTGGGAGGGAGGGAGACGCAAGAGAGAAGAGATATGGGAACATATGTATATGTATAACTGATTCACTTTGTTGTAAAGGAGAAACTAACACACTATTGTAAAACAGTTATACTCCAATAAAGATGTTAAAAAAAATCATTACTACATTTAAAGTAAGATTACACAGTAAGATTAAGATTACACAGAGAGGAAACTTTCATTATTACTAAGAAGATTAGGAGATCCCCTAATTTGGGGGGTGTTTAAAGTAATATTGGTACCCACAATGATTAAAAAGTTAGAAAGTCAAGTAAAAGATTAAAATTCTTAATCAAATGGAAAAAAGGCAGATTGTCCAGAAGGGAAGTGAAAATAATAAATTAATATGTAATCATAAAGATAGATTGGGGCTTCCCTGGTGGCGCAGTGGTTGAGAGTCCGCCTGCCGATGCAGGGGACACGGGTTCGTGCACCGGTCCGGGAAGATCCCGCATGCCGTGGAGCGGCTGGTCCCGTGAGCCATGGCTGCTGAGCCTGCACGTCGAGAGACTGTGCTTCGCAACGGGAGAGGCCACAACAGTGAGAGGCCCGTGTACCACAAAAAATAAAAAAATAAAAATAAATAAATAATAATTTTTTTAAAAAGACAGATTGTTGGTGAGAGAGGCCATGGGCTCTTCAGAGAATATAGAAAATAATTACCACGGACATAGAATATCTAACATTATCGTTGAAATATGAAATGTTAGTATTCATAGGGGTTACTAAAGCGACAATGTCAGAATTGAAAGGAAAAAGCAGTTTCTAGGACCTAAAACCTAAAAATCTTAGCAAACTCCTTGAGAATAAAATTTAAATGCCTAGGGCTTCCCTGGTGGTGCAGTGGTTAAGAATCCGTAATCCGTCTGCCAATGCAGAGGACACGGGTTCGAGCCCTGGTCCAGGAAGATCCCACATGCCGCGGAGCAACTAAGCCCGTGTGCCACAACTACTGAGCCTGCTCACTAGAGCCTGCACACCACAACTACTGAAGCCGGTGCGCCACAACTACTGAAGCCTGCGTGCCTAGAGCCTGTGCTCTGCAAGGAGAGAGGCCACCGCAGTGAGAAGCCTGCGCACTGCAACAAAGAGTAGCCCCCGCTTGCTGCAACTAGAGAAAGCTCATGTGCTGCAACAAAGACCCAACACAGCCAAAAATAATAAATAAATTAAATAAATAAATTTTAAAAAAAAATTTAAATGCCTAAAATAGTTTTTAAAATCTGGGTTTAGCTAGCTCAATGCCCTAGAATTTCAATGACTACATAGAAAATTAGCTCATTAAAATGAAAGTCAATCTTGTTTTTATTTTTAATGTGATATTTCCCAGATCTCTAAGGGACCATTGGAAGGATTTAAATATTCCGTATCCTTATGAAAGTGAATTATATAGGCTTCCTTGAATTTAAAAAGTGTAAAGACTTTCCAAGCAGTGTTCAATTTAAACTTGTGGCTTTCTTTCAGAAGGAAGCTCTGTTCTGAGAGAATACGGTTTTGTTTACATTTGGAAGAAATAGACATTGGTGTTTTGTTTGCCACTTATGTATTCATCATACTTAACACAGTGCCAGACACATAGTAAACTTTTAGTCAGTAGTTGTTGAATGAATAAATGAATATGAATTTTACATTCAGTTTTGCTTTTTCTGGAAAGCTGATAATCTACAAAGCAGTTCATTTGTGGTATGTGAGGAGATCTCTCTCCCATTAGTGCATTCAAGTATTGTACAGTAGCAGGGCTATACCTAAATAGTGTTAGTGTTGATCAGAAATGAGATAGAACATTTTTGAGATTGTGTTTCCATGCATTACAGTGGCGACTGATGTTATTTTAAGCCAAATATAAATTCTTTTTCGAATTTGTGTGAATTTTGATCATTTTGATCAGTCTCCTGTTTACAGCTAATAATCTACAGTCGACTGTGTCATCCCTCAGTTCCAAATATGAAAGGATTGAATTCATGATGCTTTTGAGAAGAAATACTGTAAAAGAATATTGGAAACAGTTATATGAATAATGAGATATGCCAGGACCTCATTTTACTTGGATTATTTTTGAAAGTTTAGTAGATGTACTTATTACTCCAGTCATATGTAGAAAAATGACAGATATTTCTATCTGTCCATAGTTCTCTATTCTTAAAAAAAAATCTAGCACATTCTTTTGTATTTACTTCCTAGTTATGTATTCATACTTCCTTTATTTTGCTTAGTTATGTATCTGACTTTTTTTTTTCCTGAAGCTCTTAATTAAAATCAACTTTTCCTCTACAATACTTAAAATTAATTTGGGCTCCTTTTTCTCATGATCCTGTTACTCAGTGATTGTTTTCTCAAATACTTGTTTCCAAGACCTTTGTTAGTTTTATGTAGACATATTTCAGTTGTTGGAGTTTCATCTCCTGCCAACCTTTCTGGGTTAATAATACTGCTTTACCCTGGCTTGTAGGATAGAACCTCATCAATCATGTAGATGTAGAATAGGACATAAGGAACACTAAAGAAGCAACATCATCTTTTATTCTAGCAGCAGTGGAGAGGATCATTATTTACCAAAAGGAAACAGATTGAGCAGAGATTTGACAATGTTAAGTGCTATTATTATTTTTTAAAAGTTATATGATAATTCTCAAGCGTTGAGCTGTTTTTAATGTTTTTTATGCAAAAACATTTTATGGGCTTTTAGCCAGAGAATTTTATATATAAATGGTAATAGAGAGACAGCGTAACATTTATGAACTTGGAGGCAATGTGATGTAATGGACTTGGGACTTTAGGAGCAGATGCTTTGAGTTCTGACCCGTTCACTTAATAGTTTTGTAACTGTGGTCTAGTTACTTGACCTCTTTGGGCCTCAACTTCTTGTTTTGCAAAATGGAAATAATATGATTTATTCTCCAGAATTTTGAGGGAGTTGAATGCAAGTATCTACACAAAATGCCTAATGAAACTTTTGGCACATTAAGTTTTTCTCCAAAGACAAATAGATCCTATTGCTAAGTATAGAAAGGAAGACGTAAAAAAAGTTTCTTCATGATTTGCTAGAGCTTTGTGCCCATAGATCTCTATGTTGTCTTAACCTGTGATCCATAATGATCCCAACAAGGATGTGTGTTTTAAGAAGGCATAGAATTTTTACTTTTTTGTTCACTTTGAACAAAAAGTCAGTTTGTGCTCTGAGGTCCTAGGTGGCTGCTAGATGCAAGGATATGGGAAGATGGAGTATGGGCAAGGCGAGGTTAACGGGCCCCTGGTCCTACTTCCACCTGTATTTTTCTGTTTTAGCTTTTGTATTTATGTGGACAGTATTGTTTGAACAAAAGGATCGGTGTCTTTCAAGAAAGTTTGGAAAACCAAGAGCAGGCTCAAGCATACTGTTCCTTGACTTCCCTTTCTCTCGGGTCCCACTCTGCTTTCTCCTTAGCCTTGGTAGGGCAGGGAGGAGGGAAGAGTTTTCCAGGCTGTCTTCTTGATAGAGTTCTCAGCCAACAAAACATCACAGAAGAAGGGTCCTATGCAAAGAGGGCACTTCTGGTAGAAAAGTTCCTTGACTTGCTTAGCTCTAGGATTGATCTCTGCCCATACAGAGGCACAGTTTGGGCCATGATCAGAAATTTTCCAACTTTGAAATAACAAAAACAGACATCTTGCCTCTGATTACTTTCTCCTATTTGTCCTTATTGAGAACTCTTTGATTGACCTTTACTATTTTCGTTTTCTTCTTTATCTGTCGAAGACTCTAATCCATCATTTACTCTCTTTTCAGTGTCCTAGTCTTCCCTGAACCCACCAGCAAGAACTGTGCTTCTGGATAAATCTATCTGACTTTACTCTGCCATCAAGCATTAAGCATTGTTGGAGAAAATAACACACTGGCTGATGAGTTGCCTAACAATTTCTTGAGCTCTGAGTTCCTTCTCTTTCAGTTGTCCTAGTGACTTCTCTCTCCTCCATCATCCTCTCTGTTGGCCTCTTACCATCAACACTTAAGCATGCCCAAATGAATCCATCAAATAAAAGTAACAAATGAATCCATCTGCTATTTGAGATGCCACCCTCTTTCTCATATTCTCACAAACTTTTTAAACAAGTTGTTTATTTTCGTGGTCTTTAGACCATTCCAATACTGTTTCTGCTTTTGTAAATTTATTTTACCTTCCTGCTTAATAATGCTTAACAGCTTTCTCATTACTTTATGAGAGAGTCTCATATCCCCAGCCTTACATTCATATCATTCTGTTTCCCCTTTTCTTGTCATATGCACTCCCTTCATTTCATCAGATATTCCTAGTTTTTTCTTCTCTCTCTGGGTTTTTACAGGTTCTGTTTCTTCTATCTAGAAAACACTCTCCTCGATTCCCCCAACTCCTCAAACATACTGTTCACAGTTATCAAATGTCATTTCCCAAGAGATTTTCCCTGACCTGACCTGACATGCCTTAGTCTTCCTACTTTATACCTTATCTTCATAGCACTTGTCACATTTGTAGTAATTTATTTAATGTCTTTCTTCCCATGTCTTTTAGTGTTAGCTTCTAAAGAGTAGGGATTTCATTGGTCATAGGGCCTGATACTTGTAAGGAGCTCAAGACATATTTGTTGAAGAAATGACTGAATAAGTGAACAACTTTATTTCTCCATAGCTCTGTAGATCAGTGTGTCTTTGACCTTATGAAGCTTCTTTTCATTGGCAGTGTATAATAATAAGTTTTAAGTGGATGTGCAGCAATTAGTTCCTCTACTAGAGTTATTAAGCAGTGTACTCAATAGGGCATAATAGCTGTATAGCATATACACTTTTTCTTTATCATCCTCTGCTGTTTGCTTTTTAAAAAAGCTAGAAATATATAATAATTTCAAACATTTTTATTAGGAAGCTGAGTATTTTGTTTCTTATGGCATTTTAAATTAAATCACATATTTATTGACTACTATTTAGTGAATGCCCCTAAATGAAAAACTAAAATATAGGTAAAAGATTTTTATCAATTTTCCAAAAATTTTTTTTCTAAAAATAAAATACACTTTAAAAACAGTTAAGGAATACATATATCCAAAAGACACCAGAAATTCTGTTTTCTACCTAAATATATTAGACTTTTCTCAGCTCCTAATACTCTAGTAAATAAAATGTTATAAAACTTTTATAATGAAGAACAATTTGACAGCTGAAAGTACAGCTAAAAGTATAAGGTAAATTAATGAATATATAAAGGAGCAGAGAGCAGTGACATTGTACTCATTTTGTAGATTTCTCATTTCTACACAAAATAATAATGGTATGTGCATTTAAGTACAGTCAAATATTGCACATATGTACAGAGATTGCTACCATGTTTTATGGATTAGTAAAGAGTGTTAAGTGGAATTCTGAAGATATTTTAGTGTTTAAAAGTAACCTTTATATCATTTATAGAGCTACTTTAGTGCTGTAAAAAAAATCCCCGTCAACATATCTACATGTGAATATGACAAAGAAGAATGACAGAATTTGGTTTACCACTGGGAAGCAGATTAAATGATCACTTAATTACTTCTCGTATTAACATCTACATGTAACTATATTCCCAGCATATTCTAATTCAAACTCAAAACAGAAATTTAGAAATGAATGTAGTTTATATTTAACTGAGTTGAGAAAACATATGGTAGTAATTAAATTCTGCCTTTTTTTTTTTTTTTTTTTTTTTTTTTTTCCGGTTCGCGGGCCTCTCACTGTTGTGTCCTCTACCGTTGCGGAGCACAGGCTCCGGACGCGCAGGCTCAGCGGCCATGGCTCACGGGCCCAGCCGCTCCGCGGCATGTGGGATCTTCCCGGACCGGGGCACGAACCCGTGTCCCCTGCATTGGCAGGC
The DNA here is from genome assembly GCF_002837175.3 of Physeter macrocephalus. Taxonomy (NCBI): domain Eukaryota; kingdom Metazoa; phylum Chordata; class Mammalia; order Artiodactyla; family Physeteridae; genus Physeter; species Physeter macrocephalus. Next base: position 113,757,806 of record NC_041221.1, read on the forward strand.
GGTCTCTCAACCACTGCGCCACCAGGGAAGCCCCTGCCTTTTTTTTTTTTTAAACAAAGCTTTTTTATGAATAAAATTGCTGGCTTCCAAGTACTTGTACTTTAATTAAAACAACAACTGTACATTGTAATCCAGATTTTCCTCTTAAATACTTCCTTTATATCTTATACTTTATTTTCTTTAAATTATAACTCTGTGTCTTGGGTAGAATTCTAAGAGGGTAATAATAATGGACTTTACCCTGCAATCAAAAAAGCAGTGTGGTAATTTAGGAGCCAAGTGACAGCTTTTTCCCTCCAGGTATATAGATCCATAGTCTGGACAGGAATCTTTAGGAGTGAGATAACACGTCTTTCTGTCAGTTTACAACAGAATATTGACTCTGTCAGTTTCCAGTAGCTGTAATGGAAACTAACCTAGATGAACAGTGCTACTTACTTTGCAGTAAGTGACTGACTACTTGACCCATTATACTCATGGTGGAGAGAAGTAACTTGTTCATGACCTGCCATAATCTACCCCAGCAGGTCAAGCTTTGATTGCCTCCTGTTTATTGATTGCCTTAGTATGTCCGTTTGAATTAAATTATGTGGTAGAGGCAGGATATATCTGGGGGAAAGGAGATGGAGTTTATTTTTAAGGAATTCTTTCTGCAGGAATTGGAGCCAAGAGTTGATTCGGAATAATCCGTTTTTGCTTATTTTCTACCAATAATTGTGTGATTTGGGAAATATCTTTGATAGGTTTTTTTTTCTTTAATGAAAACAATCTATCGCTCATATAGTATCATGGTAAAAACATTATTTGCCACATAATTACTTAAACCATGCTTTTATGAGAATAATAAATTACATTTATTAAGGGCTTATTATATGTTAGGGTTTATTCTAAGTGCTTGAAGTCCTACTTCTACTGTGGAAGCCATAATGCTGCGATCATGCCTCTCATACCTCTTGATACAGTTTGAGTTCAGGCACATGATTTATGCTCAACTGGTTAGAAATCTCTGCATGAAACTTCACATCTGAAAAAAGCAATACAAAGGAATAGGGGACAGTTACAAATGAGGCACTGGTACCAGCAGTGGTAGTGGTGCCAACATTCTCAGCAGAGGCTTCCTAAGCCAACTTTTCTTTCCTTCAGCATGATTTTCGTGGCATTTCTGGCCTCCTAGTGCTCTTTAGTTCCAGCTTGTTTCCTAAGTCTGTTTCTTCAGCTTCATCATTTATGTGTCCTTTTCTGCTTAACAGATTGTACCTGCTCCTGCAACCAAGAACTCTGACTGGTACAATTATTAGTGGCAATAATTGGGCTTAATCTCTAACTATCTGGAAATATATCCTTTTTTTTTTTTTTTGGTAGCTACAGCTGTCAAAACCCTGAATTTCAGTTAACGTTGTAAAAGGGAATTTGAAAGGGGGAAAGTGTAGGTTTTAATTATTTCAGTAGTGGCATCAGAAGGAAACAACGAACATCTAATTAAGAATACTATTTTCAAGGAATTGTTCATATATTTCCACTCTAAAAAGCTTAAAACATTTTTTTGTAGATGTTATTTTTTGTTCACATAATTTTTATTATGAAAAGATATAATTTGTATTGGGCATGTATTCCTGATATTATGGAAAACATCCCTTTGATTTTCTTTTGAAGAATCCACCCCTTCCTTGCTCTTAGGGTAAGGCCACACCCACCAGCCAACTCAGAGATGGTGTATGTGACCTATACCTAAGCAATCAGCACATTGTGTCTCCTTACATACATGGATTGGTTCAGATTGGGTGAGTATATATCAGTATATACTGATAGAAAGATGGCTGTAGCAGCTTCAAGCACTACAGCCTCACACATCACATGGAGCCTGAGAAGGAGGCCAACATATCAGAAAGTAGAACTGAGAGGATGGAGGGAGAGAAACTGAGTCCTGATGATATATTTTGAAGCCTAAATCCAGCTCTGCCTGAAGCCATTCCTACTCATACATTTTAATCCTTTGAGCCAATACATTACCTTTTTGCTTATGCTAGTTTAGGGCATAGGTTTCTGTTGTTGGCAACCAAGAGTCCTAGTTTCTTTGGGATGTAAATGATAAATCATCTTGAATTGGCATCATGGATTATTGCCACCACATTTTTTTTTTTTTTTTTTTTTTTTTTTTTTTTTTTTTGTGGTATGCGGGCCTCCCTCTGCTGTGGCCTCTCCCGTTGCGGAGCACAGGCTCCGGACGCGCAGGCTCAGCGGCC
>NC_041221.1:113760096-113773051 GCF_002837175.3 Physeter macrocephalus
CCCGGTTCCCCTGCATCGGCAGGCGGACGCGCAACCGCTGCGCCACCAGGGAAGCCCTGCCACCACATTTTTAAGGTTAGCTTTTTATTTATATTTTAGTTGTATTTTAGTTATATATACCTTTTATACATGAAATATTAACAAGGAAAAGCAACTAATACTTGAAGGTGAAGAATTAATCCAGAAAAAGATGAGAAAGAGATGAGAATTCAAACCTTGAATTCTATAAAACTTAAAGATAGCTGCATTTTTACTTTCTGTATGACTTAAATCAGTAAAACCCAAGTTGAGAAACAAAACTTAAAAATAATGTTATAGTCATGTAAAACGTGTATTTTAAAAAGTCAAATTAAACACATTACAAACATTTGCTTAATTGTATTTGATTTGTAATAAGTACTTCCCTACATTTTATACTGTTATTGTCTTATTATATAACTTTCTGAAGTTTTGATGTTGAAACATTGTGATTTTCTATCAAACATCATGACTGAAAATATGAGCGTATGGATGAGAATCATGCTATTTCCAGATTTTTGTACATAAATATTTTAAGTAGGAAAGTATATTTATTAATACTGCCTTTAACTGCCCCAGCGTCATTCAGTATCCCTGTATTTTCCCTTTACCAATCATTCTTGGTCTGAAATTGAAATTGATTTTCTTCATTTCCCTCTTGCTTGGAATGGATAAAGAAAAGAACCAGTGAAAGCACTCCAGGGGCAAGATGCCCTCAAGAGCAAACTCTCAAAAACCTATGTTAGTAAGGATTCTTCTGGGTGTGAATGTCAGAGATCTAACACAAATTAACTTAGTTAAAATTTGCTGGCTCAAATAGCTACTGTGAAACAAGAGGTGAATCTCTAACCTCAGTCATGGTGGGATTCAGGGGTTCAAGCAGTATCACCACGGCTTTGTCTCTGCATTGTTCTGTTTTACTACTCTTCTGTGATGGCTTTATTCTCCAACAAGTACTGTCTATGGACTGCATGTGTCCAAATGTCTATCATTCTTATAGTTTCAGACTTCAGATAAGTATGAATGACTGTCGTTTTCCCCAGTGACAATTTAAAAATATCTCTGGGGGATGGGGGAACCCCAAAAACTATTGGCCTTGCTTGGTTCTCTTGGCCACCAGGGTTTGGGGATGGAAGGCCACATGATTGATAGCTCTATCAGTATCACACTGAATGGAGTTGTGATATTTCCAAAAAAGAAAAGATGCCAGTGAGACAAGTATAGAAGTCCTCTTCCAGTAGGGCTGATTTACTTCCCACTGCAAGCTGTTCTGCTTGCTTTTGTTTCACTATCTAATATATCATTCTTGAATTCAGTTGAATTCAATTGCCTCCTTTTGAAAAGATGCAAATGCTACTTCTGGTAGGATTTAGTTATTTATATCCAGTGCAAATTATATCAGAAAGGTTTCTTCTAGTGTGTAGCTGGGATCACCTGTGCTTAAGGACTGGAAATTTTGGCTCTGGAAAGGAAAGTAGGTATTTTGAAGGTTGGCAGTGTAGCAAAGTGGTAGACAGCATGGACTTTGGAAGCCATGTGGACCTGAGTATGACTTTGCCACTTCCCAACTATATGACCTTAGGTAAGTCACTTAATTTTTCAAGTCTTCATTATTTTAACCTGTAGGATGAAAATAATACCTATGTCACAGAGTCGCTATGAAAATTAAATGAGGCAAAATATGTGAAGCATTTATCACAATACCTAACATGTAGTGGGTACTTGGTAAGTGATAGCTTACTGGATATTATGATTCGCACTGGTAATAACAATAATAATAAACACTGTCTCTTGCCACCCTTGTTCCCAAATGCTTCCCAACTACCTAGGATTAAGAGTTTGAAAAGGTTCTGTAGTTCAGCTACATTCAGGTTCACATCACATTTTACAAGTGAGTCTGGAAGTCTGATTGCTGTTCATAATGTTGGTTCTATGGGGGAAATTTTCTTGAACTTGAAGAAAATATATTTTTGTAACATAAGTGATTCTTCAGTGGAATTTGCTTCTCTTTGCTGTGTTATTGTTCTTTTTTAAATTATATTTAGTTTTTCCTTTTATGAGGGTCAATCAAGTAAGTAAGGGTCAGAATCTATTTAATAAAATGCTAGAATTAAAGTATATCCTAGCAGAATAAAATATATTCGCAGAGGCTGCTGATGGCTATAAGAAGTTATGTCATAGCCATGTGACTTGTTGCGGGGAGAGGTGCTTAACTTAGAGCCTAATTAAGCCACAGATGAATTTCAAGCGTTTTCATTTTGTTTTTGTAGTCAGATATTTAACATTTCACTTTAAAAGTCCTGTCATAACTTGTGGCCCTTTACAGTGTTGGGCTGACTGACTCAGTATGAGGAAATGTGGTTATGGTAAGCAGGCACAGAATTCAGCTGTTTTGTTATTAATGAGAATAAATTCATGCATAAATAATCTTAGACACACATAGCTAAAATGATGACTTTCTAGTATAAAAAACTTAATAGCCAACTGTGTTAACATTCCCATACCTGCTTTGGTGAATGTAGGTGATTATCATGATATTAAGAAGTCAGAGTTATGGAGTTGATATTGTACTAGCTTACCTTTAAGAAAATTTATTTATGACTATAGACAGTGATACTTTATTCAAACATCCCTCATGCTATTATTAGCCACAGAAATACTAAATCTGTTTGTATGGATGGCTTGTCACAATCTAATATAATGATTAGGAAAATAATTAATATAGTGTACTCTGATGAATTTTTGTCTTCATATATAAACGATAGCACAGATTTTCAAATTTATCAGGAAAAGGAGACACTAAGCAAAACCTAAGAAATAATGGATATTGTTTTAGTGTGACATATGATTTTCTAAATAAAGCTTAGAATATACCTGTATTCCTGTTCTTTCAGCATGTGCAAAAATAACATCTTGATAATAAAGGTTTTCTTTTTATAGATTGTCAGTAATTTTTATCAGAAGTATATAATCAAGAAAGGATAATTGTTTCTGCCAAATAAATATCTGTCCTTTTTAATGTTTTCTGCAGTAAACACTTGTGGCATTTTTCATATGTGGGGTTGTTTGCCACATTTTGCAGAGTCTAGTTCACAGTCATAGTCTTCAGTTTTGGAAGAGAGCATAAAAGGGTCATTCCATTTATCCCCCATCCATTTGATGGTAATGGTAATGTGCTTTGCAGATATAATATGAAATTAACACCTTAGGCAACAATTTTTACTTTCTAAAATGTCATTGTATTTCATGTAAACAGTTGGGGTTTTTTATCTTTCTTGCCAATAAGAATTATAAGTAGAGTTGAGGACAATTTTATTTTTATAGAAATAGAAAATCTGTGGAAGAACTCTGCTACTTTTTCTATCTTCTGAAAGTGCGATAAAGTGTAAATTACCATAGGCCCCCATGGTAGGAGCCAGTTACCCTTTGAGTAGAATCCAGTTCAGATACTGAAGCACAGGGAGATTACATGACTTGCCTGTGTTATATATTGAATTAGTAGTAGAGGTAGAATTGAAGTACTAGTGTTTCGGAACCAAACTTGGGTCTGCTCGCAATAAAGCCAATCTGCTGACACCGGGTTGTGGTGAAGAGAAGTGCAGCATTTATTGCAGGGCTCCAGGCAAGGAGTTCAGGACAGCTAGTGCTCAAAGCACCCAAACTCCCCATGGGTTTCAGCAAAGCATTTTTAAAGGTGAGGTGAAGGAGGGGCATCCCAGGGAATGTGATCAGCTCATGCATAATTCTCTGATTGGTTGATGGTGAGGTAACATGGGCGGTATCACAGGGGTTAACATTATCAGTCCTCAGGCACCAATACGTCCGGGGGCTATGTGCTCATGATCATCTAGTAGTTAATTTCTTACATTTGGTGGTGGTTTTAGCATCTGTAGAACAATACAGGAAATGTGCATCAGATACTATTATCTAGGCACTTCAAAGAGGAGCTAGAGCAGAGGATATGGGGCAGGGAGTCTGTCCTGGGAAGGCCCCATAAGGTCCTGCTCCGTTATACTAGGCCCTAATTCTCAAGTCAGTTCAGCGCAGAGCCAGAGCTGTGGATGCTTTCTTTGTGGTTATTATGTGAAAGGCTTGACAACCAAAGATGTAAAGAGAGTGGTCTCAGATGCATCTCCCCTCCGCTCCCCTCCCCTCCCCTCTCCTCTCCTCTCTTCTCACACACATAGTCTTAGTTAGCTTGAGATAGATATACATATACATGTATATATAAATCTAAAACCACATATATATACTGCCTGCTACAATTAAAACTTAATTTCATAGTCTTAAGTCAAGTTATCCTCAGAAAGGTCCATTGTTACCCTTAAAAAGAAAGACTTTAATATTAGTCACAGCTGGAGAGAGAAGAGGAAACGTAGAAGGAGCAGTTAAATTTTCAAGTACATTTTGGTTTTCTCCTTGCTCTGTATTAGAGATGCATGCTTTTAGTAGACGTTCACCTTTAGAAGCCAGTCTCTTGCCTTTGACGGAATAGAAAGAATTATAAATACTGTATTGACACCAACTGGTTGCTGTGGAAATTTTTTAATGTTCTAAACTGACACCCTGACCACACTGCAGCATTAAATGAAGAGAATGAGAAGTTGCTGTTTGGTTTTAAGTCTGTACAGCAAATGCTGGGAAGGTTTTTGGTTTACCCAAAGTTACACAGCCTGTAAATGACAAAGATGGGACTAGAACCTAAATATTTGCACTCTCAATCAAATTCTCTTTCTACTGCACTAAATTACATTTTTCTGAAAAGTAATATGAGTGGTTCATATAGGGAAATGTTGCAATGAGGCTTAAGTTAGTTTCTTATCTCATGTTCACTTAGGTGTTTTCACCCCTTCTTTTCTGTACCTTCTGCATTAATTTTTCTTTTGGATCTGGTTCCTGATTATGTTGAATATTTAGAGAAATACCTGGCATTTTTGAGGAGAAAATATCTAATAATGTTACCCTCATTCTCTACTTTATATTACAGGTAGAAGGAGAACTAGAGCACAAATTTATCTTCCCTCTTATTCATTTGAATAACAGAATATTTTAAAAATAATTGTAATATGCAAACAAAAACATCACACAATGAAACTACTTATATGCTTAATAAGAATTCAGCACCATAATTAAATTGCAAAGTTTAACATCATTGTATTCCATTTTAATGTTAATATTTGATCTTACTTATAATGGATGTCTGCATGTAAACCTTTTATTTACTATAGAGGTTGTATTATAGGATATTAAAGAAGACATTCAACTAGAACTGGATTTTTCTTATGAGCTCCGAGGTTCCCATAGCAATTTTAGACAACACATGCTGTTTTACTGGAAGAGTAACTAGAGGATATAGTCTGATCACTGTCTACCTCCCATGGTAAACCTTCTGTTTGTTTTGTGAATTTAGTAGTTAAAGGTGCGTGATAAAACATGTCATCTCTGTTAGATGCTGCTAAATCAGATGGTAATAAAATGGCTGCCAAGCTCCAGCAGCTGTTCTTTTTATGCCATTAAACATCAGTTTCCTAGATGGTCATACATCTGGAGTGTTCAAAACCTTCTTACTCTGAAAGGACTAAAATGTACAACGTAAGTTTTAAATTCCAAATTAAAGGGAGGAGGGGGATTCTTCATAAGTGAAAACGTTCCTCAAACATACGAAAGAAAACAGTTTTTTGTGGAAATTTATTTTCACTTTTCTGACCATTATATAATTTTCCTAGCAATACAAAACAATTCCCTGCAGTTCCTCCCATTTACTTGTTGAAGTAGAAAAGTACATTAAATCTTAATTAGCCATACTACCTATAGTAGCATCTGGTGTTACTGAATTTTTGCAGGCATCTAAAAGCAGTGTAGTAATCATTCCTTACCTGGAGGAAAAGATTCCAACATTCTGTTTCATTAGGTATTTTTTCTAGTCTTTCCTTCAGTTACATGATATGTTGGGAAAAAAAATCATATATTCAGTTAACATGATTTGTTGAGAAAATACACATATGCACACACATATGCATATATGTGTATTTGTATATGCACATGTGTATGTGTATACATATACATATATATATACATGCATATGTGTGTGTTGTGTTTGTATGTATATATTTATGTTCCTTTCTCAATAGTATTCTATTTCCTACCTTGGAAAATATATCAACAAAAAATATAAGATCAAGGTGGCTTCTTTTAAGAAACTAAGTTGTTATTCCACTTTTTTTTTCTTCACATCACAGATATTAAGAAAACTAGAGGACTTAATTTGGCTTAGACATTTTTTAGCATCTGTTTGGTTTTCACTTTGTTTTCTTGACTCGCTCAGTTATAGTGGGTTGGCCAAAAAGTTCCTTTGGTATTTGCTTCCTTTTATTGTAAGTGTTTCTTATTTCTCTAAAACACTTTGAATTCCCCCTCCACTGATTCTTTTCCCTCCTTTGTTTGTTTACATGCCTCACTTATGTGGTAGTATCTGAAAGTAAAAAAGCAATTTAGAAACAAAGTTGAATAAAATTTCATTGTTCTTAATTCTGGAGATTGTTCACTGAGGTTATTATCTTGTTGATGCGTTATCTTCACATCAAGCATTCACGATATCAGTTACCAGACACATCATATTCAGTTATGGTGGGCTTATGGTTGTGTATTGTGCAGAATTCATGAAGGCGTTTTCTACAGATTTATCATGAATTTATGGCCAATGGAACTGTTTAAACTTCCTAATCCATTTGTTCCACTGAGTAGCCTTAGAGTTAAAACAGCAGTTTCCATTTCCCTTATGGGTAGGTGAACCCATGCACACATTTATCATTGATTTCTGGCACTGGAAAAATATAGAAAGTGGGTGATTTGCTCTATATTCAAAGGAGGGAGAATACTTGGGACTTGGGAGGAGTTTTCCTGAAAATAGGATTGGTGAAATAAAAATAAAATTTATATTCACCCTAAGGGAGATAAACTACCAGAAGCAAACCTCTTTGGTAGATGTTTGAATCAGGGATATAATCCAACCATGGTAGAATATTTGGTTTGATTTTCCTTGGAGAAGCAGGGACAACCCATGGTGTTGGGCTGGCAGGCATGAGGAAGCAATCACCCTTCTCTTCCTTCCTTCCCCCCAAATTATAAATAGAAACATTGTGTCCAAGTAACTGCAAAGATACAGTCTAGCTTTTTTCTTTTCCTATTTTAATTAATAAGCCTTTTTATTTTCTAAGAATTAGGTTAGCAAACTTGAGAGAGAACCTAAAAGTACTCTTTCAAATGTTTCTGATCTTCAGTTGAGATACTTGAATTAGACAGATCTATTAATATAATTATTGCATTACTATGTCCATTTTATTATATGCAGTCTAGAATACTTGGTCTTTTTACTCTTATAATCCTGAAATAAACATTTAATTTTTAGGCATTACAAATGCCCAATAGCTGTGTTTTTAATTAATGGGAATTGTATTTTTTTGTATTAATAGTTTAGATGAATCTATATATCCAAGTCTTGACCCACTGAAATGAGTAATCCTTTGTATTAGGGAAGGACATCAGTAGGATTAGAGATTTCTTGACTTTCTCGATCCTTCTTGTTAGTCCTTCAAGAGACTGCATAAAGATGATAATAGGTGTTCTGTCTTATTCACCAAGTTTTCTCCATTGATTTCAGAACATTACATTATCAGAGAGAGAGGGGAATATCAGTATTTTTTTCTGTATCACACTCCCCACCTTTAGCACTGCTTCCCATTCTTTCTTTTAGCCATTATTTACTGAGGACCTACTGTGAACCACAAGTTGTACAAAGCTCTGGCAATATGTGACCTTAATCATTCTGACCATTATGGAGATACAGTTTAGTAGAGAAGGCAGAAAAGAACGTGGATTCCTGAGTCACACTGCCTGGGTTTTACTCTGGGTTGCACCACTTCCTGGTGAAGTTGGACAAGTCACTTCATCATTTGTTTCAATTTCCTTCATGCTAAAATGAATATAACAACTCTACATTAAATGAGAAAATACATGGATTAAATGAGATAATGCATGTGAAACATTTAGCACTCACATTAGGAGAGGAAACTTCTAGGCTACTGTCTCTAACCCTGTTAAAAAAGTGATTTGACCAGCTTTATTTAGTTATAATATTTTTATTTAGCTTTTGGAGCCTTTTCCCAGTCCTAGTATAATACAATCTCTTGAATACACTCTGGTCACCTTTTGTTTTCTCCTTCAAAAGCTCCTGGTATGCTGTCATTTCTTGGAAGCTTCCTCATTTAACAGCTCTTGGCTAGACATTCCTATCCATGTATCACTCATGACTCCCATTACACACTGTGCAGTAATGTGCAGTTACTCCTTCCTTGTACATGTTGCTAATGTGGATTTTTATTTACTTAATTGAGGTGTGACTACTGGGTATCTTTTCAGTTATTTATTATCTGTCTCTTGTTGTAAACACCTAAAAGGGAAGAAACCATAGCAATCTGCACAGTAGGCATTTAATAATTGAAATAAGTGAAAACAATTTCCATTCTCAGTAGAGGAGAGTATAGCTTTCTTTCACCAGGCTGTTTACGTGGTTGAGAACAAACAGGACTGTCAGAACTGTCCATCTTACCCTTTAGATGCAGAGGTGTATCAAGTTCTATTGAACCCTTTGTAAAATGAATTACCTTTTTCATTCTTAAGTTTTTACAGTTTTAACTGTGTATTTTCCAGTTTCAACTGTGTACTGTTTCTCCATTGTAGCTCATTTATTAGATTAAACTTTGGGAATGTCTTTTATTGTGAATAGTAATTTTCTAAATTTTTACTTTTGTTTTGCTTTTTGATTCTTTGACTACTTTCCCATAGGCATTCACTTTCTTCCAAGTCTTACTCAGAAGCCATTCAAAGCTCTACAATTAGATTACTTTTATTAACCACCCTGTGATTAAGCCATGTCTTCTTTTTTTCTTTTTTCTTTGCAGTTTGCATATTATATGCTATACTTTGACTCATTTAATAAATAATTACTCTCCTTTCTTCTTATAATTCTGTCTGGAAATTTTCATTTTCATTTTTTCTTCCTTCCTTTACAAAAACTAGAGATCAAGTGTAAAACTTTCTGGATAAGTACATACTAAGGCTTTGTGTACCTAGCCCTTAATATTTTCACTGTTTTACAAGAGAAGAGGTTGTCAACTGACTGCTAACCACATAAGATGCCAGTTTGATGTGACAAATCTGTCCATTAAGACTGATTTTCCAAATAGTATTTCTTAGAAACACAAAATCAGAGCTGTGGAATACTCTGTATGGTTTTTAGTTCTAAGGATGTAGCATGCAAGTATTACTGTTCTCATTTTGGAGAGCAAAAAATAGACTAGGAGAATTAAAGAGATTTATGCGTTATTTCTCCATTCATATGGTTAGTGTTGGCTAGTATGTGTTGGTATTACTGAATCTGAACCCAAGTTCCCTGTCTCCTGCTGAATTGTTTTAAATTCAAATGAAAACGCTAAGAAAAAAGTCAACATTAAAAATACAATAGCAATTGGTAATTTAGCGCAGGGCATGAAATATTACCTCAAGTCATAGTATGCTCATTAAAACATCTTAAATTAACTTCCTCAAGGCATCTCTTAAAGGATTTGGTTTTATGTACTTAAAAAAAATTTTATTAACAGATCTATTTGTCAGTCTTCTTTAAGATATTGTTAGCTACTCATTCACTGAAATAGTGACATACTGAATAAAAGATAACTTTTCATATAGTCACTTGTGTTGTTAAACTTAAGCATTTGATGTTAAGATTATGTATATACGTATATATAGACACACACATATACAGACATGCTTATGTTTATTTGTGTTATTTGTAAATCTTTTTCTCTAGGAAAAAAAATAATTATTTATTTACAAAGTTAGTATTGACATTGTTGGGATGACAACAGAGGAAGATTTGAAATACAATCTAAGTATTATTGTAGAGGATGTACTCAGTACTTTGAAAACTGCCTAAAAACCACCTAATAAATGAGTGTGCATTTGTTGGCAGGTAGTAGATCATGCTACAAACTTACTATCAGATAATGTTGTTCATCCAAATATTTATGAATAACTATCATAATCAGTGTACTCACACCCCATATCAAATCCATCAACAAATCCTGTTATCGCTACTTTCAGAGTATATGCTAAATGTAATTACTCTCACCACCACCTACTTCAAAATTAGATTTCACCTTTTGAGAGACACCTGCCCCATGCATTTTATCTAAATTGGGACCCTATTTCCCAACTCCACATTATTTCCCTCTATTCCACTTTATTTTTTTTCATAGAACTTTCCACTTTTTGATATTATATCTTTTTTTAAAACTTACCACCTGTGGTTTATTGTTTGTTTCACCATTAGATTGTAAGCACCATGAGGGTGAGGATTTTGTCTTTCTTATTAATCCAGTGGTCACTAAATGTAGAACAGTACCTGGCACACCTTAGTTATTCAGGAAAATGAATGTAGGAAGGAATTAGTGCTGTGGAGATATTGGAACTTGGTGCAAGCCATGTAACACATTTTTGCTTAACAGATTTTTAAAAATTAGGGAATGAGTGAATAAATGAATGTAAAAATTAGGCTTTGGTAGTCCACTTTGGAAAAATATTTGTCATTATCTACTGAAATTGAACATACTTATACCATGTAACTCAGAAATTCCATTTCTAGGGATATACCCCACTGAAATGGAGATGTATGTTGTGGACAACCGTGTTCATAGTAATACTATTCATGAGAGCTCCAATGTAGAAACTGCCCACATGCCCATAAATAGTAGAATGGATAAGTAAATTGTACTATGGTCATACAACAAGATACTATACATCATTGAGAATATACAAACTATAGCTGTATTAAACTATGGATGAATCATATAAATATAATGTTGAGTGAAAGAAGCCAGAGGCAAAAGAACATATATTGTGTAATTTTACTTATATAAAGTCCAAATCTATTTAGATGTCAGGATAGTGTTTATCCTTGAAGGGATGGCACTAGAAGGGGACATGAGGAGGTACTCTAGTGTTTTATGCCTTAAAGATAGTACAAAATGACAATACTAGTCTTAAAAGAACTAACTTAATGAAGAAGCAACAAACTAACATTGGGCTGACTAAAATAACTAATGTATAAAGTGCTTTGAATGAGCAGAGGATGAAATAATTCTGTTGAGGTGTGTGTGGAAAGACAAAAATAAGTAGTTTTAATTCCTCTAATAGTTTTAATAACCTTTGTCATAAGCACCAAAAATTTTTTTGACTTTTATTTTTTTATACAGCAGATTCTTATTAGTTATCTATTTTATACATATTAGTGTATATATGTCAATCCCAATCTCCCAATTCATCCCACCACCACCCCTCCCCCTGCTTTGCCCCCTTGGTGTCCATATGTTTGTTCTCTACATCTGTGTCTCTATTTTCTGCCTTGCAAACCAGTTCATCTGTACCATTTTTCTAGATTCCACATATATGCGTTAATATATGATACTTGTTTTTCTCTTTCTGACTTACTTCACTCTGTATGACAGTCTCTAGGTCCATCCACGTCTCTGCAAATGACCAAATTTCGCTCCTTTTTATGGCTGAGAAATATTCCTTTGTATATATGTACCACATCTTCTTTATCCATTCGTCTGTCAATGGGCATTTAGGTTGCTTGCATGACCTGGAGGCTCAGTGGCCATGGCCCACGGGCCCAGCCGCTCCACGGCATGTGGAATCCTCCCGGACCAGGGCATGCACCCGTGTCCCCTGCATCGGCAGGCGGACTCCCAACCACTGCACCACCAGGGAAACCCGCATGTGTCTTTTTGAATTGTGGTTTTCTCTGGGTGTATGCCCAATAGGGGGCTTGCTGGGTCATATGGTAATTATATTTTTAGTTCTTTAAGGAACCTCCATACTGTTCTCCATCGTGGCTGTATCAATTTACATTCCCACCAACAGTGCCAGAGGGTTCCCTTCTCTCCACACCCTCTCCAGCATTTGTTGTTTGTAGATTTTCTGACGATGCCCATTCTAACCGGTGTGAGTGATACCTCATTGTAGTTTTGATTTGCATTTCTCTAATAATTAGTGATGTTGAGCATCCTTTCATGTGCCTCTTGGCCATCTGTATGTCTTCTTTGGAGAAATGTCTGTTTAGATCTTCTGCCCATTTTTGGATTGGGTTGTTTGTTTTTTATAATACTGAGCTGCATGAGCTGTTTATATATTTTGGAGATTAACCCTTTTCCATTGATTCATTTGCAAATATTTTCTCCCATTCTGAGGATTATCTTTTCATCTTGTTCATAGTTTCCTTTGCTGTGCAAAAGCTTTTAAGTTTTATTAGGTCCCATTTGTTTATTTTTGTTTTTATTTCCATTAGTCTAAGAGGTGGGTCAAAAAAGATCTTGCTGTGATTTATGTCAAAGAATGTTCTTCCTGTGTTTTCCTCTAAGAGTTTTATGATGTGTGGTCTTATATTTAGGTTTTTAATCCATTTTTGAGTTTATTTTTGTGTATAGTGTTAGGGAGTGTTCTAGTTTCATTCTTTTACCTGTAGCTGTTCAGTTTTCCCAGCACCACTTATTGAAGAGGCTGTCTTTTCTCCATTGTATATCCCTGCCTCCTTTGTCATAAGTTAGTTGATCATAGGTGCATGGTTTTATCTCTGGGCTTTCTATCCTGTTGCATTGAACTATATTTCTGTTTTTGTGCCAGTACCATATCATCTTGATGACTGTAGCTTTGTAGTATAGTCTGAAGTCAGGATGTCTGATCCTCCAGCTCCATTTTTTTCCCTCAAGATTGCTTTGGCTATTCAGGGTCTTTTGTGTCTCCATACACATTTTAAGATTTTTTTGTTCTAGTTCTGTAAAAAATGCCATTGGTAATTTGATAGGGATTGCATTGAATC
>NC_041221.1:113773121-113854045 GCF_002837175.3 Physeter macrocephalus
CTTTGGGTAGTATAGTCATTTTCACAATATTGATTCTTCCAATCCAAGAACATGGTATATCTGTCCATCTGTTTGTGTTATCTTTGATTTCTTTCATCAGTGTCTTATAGTTTTCTGAGTACAGATCTTTTACCTCCTTAGGTAGGTTACCAAATGAATGTTTTTATAGCATAAAACTTAGAAGTTCTTTTCTTTTTAATTAATAGAATCCTCACAACCAGATAATTTTATGATGAAGAGGCCAAGCACTTTTTAACAGACATTGTCTTAACTTAATGGCAAACTAGAACATTCCTTAAGAGAGAGAGATTTTATTTCCAGACTTAAAAGCTGAGTTTTTAAATGTTTTGAATCACAGCAAGTTGAAAATGATGAATAAAATATGTAAACACTATCACAATACAGTGTCAGCCCTAAGAAAAATAAAATTTTATATCAATAATAAGTTTCACTGATGAACCAATGGAATATCAGGTAACAAACATGGATGAGATAGCATTGGCACAACCATCAAATTGATAAAAATGTGAAGGTCTGGTATTTGCCAAATATTTATATAGGGAAATGAGAACTCTTTTATACATTTCTGGTGGCAAAGTAAATTGGTACAGCCCCTTTGAAAAGCAATTGTATAACACCTAGTAATCTTCGAGGTGCACAAACCCTATGGCTCTGCAGTTCACCTCTCTGGATGTCAGCATGAGCCAACATTGTACATGTATAGTGGAACCAAGCAGAACCCTGCAGGACCCCCACCCCCACCCCAAATACAAACGCTCCTCTTTGTCCCCTGCCTTTTGTTTGTAGAAAAACTGAAGTCTCCCAGTCATCCCTGAGTCACAAAAGAGCAGGCTCAAGCAGTTAATGATTAGCATAATAGAGTCACAGACTCAATGTCTGCTGCACATTCTTGAGTTGTTTTACAGATACTATAACTTCCATCAGAGGGAAAAAGCTAACTGCATGATAACCAGATTATAGCCATGACATAAGCTCCTCCATCTTGAGTAGTACTGAATCTATAGCTAGCACTATTTGAAGAACTGGCCTTAAGAGAATGGGATTAACACTATTGCTCAAAATAATCTATATCTTTGCGGTCATGAAAGGAAGTAGCTTGTTCTGCTTGTATACATAACAGGAAACTAAAATTGTCAGCAAAGAGGTGCTACAGACCCATCTTCCACTCTAATTATACGGCACCCTATGTAAGTGTGAAGAAGTTATGGAAGATAGACCTTGGCCCCAATCCCATAGAAATTGAATGATGTCCAACAAGTGGGGATTTGTAAGCAGCTCTTTTGCCCCTTTCCTGTTTGTCTGTTTTTGTTACCCTTAAACCTTAATTATAAAAATGAGATCACAAAAAAAAAAAAAAAAAGGGGGGGGGCTTCTCTGGTGGCGCAGTGGTTGCGCGTCCACCTGCCGATGCAGGGGAACCGGGTTCGCGCCCCGGTCTGGGAGGATCCGATCACAAGGTAACATTTAACCTAACTCCTGACTTATATTCTACTAAATGTGTACAGTACCTTGCCTAACCTATTGATTCTTTCCCTAGACTAAAAGAAGTAGGAATGAAGAATTAAGTAGTTAAAGAATGACTAGCTCTGTAACTCTAGCAGCCCCCTTAGCAATCCTGCAGCCAGAACACATGGGCAAGATAACATCTGAGGAAAGATCATTAGGAGTCAGTCAGCCTTCATGCAGTGGAAAATGACACAGAACCTAACCTTCTGTCTCAATGATTAACTGAGATCACTTCCCCCTTTCCCTTTAAAAATCATCATGGCTGAGCAG
This sequence comes from Physeter macrocephalus, assembly GCF_002837175.3. NCBI lineage: Eukaryota > Metazoa > Chordata > Mammalia > Artiodactyla > Physeteridae > Physeter > Physeter macrocephalus. The sequence goes on from NC_041221.1 coordinate 113,774,919, forward strand.
AATCTTCAGAGTTGTTTTTGGGGGACATGAGTCCACCTTTTCCCCAGACTGCAGGGTTTCTGATTAAGCAACTTTCCTTTCTACCAACATTTGCCTCTCTACTACTGGCTTTTGAGCAGTGAGCGCCTGAACCTGAGTTAGGTAACAGTAGGATGATTGTTACATTTGCAGTAGTGACTAAGTAAAACAGTATCATGGCCTATTCTAGCTGGATAGTTAAGCAGGTTTCTTTGTAATGTGAGACATCAGATAGCTGTCAAAATGCAAACATTAGACTTCCATTTTGCCAAGATAGGTAAATTTCAAAAATCAGTGCAGATTAAAAAAAAAAAAACAAGTTGCAAAATGAAGTGCACAGTAACAAGAATTGTATAAAATTTTAAAACACTAGTATGCATTTTTAACGTAATGAAAATAGAAAGGCTGAAATATTATCATAACCTGTAAAGTATCTCTACAGAGACTGTAGTACAGTTTCTTTCTTCTGCAAGGGTTTAACTAGAGGTTTAAGGGAAGAAGGTGAAGTATAAAAGTTAATGTTGGGCTTCCCTGGTGGCGCAGTGGTTGAGAGTCCGCCTGCCAATGCAGGGGACACGGGTTCGTGCCCCGGTCCGGGAAGATCCCACGTGCGGCGGAGCGGCTGGGCCCGTGAGCCATGGCAGCTGAGCCTGCGCTCCGCAACGGGAGAGGCCACAACAGTGAAAGACCTGCGTACCGCAAAAAAAAAAAAAAAAAAAAAAAAAAAAGTTAATGTTATTTGAAATTGCCATTAACTAAGCAAAATTTCAGTTTTGCTGCCTGATAGATTACCAGGAGGTCATGTTGTTAAATGAAAGAGTTTGCTAATGGTTATTATTTAGCTTGCTATTTTTACTCATTAGTGTATTAATATAAATTTTTGTAAAGGAATTTCTAGTGAGGCTCAAATCACATATATAGATGAAATTTTTCAGTTGCTTTTCAAATATATGGAAAACTTTAAATACATGGATTTTAAAGGTCAGGAAAGTTCAATACATATCTGTTTGTAACTGCATTTTACACACACACACGTACTCAAGAATTCATGAAATAAGATTATATTATACAGTGATATTTAAAACTTGAAATACACATACAAGATAATGTAGTGTAGTGGCTAAGAGCACAGACTTGGATCAGATAGAACTGCATTTGAATTCCATCCCTGGCAAGTTAACTTACCCTTTTAAGCCTTGGTTTTCTTAGATCTTGTTAAATAGTGATAATTCCTACTTCATTTTGTTGATTAAATGAGAATCTGTGTAAACTACTTAGTACAGTGCCTTCATACACAGCATACTCAGGAAACCATCAATATTTTAATTGTAACTTCTTTCTCCTGAAAAACAATTTGACGAGTATCATTTGAAGTTTATGATTCAGCTTTCAAAAGTTTATTAGATTCATAATGTAACTCAGAGTAATAAAAATAGTACCTAGAGTGAAACGACCATCTGTAGCAGTGGTTTGATAGAAAAATAGACAGTGTTCCAGTTTGAAAAGCTGGAAGCTATACAGTCATCCTTTGGTATCTGTAAGGGACTGGTTCTAGGATTTACTGTGGATACCAAAATCTGTGGATGCTCAAGTCCCTTGTATAAAAAGGTGTGGTATTTCCATGTAACATACACACGTCCTCCCATATACTTCAAATCGTCACTAGATTACTTATAATACCTAATACAATGTAAATGCTGTGTAAATAGCTATGAATACAATGTAAATGTTCTGTGAATAGTTGCTGGTGCGTGGTAGATTCAAGTTTTGGTTTTTGGAACTTTCCGGATTATTTTTTCCAAATATTTTTGATCTGGGGTTGGTTGAACCCAAAGATGCATTACTTGCTCATATGGAGGGTCCACCGTACTTTCTCCTCTTAAAGTTCTAGGAATAGAAGTGATAATCCTGTCCCCAGCCACCCTTCTATCTTGTGAGGAGTAGGAATGAATATATATATATATATATATATATATATATATACGTAAACCTGTGGTAGTAGCTCTGGTTGCCTGGGGCTGGGGCTTTTTGCGGAATGGGACTTACAAGGGGGGTGAAGATTGGAAATGAAGTTCCGATGACAGAAGGCGCTGGAATGCCATGTTGTGACGGAGGAAAGGGTGTTGGGGTGGGGAGATGGGTAGTGGAAGACGTAAAACTGTAGGCCAGGGTTACAGGTACAGTAGAAATTCTGAGTTTTAAAAAAATAACCATGCCAGCTGTACACTATTTCAAGAAATACTCTTGGCATTTCGTTGAGATTAGATAATGAATGTATCACATTTTATCATCCCAATCTTCTTTATTTTAAGAAAATTAACTGGATTTCCAATTGTTTGTTTTAATGTGAGATTGTTATAGAAGTTAGTACAGACATTAAAGGCTATCAGCAAACCCATGTTAGAACTTTAATGATTACAAGAAATAAAGAGTTTTGTAAATATATCTGACACTTAAAACTACCTGTTTTGGGGTGTTTATGATAAAACATCTGTCACGTGGTTCTTTGTGGTCAGTATTTTCAGGAATAAACTTGGTGCATAACACTGAATGCTCTTAGAAGATTATCTCTGTAAAGTACACTATGACTAGTGTTCCTTCTACAAAATGAGAATTAAATAAATATGTTAATGAATAGCTGTCTATAGAGATAATATACTTTATTTCTTTTGTTGGTTTGTTATCTTTGATAAGCCTGCTTTCTTTTAGAGAATCAGCCTGATATAACGTGCCAAGGAGACTTAGGATATGAAAGCACAGTGGACCGTTTTGAGTATGAGAAGTTCAGAGACCTTCTGAATATATTAATGATTACCACCAAAGCACTTCTTGATATTTATTCTTCTAATAATGAGTTGTAAAGATGCCAGAGTCAAACTGAGAGGTGAATGCCAGGCTCCCTCACTATCTGGGCGACTTGCTATTTCACATCCGTTTTCCAGCTTTATTTTAGCATGATTCAAATGTGTACCTCTGCAAAATGGTAAATTACCACAAGCCCTGAACTTTGGGGTCACTGTGAAAATAGTCACTGAATATCAAGGGTCTATATAAGGATTCTTAACCTTTATAGATTCTGTCTTCAGAAGGTCTGTGAAAGTCCTGAAATTGCTACATTTTGTGTATATGTGCATACACATTTTTTTTCCTAAGATGTCTGTAGCATTTATGAGCACTATCAAGTCTGTAACCCAAGAAAGGTTAAGGACCAATCAGTTCGAAACGTCTTCAGAAGTCTTTTACATAGAGTAAAGCTTTGCCATCTCATTTCCTTGATATACAGCGTGTACCTCTAGAGGAATGAGGATACAATGTTTGTTTACTTATCAATCTTACTTTAATTTTACAGTCTAGAAAATTTGTGGCCTTTTCATAATACAGTGGTATTTCTTTTTTATGTGAATTCATATTTTAATGCAAATGCAGTGTCAGTGAGTGAATGTGATTGATAAAATGTGAATGATGCTTTACATAGTTTTATTATTTACGTACCTGAATTCATTATTAAAGGGGAAAAGAAGGAATTTTTCATATTTTACATGTAGTTTGTTTTATGGAGTAAAATAATTTAAAATAAATTTTGGATTGAATTTAAAATGTTCATATTCAGAAAACACCTGCCTTTTTTTTTTTAAGAAAATACCTGCTTTTATGGAAATACTAAACCCTAACACATTCTGTAGAAATAGGATCTTATCATGCAGAAAATGGTAGTATAATATATAGACTAAACCATAGTTGTTTATTATGACTGTATGTGAAAATTTTGTCCTGTTTGAATTAGACTTGACAATAGAGTCAGAATTCTTCTTTAAAGCTTTAGCTATTGCTTCCTGGACCTTTGTGTTGCCCAAGGGAAGCAAACTTCCTAGAAAGTGGAACTGTAGAGAGAGTTGAAAATGAACAAGAGGATTAGAAGATGTAATTACAGTCTAACCTTAATTAATATTTTTGAACTAGACAATGAGTAATTTATTTGAAAATTCCAACACCCAAGGTCATAAAATTTATCACCTACATTAATGAGCAAATGTGGAGCTATTTTGCTGACTTAAGAATTAAATTTTTGAAAACAAGAAATTTTTATTCTGTCACCAAAGAAAGGAAGCATAATGGTTATGTTAATTAATAAAAATACTGGAATTAATAGCCATTTTGGGGTGTTTCCTTGTTATAGACACTTTTACATATTACCTCATTTGATCTTTACAACTGTATGAGATAAATAATACTGCCATTTTGATGAGGAAACTGAAACAGAGTAGCTTGTTCAAGGTGTTCTTTGGGACCTTCAAAACCAGGGAATAATAGGTGCTCAATATTTGTTAAATTGAATTGCATTGATATCTGTGAATCTCTTATCCTTTCCTTTTTTAGTGTTTCCATTTCCCCATTTATCTGTGGTTAAATTATGGCCTCAGGACCCCAGGCCTTGATACATATAACATGGAAATGTCCCCAGTGAAATATGTGCTACCCTGTCAGCAAGATTGTTTAGGAGAAATATGACCTATTTTATATAATCCTATGTAAAAGGTTAGTGAAGTAGATTTCTTATACCTCCATTCCTTCTTATTAATCAGCAATTACTGGACTGGCGATTGGGTGAAATACTGAAGTTCTTTTCTGTACAGCTTTCTTTGCCATTAGAGATGGATCCTTATTTTTCTTAATAATTTGGGTAGTTAAGCAATCTGTAATATAGTTTTTGCTTACTTTGATTTGGTTTCTTGGGAAGGAGAGTATATTTTATGGATATATCATAATTCTATTTTTGCTCTCTCTCATTTTGCTATCAGCCTCATTTTAAAATAGTAGCTAATTCTGTGAATGATAACAAATTTGTGTGTTGTGGAATATGAGAAAAAAATGAAAATTTATATTGTCTAGTCAGCATTTTATAAAGATCTATGAATATGAGGAAAGTTTACTTACATTAAATATAATTCCTCAGCATATTTTAAGTGTTATAGCAAGTATTGGTGCATTATGGTGAAGTTCATTTAGTTGAAGGGAATATGATAGAAAATAATACTAAGCGATGTCCTACTACATCTTACTTTTATAAAAGGGAGCAATTTTTAAGAGTCTGTGAAGATTATATCAAATATTTTGTTTGTGCAGGTGTAGTACTATATTTTAAAATAAATGGCTTTTTTCCTTATTCTCATTTGTTTATAATCACTGTTTTAATATTGCCTAATTATTTAGATCAATCCAGAGTGTGTGGTTTTTTTTCAAATGAAGATTTGCTTTGTGAAGAAAATTTTGGTTTGAATATTAGAAGATAGACTGAGTACGTAGAAGAAAAACAATATTTTTCCTTCCTAATATAGAGGTCAGACTAGAAAAGCAGCTCTTGAAGTTGTCCCTGTGGGAAAGGAAAAGCCTTATCATTTACAGAATTTGATATCAAGGGGACAGTTGTTTTGAAGTAAGACAACCCAGACCATTACAGCACTGATAATTTTCTCCAAGTAGATTAGAGGTTTAATCATAAAAGAACACAATGTCCAGTATTTTTTGATACAGTGTTTTTGCATAGAGAAGAAGCATTTTTAACTTTAAGGAAATTCTTTTTTCTTAGATTTATATTTTTTAACCATTATGTAAAAGTTTTTATTATTGGAAAAGGAATAGACAGCAAACTGATCAGAAGATTTTACATTGAGGAGAAAATTTGAATTTCTACATAGTTTTTATTAGTAATATTTTCTGTTGTGGTTCTGTTGATTCAGAAGATTATTTTACTTCTCAATGATATACATTACAAGAGTGAGGAAAAATTGATCGCATAAAATGCATGTAGCACGTATGTAATATTTACATGAGCCAGAAAGTTTTGTTCTTGGGCTTTCAATAGAAATATAAGACAAATCTGATGTTCTCATAGGAACAGTTTCCAAAATAATAGTTTGGTTTTTTATCTAAGACCTGTATTTTTACCAAAATTATTACATACTTCATAGTTAATCACCAGTAAATTTTACACATCTAGATAGAACTTTCTAACGTGGATATAAATTAAACATAGCAGTTCTAAATTATAATTTTTTTCAAGTTTTTATTATATCCTATAATTTCTGTACTATATCTTTAGTACTAAATAAAAAGATGAAAACTTAAATTGGGATTGTAGAATTCAGAAGGATGGGGGGGCAGATTTTAATAGATCCTTTTGAAGATCCTTTTGAGTAAACTGAATCATTAAATAGCCATTTAAAAAACCCAAAGATTTATGTATTTTTATGAAAGGGTTTTTAAATTCTGAAGGTAACAGATGACCATTATAGATGATTTGGAAAATACAGAGAAATATAAAGAAGAAAAAAGAAATCACCCTGATTCTACCACCCAAAATCAATCGCTTAATAGTGAACTCTTCACGGATATTGACTACTATGTAGATTTTGGGTTGTTTATAAATTTTCACAAAAATAGTTCTGTCTTGCACAGTTTCTAAGGATACTTGCTAATGACAGCACAACACAGTTTTCGAAATAAATTAACCCAACTTGGTAAACAAAACCAACAGTTCTTTATTCAAAAGTTCAGGAAGAGTACATGGGCTAGCTGTAGGAGGGAGTTTCTCTAATCGAGGTTTGGCATACATTTTCAGAAAGCAGGGAAAGTGGAACCATATTTCCAGGAAGTGGTCTCTTGGAGAGACAGGAGAGAAGAAAGAGTAGATATTGTAGGAACCCTTTAGGCCCAATCTTGGATAGCAAAGAAATAAATATTCAAACAGAACTTATATTCAGTCTTTTGTCATTAGAAAATTTCAACTAGTCTTGAATAGGGTCTTGAGTCCTCCTTGACATGAACCTTCTTATAGAGTGTTATGGACTGAATTCTATTCCCCCCAAATTTATATGCTGAAGCCTTAGCCCCTAATGTGATTGTATTTGGAAATTGGGCCTTTAAAGGGTTAATTAGGGTTAAATGAGGTTATAAGGGTGGGTCCCTAAACCAATATGAGGGATATCCTTATAAGAAGAGGACGAGACACCAGGATTGCATGCACACAGAGAAAAGACCACGTGAGGACAAAGCGAGAAGGCGACTATGTGCAAGCCAACGAGAGAGGCCTCAGTAGAAACCAACCATGCTGGCGCCTTCATCTTGGACTTCTTCTAGAACTGCGAGAAAGTAAATTTCTGTTGTTTAAACCACCCAGTCTGTAGTAGTTCGTTATGGCAGCCCTAGCAAACTTAATAGAGAGTAAAGCTTTTTTAAATTTTTTTTTAAAGAATAATGGGTCCCCAAAGATATCAGGTGCTAATCTGTGGACCCTGTAAATGTTACCTTATAAGGAAAAAGGGTCTTTGCAGTTTTGATTAAATTAAATATCTTGAGATAGAGAGATTATTCTGGATTGTCTGGATAGGCCCTAAGCACAATAAAAAAATGTCCTTATAAGAGAGAGAGGCAGAGGGAGATTTGACACAGACACATACATAAGAGAAGTTGATGGTATCCCTAAGGTAGAGACCAGATGTAGCCACAAGTCAAGGAATACTGGCTGTCACTAGAAGCTGGAATTGGCAAGAAGTAGATTCCTAGAGGGAGCGTAGCCCCGCTGACACCTTGATGTTGGCCTAATGTAACCGTTTTCAGGTTTTATGAGTGAATAAATTCTTGTTGTTTTAAGCCATCAAGTTGGTGGTAATTTGTTACAGCAGCCATAGGAAACTAAAACAAATAGCTACTAAAAATACCAGATAATTTTCAGCATGTGTTGAAGGAATCTTAGGATTTTGTGTCATATGAGATGTGCCTCTTATTTTATGAAGTTATGAATTATGTTGATTATTTTTCTATTGCTGAGCCATCTTATTCTTGGATAAACTCACTTCTGATTTTTTTTAATATACCTGTGAATTTGATAATATTTTGATGATAGTTTACTTAGAATTTTTTTTTAATTAAGGAATGAAATTAGGCTCTAGTTTTCCTTTTTCATACTGTCCTTGTCAAATTTTGGTCATAAGGTTATGTCAGATTTGTTTGAATGTGTGGCTGGATTATGCTAACTTTGAAAGCCAGGCATCAAAGCTAAAGCTTCCTATGTAGACAGTTGGGAGCTATTGTTGGTTCTTAAGCAGTAGAAACCTCATGAAAGGGGTGGTTTAGATAATAAGACATAACAGTGCATTTAATAGTCATCTATAGTTACCTATAAAACATAATCAGGTATTACAGTCTCAGGTAACAAATCCAGGTACTGAGTTTCTCGAACATATTCCACTCCATTCATGTTCTTCAGCAGTGAAGGCTTATGTGGGTTATGGGACATTTCATAACCCACATTGGGAAGCAAAGTCACGCTAAGCCACTAAAGAGTGAGTGACTGAAAGGTGACCATATTTATCTTTGCCTTTTGATTCTTTTATTCCATTTTGTTCTTGTTTGGAAGAGAATAATAAGAATTGTAGGCATCATAGAATCATAAACTTTGGGAATGTTAGTGGATGATAGGAAAATATCTGTGTAGATCAGAGTTTCTGAACTGTGGCTTTGGATTCTGTGAGAAAAAGAAGAGTGGAGATATTACTGAGGATCCATGGACCCATATGCAACCCAAGCATTATCTAAACACTAAAAGGAAAAGTAACATTCATCTGTTATTCCAGATTTTCAATATACTAAATTATCTCATTAAAAAATCTGTATCATTGGGGCTTCCCTGGTGGCGCAGCGGTTGCGCGTCCGCCTGCCGATGCAGGGGAACCGGGTTCGCGCCCCGGTCTGGGAGGATCCCACGTGCCGCGGAGCGGCTGGGCCCGTGAGCCATGGCCGCTGGGCCTGCGCGTCCGGAGCCTGTGCTCCGCGACGGGAGAGGCCACAACAGAGGGAGGCCCGCATACCACAAAAAAAAAAAAAAAAAAAAAAAAAAATCTGTATCATCAACTGAACAATTATATTTTTGAATTTGTGGTACATTTGTTTGGTTTTTAATATTTTCAAGCAACATTAATCTACCTACTATTCCATGGTAGTCTGTAATTTTGTTGTTCATTTGTTTGTTTTAAAGGGACTGTCTTTTTTTTTTTAATATCTTTATTGGAGTATAATTGCTTTACAATGTTGTGTTAGTCTCTGCTGTACAACAAAGTGAATCAGCTATATATGTATACATACAGCTATATGTATACATATACCCCCATATCCCCTCACTCTTGAGCCTCCCTCCCACCCTCCCTATCCCAACCCTCTAGGTGGTCACAAAGCACCGAGCTGATCTCCCTGTGATATGCTGCTGCTTCCCACTAGCCATCAATTTTACATTTGGTAGTGTATATATGTCAGTGCTACTCTCTCACTTCATCCCAGCTTCCTCTTTCCCCGCTGTGTCCTCAAGTCCATTCTCTACATCTGTGTCTTTATTCCTGCCCTGCCACTAGGTTCATCGGTACCATTTTTTTAGATTCCATATATATGTGTTAGCATACGGTATTCGTTTTTCTCTTTCTGACTTACTTCACTCTGTATGACAGACTCTGGGTCCATCTACCTCATTACAAATAACTCAATTTCAAAGGGACTGTCTTCTAATCAAACACCAGTCACTTCCTCTTACTGCTGAGGATATTCATGATTATACTGTTACTCATGTTTACACATCTGGTTAGTCAGACTCCTGGTCAGAGCCTGTGTTTTCAAGATTCCTTAGAAATTTTATGAAGGAGAGTTCCTAGATTTATAGCATTAATTACTGGTGTTTAACTGAAAAAGTATAGATACCTGCATCTTTTGACCTTGAGCTGTGCATAGATTGAAAGTTATATTGTTGCATTTTGAAAGTTAACAAGATAGCTCCTGTTTTTATAAAATTGTTCTTAAATCAAAAAATTTTTTTGTACTTTCAAATTAGTAAACTATTTTTGAGGTGGTCCCACTGATTGTTTTGGATGTTACGTTTTAGTTCTAGCCACCATTCTTTGTTTAAATGGGTAGTAAGTCAAGAAGAAAATAAGGGTGAATTTTTGGAGACCTTTGTTTGTTTTCCACAATTTTTCTTACCAGAGGAAAAATAACTACATAGGAAGACAGACAATTCAACAAGAAAAAATAATAATAATAAAAACTGTGTAGCAGGTTTGTGAGAAAATGTGCTGAGTCCATTGATCTGTGCATGTCCTTTAGTGAGCAGGTGGATGTGAGTAAGCCTCAGAGCATCAGCCAGCACTGGTAAGTGTGTGATAATTCCAAATAGAGATGTGGTGAAAGAAAGAAAGAAAATGTTAATGCTCCCTGGGGTATTAAGGAGTTGGGTGAGGGCACAGAGCACAATTAAGAAGAAATTATGATGACTTACTCTCTAGTGATAGTTAAGTCCAATTGAAACCTCTTTGTTCTCATGAAAATATTCCCAAAGCTGTAAAGAATAAGTAGTAAGACAGTTTATGTGGATCTTCAGAAAAGTGAGTTTGGGGTGTTGGATTTAAATTTTAATAGTTTAATTTGGAAATCTGTTCATCCTGAAATCTTTCTTAGTAAAAACAATTCTAACATGGGTTAGAATTATTTTGGTTAACATTTATAGTTTCTGTATCCATCAGGCTATTAACCTCATATTCCAAATGATATTAAATTGACTCCTTGACTCATCTAGTTAAATGGGAGTATGTTTTTAGAAGTAGGATAGTAGAATGGAAGTACAAGAGTCTACTTGTAATCATAAAGTTGACACAGGGTTTAATGAGTGAATTTGACCTTCTATTCAGGAACATGCTGCTGGACAGAAAGAGACTCATAAGAAATTATCTTGGGTATTCATTTTGACCTTTTGTTCACAGAAGAAACTAGAATTCAAAAGAAAACAACATTTAGACTATTTTTTTTTACATTATGATTATTTTATTTGATTGGTATCTGCAGATTGCTCTTAATTAGACTATATAAAATAGTTAATAGTGTTTTGTGTTGTTTTAGCTTTATTTGTCTGTGTCTTATTTCTTTTAAGTTGACATATTTTACTGTATTTTTACTGTCATATATAAATTGTACATTGCCAGTCTTTAAAGGAATCATATATTCTATATTAAATATTTTTCTTAAAAAGAAAAAACAGGATAAAATGTGAAGAAATGAAATCTAGGAACTACTTTAGAAACATCAGTGGATTTCTACTTATTTAGTAATAAGGAATGTAAAATAAGTTGAATTTACATACCAGAGGAAAAAAGTTTTCACTGCAAAGTAAAATGTGAAGCAAGAAATGAGTATGCTTATCCGTATTTTACCTGAATGTAATTTATTCAGCAAATGACAGTTGAGTTCCAAACTGGTGTTAGAGTCTTTCCTAGGCTCTGAGAATATATTTGCAAACATTGATAAATCAGACATTACATTTATAATTGGAAATTTTAGGAGTTCTAAGAAGGGAAAGGTCGTGGTGCGTGCAAAGCACAGTTCAGGGAGCTTAACCTAGTCCAGGGAACCTCAGGAAAGTTGCAAGCTGAGACATGAGCTGAAACTGTAAGGTTGAGTCAGAGCCAGCAAGAGGGAAAGGGTTTGGAGAGAGTTGTGGGTGGTGGGAATTGCATGTTCAAAAACCCTGAAGAGACAGTAATGTAGGAAATTCTAAAAGATGTTCACGATCGCTCGAATGGAGGCAGTGAGATGAGGTGAAGCCAGCCAGACTGGAACGATTCAAAAGGCAACACTTGAAATCATCTAATTAAAATAAGGTACTCAGCATAGCCGTAAGAATGCAGGTATTTTAATTGGTGCTCCTTGCCTGATTGCTTAAAAGCATTTTTATGTTTCTAAGTGCTGAATTCATTTTACATATTTTTAAAGGAAATCATTTATTAGAAACATCATTATAAGTCTATGGAAATGGTTTTACTATTAATCTCCTATTTTGTTGTACTTTTTTTTTAACATCTTTATTGGAGTATAATTGCTTTACAATGGTTCACTTTGTTATAAAGCAGAAGCTAACACACCACTGTTGTACTTAGAGCAAAGCATTTTAAACTTCCTTCTCCAGGTCTGTTCCCTTAATTATGATCTTTTCTGTCCTTCAGTCCAGGTCCTTTAAGGAAACGAGTTTGGAATTTAACTCAACCCTTTTTTACATTGAACCAATATTTTTTCATTGAGAAATAGTCCATAAATTCTTGCTGCTCAAATAAGTGTTAATCTATATAAGGACTTTGGTAGGGAAATTGCTTTTTTGTTGTTGTTCACTAGAATTAGAAAACTGCATGTACAAGGGAACCATCTGTGTTTTTAGTCATCATTGTATCTCCAGTGCCCTTCATTGCCTGGTATCTTATTGATGCTCTATAAATATTTGTTAATTGGATTAATACTAAATTTTATTTTTAAGCCCTGCTGTTTGATAGTTCCATGGTTTTGTGATTAAAATCTAGGCCTGGGTGAATGAAGTATTATAGTTGATTTGAGTAATCTTTTAAATTTAAATATAAGATGGGTGAGAATATTATTTTAACATTTTATGTATCACTTAAGAAACTATATGTGAATCTTTAGTTTATGAGGCTCCTTTTGAAATCAGTGTGGGTTTGATATTAAGAGGACTTATAGAATAAAAAACATAAAAAACAAGAATTGGATTGTTCATGAATTTCTATATTTTACTTGTATTGGGAATCAGACAAAGCAATTATATACTTGAAACTTCCATATTTTCATTTGTAGGGAGACTATAAATTTTTCTAGTCATATCAAACTCTTTTAAAAAAATACATGCCATAAAATTTATCCATTGTGAGTATAAAATTTAATAAATTTTTGCAAATTTATGGAGGTGTGCAGCCATCACCACAGTCCAGTTCTAGAATATTTGCATCATCCTTAAAAGTTCCCTTTGGAACATTTGCAGTCAGTCCTTGCACCCAACCCTAGGCAATGACTGATCTACTTTCTGTGTATATAGATTTGTCTTTTCTGGAAATTTCCTACAGTTGGAATCATATATGGTCTTGTCTGAATTCTTTCACTTCGAATAATGTCTTTGAGGTTCCTTGATGTTGTGGAATATATCAGTGATTGGTTACTTTTTATTGTTAAATAGTTTTCCATTGTCCAAATATATCCTATTTTGTTTATCCATTCAGCAGTGGATGGTCATTTGGATTTTTTCCAGTCTAGGACTGTTATTCATAATGCTTCTGTAACATTAATGTGCAAGTCTTTATAGGGAAACATGTTTTCATTTCTTTTATGTTAAAACCTAGGAGTAGAATTGGTGGGTCATAGGGTAAGTTTATGTTTAACTTTTTAAGAAATTGCTGAACTCTTCCAAAGTGGCTGTACCATTTTACATTCCCACCAGCAAAATAGGAACCTTTCAGTTTTTCCTCTTCCGTAACACTTGATACCATCAGTCTTTGTGATTATACCCATTCTAGCAAATTTGTAGTGTTTTTGAATTTGCATTTCCTTAAAGACCAGTGATGTTGGGAGTATTTTCATGTACTTATTAGTCACCTTATGTTTTCTACTGTGGAACGTCTATTCAAATCTTTTGTCTGTTTTTTCTTGTGCTGTTTGTCTTCTTATTAATGAATTGTTAAAGTTCTTTACATATTCTGGGTACAAGTACTTTTATCAGATTTGCAGATATTTTCTCCCAGTCAATGGTGTGTCTTTTTGCTTTCTTTATGATGCCTTTTCAAGAGCAGAAGTTTTTAATTTTGATGGTCCAATTTATCAAATTTTTCTTTTACAGATTATGTTTTTAGTGTCATATCTAGGAAACTTTTGCCTAGCTCAAGATCAAAAAGATTTTCTCCTATGGATGTTTTCTTCTAGGCATTTTATAGAGGAAAAAGTCTTCAACAAGGAGTGTTGGGACAATTAGATGGCTATATGGGTTATCCTTTCCTCCAGATAATTTCCTGGTGGCTGTTTCGTCTAAAATCAAATTGTCATAAATGAAAGGCTTTGTTTCTGGATTTTTTTCTTCTGGTGCATTGATGTATATGTTCATCTTTAGACCAATACCACACTGTTTTTGATTATTTTAACTTTATAGCAAGTTTTTGAAATTGGGTCATGTAATTCCTTTGACCTTGTTCTTCTTTCTCAAAATTATTTTGTCTACTTTACACTCTTAGCATTTCCATATATAAATTAAGACCAGCTTGTCAATTTCTACAAAAATACTTATTGGGATTTTGTTAGAGATTATGTTTTATCAGATGAAGTAGGGAAAATATCCACTTTAACAATTTTGAGTTTTTCAATGTATAAACATGGACTGTAGCTATGTATTTATTTACATTTTCTTTAAATTCTCTTAATGATGTTGGGTAGTTCTCAGTGAATAGCTCTTGTACTTTTGTGGCTAAATTTATTGCTAAGGATTTTTTTTTAGAGCTCCTATGAGTAGAATTATTTTCTTAATATCACTTTTGAATTGGTGGTGGTATATAGAAATATAATTTACTTTTTTAAAATTAATTTTTATTGGAGTATAGTTGATTTACAATGTTGTGTTAGTTTCTGTTGTACAGCAAAGTGAAGCAGTTATACATATACATATATCCACTCTTTTTTAGATTCTATTCCCATATAGGTAATTACAGAGTATTGAGTAGAGTTCTCTGTGCTATACAGTAGGTTCTTCTTAGTTATCTATTTTATATATAGTAGTGTGTATATGTCAATCCCAATCTCCCAATTTATACTTTTAATATTGGCCTTGTACCCTGTGACTTTGCTAAATGCATTTACTAGTTCTAGTTGTTTGTTTGTTTTTGGAAATTTCTTAGGATTTTTTTACATATGTCTGAGAGTACAAACATTTTATTGTTGTGTTGTTGTTGTTGTTTTAAAGATGAGTTTGTTTAATGCTAGGATTTCTATTACACCAAACAATTCTTCAGAAGTTGGAGTCACGATATAATCACTATTATATTACCTTATGTTAATAATTAAATTTTTTATAAACTTTATTTTTAGAGCAATTTTAGGTTTACAGAAGAATTGAACAGAAAGTACAGAGTCTCCATCTATCCCATCTCTCCCTGCGTAGCTTCTCCTATTATGAACATCTTGCTTTAGTGCAGTACATTTGTTACAACTGATGAACCAACATTAATACATTATTATTAACATAAAGTCCATACAGTGTTATAACTTTTGCTTTAAAGAATTATATATTTTCTTTAATTAAGAGAAGAAAGGAAAAATTTTACATACTCTTTATGTTTACCTATATATTTACTCATACTCTTCTTTTCTGTAGACCTGAGTTGCCTTTAGTCATTCAGACTGAAGAATTTCTGTTAGCATTTCTTGTTATTCAGGCCCGCTGACAATATATTCTGTTTTTGTTTATCTGAACATGTCCTTATTTTACTTTTATTATTGAAGGATTGGACTTCCTGGAAATAGAATTCTTGGTTTCTGTACTTTGTGTTGTTTCAGTTTCTTTGGCTCCATAGTTTCTGAAGAGAATTCAGTCTTATCATTTTCCCCTTTATGGAATTTCTCTGGCCCCTTTCAAGATTTGGTTTTTATCTTTGACTTTCAGCAGTTTTTTATTGTTTGTTTGTTTGATTTTTTAATAAATTTATTTATTTATTTTTTGGCTGAGTTGGGTCTTTTTTGCTGCGTGCCGCTTTCTCTAGTTGCAGCGAGTGGGAGCTACTTTTTGTTGCGGAGTGTGGGCTTCTCATTGTGGTGGCTTTTCTTGTTGAGAAGCACGGGCTCTAGGCATGTGGGCTCAGTAGTTGTGGCTCGCAGGCTCTAGAGCGTATGCTCAGTAGTTGTGGCGCACAGGCTTAGTTGCTCCGCAGCATGTGGGATCTTCCCAGACCAGGGCTCGAACCCATGTCCCCTGCATTGGCAGGCGGGTTCTTAACCACTGCACCATCAGGGAAGCCCTTTCAGCAGTTTGACTGTGTTTTTTTTAGTATAAATTTTCCTTGTGTTTATCCTGCTTAGATTTTATTTAATTTCTTGGGCCTTAACCTACTATTTTCCATCATATTTTGGAATTTTTCAGCCATTGTATCTAAGGATATTTTTTTCTTGTCTTTTATCACCAGTCCTGCTAAGATTCCAATTACATGTGTTGGATCATCTCATATTGTCTCATATGAACATCTCTAATGTTCTGATCATTTTACTTTGGTCTTTCTTCTGTTTTACCTTTGGCTTGGGTAATTTCTATTAATCCAACTTCAATTTTTCTGATTCTTCCCCTACCATCTCCACTTTGTTGTGCTCATTTGGGAATGTTTTATTTCAATTACTGTACTTTTCAGGTCTGGAGTCTCCTTTTTTTTTTTTTCAGCTTCCATTTTTCCCTTGAGATTTCCTCTATATTCACTCACTAACAGCATGTTTTCCTTATATTTTTTGATCATAGCTTCTTTGAATTATCTTATCTGCTAAATTCAGCATCTGAGACCAGAGTGCACTTTTTTTCCTGAACATAAGTAGCATATCCTGTTTCTTTGCATGTCTAGAAATTTTTGGTTGTAAACTGGACATTGTAGATTATATGGTGAAGTAACTCTGAGTTCTGTCATATTCTTTATTTTTTAAAAAAATTTATTTATTTATTTATTTGGCTGTGCCGGATCTTTGTTGTGGTGTGCGGGATCTTTAGTTGTGACACGTGAGATCTTTAGTTGCAGCTTGTGGGATCTTTTATTTGTGGCATGCGGGCTCTTAGTTGTGACATGCAGGATCTAGTTCCCTGACCAGGGATCGAACCTGGGCCCCCTGCATTGGGAGCACGGAGTGCCAACCACTAGACCATCAGGGAAGTCCCTGTCATATTCTTTAGAGGTCCTTGGTTTTTTTGATCTAGTAGGCTTCCTTGAATTGAAACTACAAATGTTGTCTCCTATGCATTATACAGCTTATAGCTTCCCACTAATGTTTTCTTTTTTTAGCCTGAACCCTTGTAGGCCTCCCTTGTGCCTGCAAAATTTGGCCATTAGCCCAAGGATTTAGGCTAAGATGGTGTTCATGCTTTGTATTGTTTCTTTGCTTCTAAGGATTCACTCCTAAATGATAGTGGCTCTGGTGACTTTGGGCTCTCTTCTCTGACAGTAAAGTCTGTCCACAGTCATCTTTTTCCCACTCTACAAATGATTGATGAATTAACTCAGTTAATAATAGCATTACAAATAAAAATCTGATTTTTTTTCCTCTTCCTACTTTTTCATCAGGCTTCATGGGTCTCCTATGTTCATGTGTAATTTTGCCATCAGCCAGGAATTTGTGTAGCTTATGCTCTGAATTTGGGTCTTCATGCCTTCTGAGGTTGACTTGCTGCCAAGATTTCCTTTTTAAATTTTCAGCTGCTTTTCCAGCCCTAAACTATAATTTCTAACATCTTTAGCCAGTGTGGCTGCATTTTTTTTTCTCCATTTTCTGCAGCTGTAGCTGTAGCTATGGAGCTTGGTCAGTGCCTTGGGACCAGTAAGCCATGAACTCTTACCCATTCCACTTTCATTTTTCAAAATTAAAACTAAACTCTCTTCAGCCTTATATGTGCTTTTGAATACTTTCCAGTGTCATAATTAGTTTGTATTAATCTTGTATTTTATCACTGTTACCTCTGGCATTTTGTGTGACCACTTTAGTCATCCACCATGACCAGAAGTTGAACTTATTCATCTCTATTGATTTTAATGATACTTTTTTTTTTAAAAGCCTCTAAACATTCAGTAAAGTATAAGTGAAGTTTTTAGGTATTAACTTATACCTCAGTTCTCCCAGGTTCATGTTGACAGTTTATACTGTTTTTACAGGACAGCAAATTTATATTTTAGCTGATAGCCTCTTCAGTTTCTGTAAGGTGTGTGTGTGTCTGTGTGTGTGTGTGTGTGTTTGCATGCATGTGCAGGTGTGTTCATGTGTGTGTGTTTAATAGTACAATTAAAGTCACTTCATTCTTCACATCTGTCGGAGTTTTAGGCATTTGGTTGGGAAATAGTTTGGCATTGAACTTGGTGATGTTATTGGGGAACTTAAAAGACAGTGCAAATATTTTTATTCTCAAAGGAACATTTTATGTCACACGGTTTTGTAGAATACTTTCTTCTATTGTAATCTAACCAATTTTTATATTTTCTCTAATGGCTAGCATTGTACCTACTAATGTGCAGTCAATTTATTGAATTGTTCCCAGTTTAAATAAATAAAAATGTGTTACTGTCCTTTGTATTTTATGTGGATTAATACCCCTATTTACATTTGGGAATGTGCTTTCTCTGATGAAACTGGAACTTTTGTCTCTCCAGCTTTTCTAACATATTAACCTCTATTGTTAACTATTCTAAATATAGTTTCATAAAACTGTTGGGTTTTAGAGCTGGAAGAGAAACAAATGATTAGTACTACGACCTGCTTACTTTATTGGTGAAAAACTAAAGTACAAACAGGTAAGGTAATACTTTACTCGGTTGATTATTAATATATAGTATCAGAACTAGTTCTTGAACCCAGGTCTCCTAAACCTTACTTCATTAACTGTTCTTCTACATCTGACTCTACTCCCTCCTCAAAAAACTTACAATAATGTCACTTTTAAGAAACTTTCATGTCCCTTTCAAGAAACCATCCCACCCACAATTATAAAATTTTCTTACTCAGATTTGATTAGCACGTACAGCTTCCTTTTTTTCTCCCTCAGGTTTCAGAGTATTTATAAGCTGAAAATTCATATTTTAAACTTTTACTTAGAATGGAACATCAATAAGTTTGTAGGTGTGGTTTTTGTAACACTGTAGAAGAAATTAATTCCAACATGAGTTTTCATTTTAGAGTATGCTTATTTTATGCAAATTATCTGTAAATGGAAAATAAATATGGAGATGGGCAGGTAAATAACAAGAATCAGTTTAGGCATGCTGTACAATGCCTTATCTAGTGGTGTGAGGTATGGTTGGGATATTGGAATGCGCCTAATGATGGCAGGGATTCCCGCTCTCTCTCTTTCCCTGTTTCTCTACCTCTCTATCTTCTTCCCTCCTTTCCTTCCTCCTTTGTCCCCTTTCTTCCTTCCTTCTTCCTCCTTTTCATCCTTCTTTCTTTAATTAGTGGATTATTTTAAATGTTCTACATCTTAGCTCTTTTTCAAAATGACCCTTTGAGTGCTCTAGGACTTGGATATTTGTCTTGAAGAACTTTTGGTATAATATTACCTTAAAATTACTCAAGGCAGAAACCTAGGATTTATTCCTTAAGTCCTTTTTGGTATTCCCCATTCATTTCTTAGCTTAATTGCTTCTGTTTTCAAATTCTGTCTTGAATCTACCCTCATGTCTTTATATCTCCTGCCACCTATTTCAAAGTATCATCATCCTTTAACTTTCCTAACTCCTGCTGGAGCCCCTTTAATCCATTTATACACAGTTCATACACAGTTTAAAGCTGACCTTCTTAAAATATTATTTAGATCACATTACTCCTTGCTTAAAACACTTTTCAGTAGCTTTCTGTTGTGCTTAGTATAATATCCAGATTATTT
This sequence comes from Physeter macrocephalus, assembly GCF_002837175.3. Taxonomy (NCBI): domain Eukaryota; kingdom Metazoa; phylum Chordata; class Mammalia; order Artiodactyla; family Physeteridae; genus Physeter; species Physeter macrocephalus. The sequence goes on from NC_041221.1 coordinate 113,794,408, forward strand.
TCCATGGCTTATGATACCTTGTCTGATGGAGCCCAGTTCTCTAGCTCTCCAGCCTGATCTTGTTCATTGACCACAATCACATTGGTGTCCTTGTAGTTCCTCAAATGCTAGTGTTTTTCTGCTGTGGTTTATTTCACATCCTTTTTCATCTGCCTGGAACTCTTTTTCCTGCTTTGCACATAGCTAACTTCTCTCAGTTTATCAACTCAAATATTATATCCTTGGAGAGGCATACCATGAGCACCATGCCCATCCCAGTTCATTGTTAGTTTCCTTTTTAGTGAACAGCTTGCAGTTATTTTGCCTGTTTTCTTGTATTTTTGTCTTTCTTTCTAAAATTTAAATTTCATGAGAGTAAAAAGACCCTAAACACACTGTCTGGCTCATAATAAGCATTTGGTTTTTACCAACTGCTTGAGTAAAAGTTAAAGTTTTTTGGACAAGTAGTTCAGCTTAAGCTAGAGAGTCTGTGGGGGAAAAAAGGAACTTGTAAAATGTAATTAATTAATTGAAAGAACCTGTAAAATGTTATCATCTAGTCTTACATTTTGGATGTAGCCATAAATTTATTTTGCCACTATTAAATATGGCATTCAGAATGTAACAGCAGACTGTAAATGTGTCTTAAAGATTTAAGTGCTAGTGTTCCAGACTACTTATCAACTGAAAATTTTTTGTGTTGCTTAGAGGTAAAAGATTTATCATTTTTAAATGATTGTGCATAAATTAGCTTGACCATTTTGTATTTGGTTTTCTCATTTGTGACATTTTGTGTCATTTATGCTTTTCACTTATTACTTATTTTGAGCGTATCATTTAATCTATTTCCTATGGACTACAAAAGAGTTTTTATAATTCAAGTGGTAAACAGTTTTCTAACTTTCACTTTTTTAGAAGCTGAGTGGTGGTTGGGTTTGAAGCAGGGCACAAGCAGTTGGGCATATTAATGTGTTTTGGTTGTGGGGAGGACCTTGAAGTTGTGGGATCCACACTCTCATTCATTCATTCATGATGTGGAATGTTGAGTTCCTAAGGTTTGAGGGGAAACAAGAGATAAGCCTGATAAGACTTAAGTGATCTTCATTTCTTACCCTCATTCCAAGCTACTTGAATTTGAGGAAATTCATCTTCTGCCGTTATTGTGAAAAGCAGTGACTCTTCTTGGTATGGGTAGAACAGTTGGAGAATTCCAGCATATTATGGAAACACTTTAAGTACTCCACAGCCCTATGTAGGGTACTTGAATTCTGCGCCTCCTGGTTAGCCTCAAGAAGGAGACTGAGGACATGGTTCATTGTCATATCCCTTATTGCTGCTTCTAGCCTTGGCTAATGATACTCTCAGGTTTCCACTCGGTGCACTCTCTGAGGAGCTGCCAAACAGAATGCTTCTGGGGCAGAGGTCCTGCCAAAACGCCCCTAAGCTGCTGCTACCACCACTTACCTTTTATGTAAGGTAAATTCTAAGCTCAATTCCATTATTAAGCAAGTTTAATAATAGCAGCACCTACCCCGTAATGTTATTGTGAGAATTCTTTGAGTTAATGAATAATAAAATATTTTTCACAGCAGCTGGCACTAGGCAAATATCATTTGTTATGGTTTTCATCATCATTAAGAAAACCAGCCCCCCGCCCCAGTACCATTAAGGATGCTATAAAGACAGTCATAGGGGAGAAGACTACTTTTCTAAGCATTCTGGAATAATAAGTCTATTCTAGGATATGTACTCTTCCCCTAACCTCTATACTTTTCTAAATCATTCTTAACTTTGTCACGTCTATCAGAATAGAACATTCCCAGAGTCTCAAGGCATGTATTTTGCCCAACCTCAGTTTCTCCATGCCTCACCATTCCGGAGACCCACAGCAGTCACATTAACGGTAATAACTCAGTTATTTTGGCTCATGTCCTACCTAAATAATGCAAGGCCTCCACCTTCCTGTAAAGTATCCCGCAGTTTATTCTGATAGTCCCCGGGGCCATCTCACTAGTGCACACAGGCTCTACTTGTTCCTTTACTCTTGTCTTCTCATTCAGTCGCATGAGGGCAGACCCTCACCACCACCTCTGTAATGTGCACATGTAGCTGCTTCCCTATTAGAGATGCTGTCCCTTGCTACTCTCACAGATGCAAATCTGGAGTGCCTAAAACGGCATTACATTTACCATAGTCACCCCACCTGTGCTTGGACTCCATGTTTCACAGAGTCCTTTCTGAAAACAACTTGTGCTGTGGGTTCATAGACATAAACGTATGTCCGTAGACACAGACATTTCCATAGGTCCAGCCTAGTCTTTTCTCTCCCCTCCCCTGCAACCTCCCTCTCAAGTCAGCATCCCTTGGGTTTCCAGCCCCTGCGCAAGTCAGGTCACGCACACAGCTTAGATACGTTACCAGCTTGACTGTAGTATCCTGCTACAGACATCCAGGCACCTTTGAATTCCAGAGTAACTTTCGCACTTATATTCTGTGTTTATTCATAAAAGTAGTAGCTATATGATTGGTTATAACCCCTAATATGATATTAGGAGTTTTACGTATAGGCAAATTGCTGATCTTGATAGTTTAAAACATTAAACACTATTTTCAGATTTTCTCTAATTTCACTTCCATTTCACACAAATTCACATTGTTTCTGTGCCCTGGGCCAAAGTCTAGGTAAATTTACTGCTCTAATGCATACTCTATCTGACTCTCTGTCACTCTCTTTTGCTTCCTGGTTCACAGTACGGGTAAGCAGGATCCGTTTCTATCTGTATTACAATTTCACTTCTCCTTGGCATAAGTTAGAGTGATACTTAAAAAAATATCACTAAGTACTGGATTCAGCCCGACAGAAATTTTTTCTCTTTGTCTCAGGCCGCTGAGCCTCTTACCTAATTTTCTCGTGAATGGAGCTTCACATTTTCAATCAACATGACTTGGATTTCTTTGAGAAGACATTATTATTCCTACTAATAATTTTAATAACTTCTGATAAATTGTAATTACCCATCCTCTTTATTCTCCAACAGTTCATTATAGATATTCTTCTATTTCCCTTTTTCTGTCTTTCACAGTATCTTTGAAAGACACCTCTATTTTACATCTTTAATCTGGTACTACCTGCAGAGACTTGTTGTTCAATTCATGCTCCATGATAATTTAACATAGAATAGTACTATCCTTGAAATTCCATATTTATGTTTTGTCTCACATGCCTCCCAGCTGCCAGTCCACTATTACTTGCGGGGAGTAGGGAATGTGACCCCCGATACTAAGACCACCCATTTATGTGATTTCATTTCTGTTATCTTCATTTCCCAAGGTGTTGGCTTCAGGATTTTTTTTTTTAAACCTTGTGTTATTACAGGGTTTAGTTTTCTGACTTGATTGGTGATGCTGAACATTCACAGCTTTTCACTTTTTCAGTTTATAAGCAAGAAACTTTAAAAGTCACTATCAGTGCTTTTTGTCATGAAAAAGACAAGTAGAAGGAATTAGTCTTTCTCACCCACGGATGTCAGTTTGTGTATACCAGTGGGAACCAGACAGCACGTCTAGGTGAAATCACTTATCACAATGCAGCTACTTCTTTACTATGGTAATTTTAGCTCAACCAGGTCATGTTATAAATGTCAGCAAGGCGTGAGAGGGAATAAAATGTCATCAGAATAATACACATGTGCTTACATTTCATTGGAACTTAAAATCTTTTATAGGAATCAGGATTAGCAGGATTTTTCTTTCATTGTAGTGATAAATGTGAATACAGTTACTGTCACTATGACTCTTAAGTGTTCAATTTGGTCTCACCCCTTGTTTCCTTAAATTAGAAAGAAAATCTCAATTTTGTTATTGGAGGTTAGTACAGATAAGAGTTTTTCAGCTAAGTAGATAACAGTCATTGTAGCGGCTTGATTTAAAAATACACTTCCAATTCACATTTAAAAACTGGGTTAAGGGCTTCCCTGGTGGTGCAGTGGTTGAGAGTCCGCCTGCCGATGCAGGGAACACGGGTTCGTGCCCCGGTCCGGGAAGATCCCATGTGCCGCAGGGCGGCTGGGCCCATGAGCTATTGGCCACTGAGCCTGCGCGTCCGGAGCCTGTGCTCCGCAACGGGAGAGGCCACAGCAGTGAGAGGCCCGTGTACCGCAAAAAAAAAAAAAAAAAAAAAAAAACTGGGTTAAGAGGAATGAGATATAATGTAAGCCACAAAACCACCATTTGATACTAACATTATTCATATTGTAGGCCAGAGTTTTTAAATTTAAAAAAATAATAAAATTTTATTCATTGTTGTTGATTTTGTACCTCACAAACTAGATGTTAGTTTTCATTTAAATTAATTTAGTCAGAGTAACTGAAGAAAGGAAATATCACATTTCTCATGTTTATATATAGTAATTTTTTCCCTTACTTCAAGAGAAAGAATTATAGACATAAAAGGTGTAACAAAATAGATTTGTCAAAGAACCTTTAATAGGCTGCTGCTTTTTTTTTTTCTTCAAAGTTTCGGGAACACGGGTTCGTGCCCCGGTCCGGGAAGATCCCATGTGCCGCAGGGCGGCTGGGCCCATGAGCTATTGGCCACTGAGCCTGCGCGTCCGGAGCCTGTGCTCCGCAACGGGAGAGGCCACAGCAGTGAGAGGCCCGTGTACCGCAAAAAAAAAAAAAAAAAAAAAAAAAACTGGGTTAAGAGGAATGAGATATAATGTAAGCCACAAAACCACCATTTGATACTAACATTATTCATATTGTAGGCCAGAGTTTTTAAATTTAAAAAAATAATAAAATTTTATTCATTGTTGTTGATTTTGTACCTCACAAACTAGATGTTAGTTTTCATTTAAATTAATTTAGTCAGAGTAACTGAAGAAAGGAAATATCACATTTCTCATGTTTATATATAGTAATTTTTTCCCTTACTTCAAGAGAAAGAATTATAGACATAAAAGGTGTAACAAAATAGATTTGTCAAAGAACCTTTAATAGGCTGCTGCTTTTTTTTTTTCTTCAAAGTTTCAATTAAACCTGAAGAGATAATACACTCCTGCTGTGATTTTAAATGACTCTTTTCATGGTTGCATAAATTGTGATTTGTCATAAATTGTAGATTGTGAATGACAGTTATGTCTGGATGCGGATCCTTTTCCTTTTCTGATTCATGCTTGTTAAAATAGGACCTTTAGGATCACTGTGACTATCTCCTTGTTTGTTTCATATTATAAGTTAACCTTGATTATAAACAAGCTTTAACTACCTCTTAATTCAGTTTAATCTTTCTGCATTGGCAAAGAAAAAATTCTTCATTGCAGTAAATAAGTATTAAGACATACTCTTTTTTTTTTTTTTGCGGTATGCGGGCCTCTCACTGTTGTGGCCTCTCCCGTTGCAGAGCACAGGCTCCGGACGCGCAGACCCAGCGGCCATGGCTCACGGGCCTAGCTGCTCCACGGCATGTGGGATCTTCCCGGACCGGGGCACGAACCCATGTCCCCTGCATCGGCAGGTGGACTCTCAACCACTGCGCCACCAGGGAAGCCCAAGACATACTCTTATATTTCAAAGATTAACTTAACTTGAGAATCATACTTTCGATTTTGACCCCCAACTTGTGATTGATTAAGGTAGATTATTTTATCTTCTTGTAAAATAGTATAAAATAAATATGTGCTTATAGACGTTACAGTTTAAAGTAGACAAATTTCACTTTATAAGAAACTAATTTGCCTTCACATTGGGCATAAAAATGCCAGTATGTAGAGGACATTTATAATTTATCTACTTTTAAAGTATTTTAATTATTTCCCTTTTTACTATTTTTTTATTCCCCCTTACAGAATGAAAGATACAGGTAGTGAACTTATATTTAAGATTGATCATTTGTTTTGAATCAGGTACAGACTAATGACTCAGTCTAATATAATATTTTGGGTTCAGTCTCTAGGTGACAAGTATTCTTGTGTAATAAAACTGAACACTTGAATTGGCATTGATTGTCATTGTTGTTGATAATCCTGGTAGGAGCAGCATTGACTGAACAAATGTGAAGATTGAATTTGCCTTTTCCTAGCAAGGTGGTCACAGGAGCAGGATGAAGTATAAAAGCTGACAATACCACAGCATTAAATCTATTCAACTGTACTTCAGAGAAAAGAAATTGCAATGATTAAGGGTACTGTTCAATTCAGCAAGCATTTATTGAGCAGTTCTATAGCCCAACACAGTGTTAGCTGCTAATAGATACAAAAGTAGAAGATCGTATGATTTGCCCTAAAGAAGTTTATCATGTAATTTGGGAGACAAATGATTCATATATGAAACAGCTGGAGAACAAAATATGACAATATATAATCAAACAAAATACAAGCACAGTTATTTGTCCAGCAAATGAAAGGACATATCTGTATGATTTGAAATTCTGTGTGGTGACATAAAGTAACATAGCCTGGGGTATTTGAGATTTTTGGTTATTTAACATGGAAAAAAAAAGTCATTTAAAAGAGTTTATTTAAACTGTCCTTTAGCCCAGTCTAAACACCAGTTACGTACATGATCACTTCATACATGAGACACTAAATGAATTCAAGAATACTTTGCTTCCTTTTAATAGCTCTTTTGCAGTGTCTTCTATATATTCTAAATACAGTTTATTTTTCCAATGTCCAGGTAGTCTGAATTGTATTTTTTAAAAAGTAGGTCTCAAAGAGCACAGTCATCTGCTTAGCTTTGTGTAAGGAGGCCATGTAGCAAAGCAGCCTCACTACGTTCTGTTTATGTTATTTTTTTCTCCACTGCTTGCTCAGTGGTAATGGTCTAGAAGATTACTTTTTTGTTGTTGTTAATTGTGGTAAGAACAGTTAACATGAGGTCTACTCTCTTAACAAATTTTAAGTTTTTAATACAGTATTGTTAACTGTAGGTACAGTGTTGAATAGCAGATCTCTAGAACTTAATCATCTAGCACGGTGGTCCCCAACCTTTTTAGCACCGAGGACCAGTTTCATGGAAGACAGTTTTTCCATGGACGGTGCGTGGGATCGGGATGAGGGCGGGAGATGGTTCAGGTGGTAATGCAAGCGATGAGGAGCGGCAGATGAAGCTTCGCTTGCTCGCCCACTGCTTACCTCCTGCTGTGCGGCCCCGTTCCTAACAGGTACCAGTACTGGTCTGTGGCCCAGGGGTTGGGGACTCCTGATCTAGCATAACTAAAACTTTATGCTTATTTTATAGCAACTCCCCATTTCCTGAGTCTCCCTCCCGACCCAGCCCCTGGCAACCACCATTCTGTTCTTTGCTTCTATTTGTTTCACCCTTTCAACGACTTAATCTAAGTGGAATCATGCAGTACCTGTCTGTGATTGGCTCATTTCACTTAGCATACTGTCCTCAAAGTTTTTCCGTGTTGCATGTGGCAGAATTTCCTTCCTTCTTTCTTTTTTTTTAAAGCTGAGTATTATTCCATTTATGAGTATAGCACATTTTCTTTATCCATTCATCTATTGATGGATATTTTAGGTTGTTTCTACATCTTGGCTATTGTGAATAATGCAGTGAACATTAGAGCAAATGTCTCTTCAAGGTCCTGATTTCAATTCTTTTGGATAAATACCCAGAAGTTCTGTTGCTGGATCATATGGTAGTTCTATTTCTAATTTTTTGAGGAACCTCCATACCGTTTTCCATGGTGGTTACACCACTTTACATTCCCACCAACAATGTACAAGAGTTCCAGTTTTTCCACATCCTCACCAACACGTTACCTTTTGCTTTTCGATAACAAAAAAAATAACCATTTTAACAGCTGTGAGGTAGTATCTCACTGTGGTTTTGATTTGCATTTCCTTGATGACTAGCTAGTGATGTTTACATCTTTTTATATACCTGTTGTCCATTTGTAGCTATTCTTTTTTTTTTTTTTGCGGTACACGGGCCTCTCACTGTTGTAGCCTCTCCCGTTGCGGAGCACAGGCTCCGGACGTGCAGGCTCAGCGGCCATGGCTCACGGGCCTAGCTGCTCCGCGGCATGCGGGATCCTCCCGGACCAGGGCAGGAACCCGTGTCCCCTGCATCGGCAGGCGGACTCTCAACCACTGCGCCACCAGGGAAGCCCCCATAGGTATTCTTATTTTAAAAATTAATTTTTATTGGAGTATAGTTGGTTTACAGTGTTGCGTTAGTTTGTGCTGTGCAGCAAAGTGCATCAGTTATACATATACATATACCCAGGTTTTTTTTAGATTCTATTCCCATATAGGTCATTATAGAGTATTGAGTAGAGGTCCCTGTGCTATACAGTAGGTTCTTCTTAGTTATCTATTTTATATGTAGTAGTGTGAATATGTCAATCCCAGTCTCCCAATTTATCCCTCCCCCACCCCTTTCCCCCTTGGTAACCGTATGTTTGTTTTCTATATCTGCAACTCTATTTCTGTTTTGTAAATAGGTTCATTTGTACCATTTTTTTAAGATTCTACATATAAGCGATATCATATGATATTTGTCTTTCCCTGACTTACTTCACTCAGTATGACAATCACTAAGTCTATCCATGTCATTTGTAAGTATTCTTTAGAAAAATGTCTATTCAGGTCCTTTGCCTATTTTTTAATGAGTTATTTCGGGTTCTTGGGTTTTGTTGTTTTTTATTTGATTGATTGTTTTTGCTATTGAGTTGGAAGAATCCCTTTTATATTTTGGATATTAACCCTTTATCAGATATATGGTTTGCACATATTTTCACCTATTCTGTAAGTTGCTATTTTCACTCTTTTAATTCTTCCCTTTACTGTACAGAAACTTTTTGGTATGATGTAGCCCCATTTGTCTATTTTTGCTTTTGTTACCTGGGTTTTGGGTGTCCTATCAAGAAATCATTGCCAAGACCAATGTTACGAAGTTTTTTCCCTCATCTTTCTTTTAGTAGTTTTACATTTTCAGGTCTTACGATTAAGTTATTGCTCCATTTTGGGTTGATTTTTGTGAATAGTGTAAGATAAGGGTTCAGTTTTATTCTTTCACATTTGGATATCCAGTTTTCCTAACACCATTTACTGGTGACTGTTGTTTCCCATATGTATTCTTGGTACCCTTGTTGAAGATTGGCTGAGCATATATACATGGGTTTATTTCTGGGCTCACTGTTCTGTTCCATTGGTCTATATGTGTGTCTTTATGTTAGTACCATGCTGTTTTCATTACTGTAACTTTATCATATATTTTGAAATCAGGAAGTGTGATGCCATCAGCCATGTTCTTCTTTCTCAAGATTGTCTTAGGCATTTGGGGTTTTTTGTGTTTCCATATGAATTATAGGATTGTTTGTTCTATTTCTATAAAAACTGCCATTAGTATTTTGAAATGCCATTGAATCTGAGGCTCACTTTGGGTAGTACAGACATGTTAACAACATTAAGTGTTCCAAGCCATGAACATGCGATTTCTTTCCATTTATTTTGTGTCTTCTTTAATTTGTTTCATCATGTTTTGTACTTTACAGTATACAAGTCTTTCACCTCTTTGTTAAATTTATTCCTAACTATCTTATTCTTTTTGATGGCATTATAAATGGGATTGTTTTCTTAGTTTCTTTTTTGGATAGTTCATTTTTAGTATATAGAGAATCAACTGATTTTTGCATGTTGATTTTTTTTTAATCTTTCAACTTTACTGAATTTCTTTATTAGTTCTATCCAGTTTTTTATGTGGAATCTCTGGAGTTAAGTGTATATGAGATTATATTATCTGAAACAGAGATAATTTTATTTCATCCTTTAGTAAACTCTTAAAGTACTCTTCAGATTCAGCTTTGGCTGGGAAGCTTTCTCTCTTCTGTGTCTCTCCTTAGATATTTCATAACTGTACCTCCAGACCTGTTGCACATCTATCATGACATATATCATTGTATTTTAATTTATTTTAATAAATTCATTTGTCTGATTCACTAGATTGGCATTTTTACCGTATCACCAGGACTTCACATAGTTCTTGGTGCATTGTAGATTATTTAATAAACACTTACTGAATGAATAAAATATATGACTTTGTTATATATCGCAGTGTTAGTGAAAATTTGTTATTGCATTTAGTTCTTACAGTAAACATGGGGCACATCCTATCATTAAGTGTCCAGTGGGTATGGATCTTTAAGATCCAGTGATGTATACAAGTTTAAAATTTAAAAGTCCACCTCTTTTACAGCCCCACCTCTACCATATAATTTTCTCCAAAAAAACTGATATGAAAAGCTGTGATGTTCTTTTCTCCACACCGTCAACAGTTCTTAAAGTTGCTTGAATCAGTCCAAATATAGATGTGATATATATATTATTGTGTGTGTACACACACTCATCCTCCTTAGAAACAGCTTTTCCAATGTTAACTGACATTGCCTTCCTCCCAGTTTTCCACTTGACTTAATGATTTCAAATACAGTTTTAAATTGCATTAAATTTTTTTTTTAGTATTTAGTCTCTGTTTATTCTTGTTTAAGGTTATTTCTAAGGCTGGCTTGGAGTAGTTCAAATCCAGAATAAATATAGTTTGCTCTCCATCGCTCCATACTCTTAAAATGGTTTTGCTAGCTCTTAGAGCCTCTTAGATACTTTTAAAATAAGGTCAAGCTGATTCCACAGCCTATCGGTGGTATATATTAGTGCTATACTTTTGGCTAAACGTAATTGACATGAAATACAATAATTAATACAGTTAATAAACTTATTGCTTGTTCACCTGGAATTTTTGGTGTTGCAGTTTTTCATAATAGAGTTTTTTAATGTCAGCTAGTTTATTTTTGGCCAAACTATATTTTATTTCTTAAGTCCTTAAACACCAGAATATTTGGAAAATCATACATTCTCTGACAAATGAGAATTCTTGTATTTTATTGTTTTGAACTATTTTCTTCAAAGTCATTATTTCAGCAATGAAGGTATCTAAGTTTCCACTTCTGTAGGTGTTATTTCTTGGCAGTGAATACAAGAAATTCTCCAGTTCAGTTTAAAAGAGTAAAATTTGAAATTTGTGTTTTTGTTAATTAGGCTTTCCATGAACACCTGGTTTTTGGCTTTCTTCTAACTATAGTGTAGTAGCCTTAAAAGCACTGAAATCACATCTAGGATTTTATATGTTGCAGGATGTAGTAGCTACAACTGCACTTTTCTAAGTTCATACATAGTGTGGTCAGTATTTATCATAATTTTTAAATGTGACAAGTTTTTTTTTTCTTTTTTTCCTGTAAGTAGTACTTCTTGGACATCACAGTCACTTCAGGTTGTGCCCTTAATTTCTGTCCATAGCATTATTTTATAAACATAAATGAGAAGATTCAAGGAAACATTTTAAAAACAAACATTTTAACTAGCATTTGAAAATTCAAGCAGTTTCATCAAATGTGGCTCCCGATAAGTTACTTCAGTTTAATCAAAATTTTATCAGCTTGTTAAGGTCCACCTCAGATGGACCTCAGATGGACCTTCAAATATTTTTTGAAGGCTTTCCATTCTTTTCTCTCTTCTTCACTCTGTTTTCTTTTTGCCCTCCTAACCTCTCCTTTCTCTTCCCATGTTTTTCTCCACTTATCTATCTTCCTATCCCCATGTTACGTCTTCCATTTCCTCCCCTATTTTTCTTCATTCACTTGTATTCAGTTCCTTTCTCACATTTATGTGCTTTATCCACTTGCCATTTTATCTTCCCTTTATACAGTCTAAGGAAGGACACACCCTGGCTCATATAGTGATCTCCTGTTGTCTGCCTGTCCTTCCTGTGCTCATTTTTATGAAACAAAGTTGAAGGGAAATAAGAGTTTGGATGGGCGAAATAGAGGTTCATTAAAAAAAATATTTGTTATTAACTCCCATAAATTTTGTGAGGATTGTTGATTAACTACGAGTGTATAAAATCTACTATGATCTTAGTGTGAAAAGAGTTATGTTAGTATAGCATTCTTCGTTGAAAGCCATGATTCAAATTGAGTATACGTTTGTGATTGGCATTTAAAAACAAACTTTTCTGTTCCCTTCTCTTTAATTAAAGAGACAACAGTGAAGAACATTGATCCCTTCAACAGAAGACATATTTATTAAAAATCAACTTTTTGATGCAATATGTTGCTATAGGATGCTAGAATTACTTTAAGCTTGAAGCAAAACCAAAACCCAAAACTTGGAAAGCTAAGTGCAAAGGCTTCAAAGCAGTTTAGGATCATCCAAATGGTTAGTCTAAATAATTGAAGACATTAAACAGATCCATATTTGTAAATGACAGAAATGATTACTGGTTTAAGTATTATTCAGTGGTACTTTATCAAAGCAGAGTCCCCTCACATTCCTGGTTCTGTGCTTTGCTGGACTCATTCTCTCGGAGTTTGCCCCATGTAATAAGTTTTGGTTTTCATATTGTTGCCAATAGAAGCAGGTTTTTATGGCTTAAGTGGAGTTGATATTGTTTGGTTGAATATGAACTCCTAGGGAGCCTACACATTAAAAAAATTTTCAAAACCAACTGTTAGGTTAATGTTGAAAAACACTACTAATCCTGTTACAGTATAGTGGGTACTTGCTTATGAGGTTCTCAGAGCAGAATCTTGAGGTTTCTTGAATAAAACTTAATGGGAATTTAAGCTGGTTTGTAACTATAAACAAATGTAACTTAGAAACATTTTCAAATTACTTTAAACTAGTTAAAAGTGGTCAGGACAATCATCAAAGATTTTAAAGTTGCTCAAGTTAGGTTCATTGAAAACTCCTGCCTTTTAATCTATTAATCATAAAAATGTTCTGTTCTTAATTGTCATGTGGTCTAGTAAATATGAGCAGTTTTTCTATGTCACCAATGCTGTGAACAATCAGGCTGACGATTTCCTGATAATGTTCTTTTATGGTGGTGGCAAGTAATTCTGGAAATAGTGTTTTAAGAAATGTCTTGCTCAGAAGCATCATTTCTTCCAGGAAATAGCCTTTCATTTTGGTCTAGAAAGTTCAAGGATACGGCATCCTGTTGGAGCTCTGGGGTATTACTATTTTCAGACCTTGTTTGTGTGCAACATGAGCCATATTGATTTCCAGATAATATGAATTTATTCAAAACAGGAGATTGTAACATTCTAGGAGCATATTGTTTTTAGTTTTATTAAATTTACTTTGATTACAACCAAGAACATTGCTTTGAAACAACTAAGACATTATATTCTGACCCCATAGCTTTGCTGTCATTTAATCTTTCCCAAGGTTTCTACTGTTATCCTAACTCTTCTCAGTAGGAGATGGTGGTATTGGTACAAATCAAGAGATGTAAGATTTAACATCACTGCTGACTTAGTGAGAAATGCAAAATATATTTAATCCATTTTTTTCTTAAATAAATACAACCAAATGAACTTTGCTAAGTAATAATTTGACCATATAATAAAAAGCAGATTAGAGAGAACTACTTATATGATGGGAATATTTTCTAAGAGTACTTCAGCCTCAAATATTGCATATAATTCTTGTTCTTGTAACATCTACAATTTAGAATAAAAGCATGGTGTGGTATTGGTTTTTTTCAAAATTTCTGAGATTATGATAGAAATAAAGTAAAAATAAATCATGTAATTTTTATGACTGGAACATTAAATCTGTTTTTTAGTAATACTACCAATTAAAGGGGGAAATGCTCAGATTTAACTGTTACTATTCTACCATTCAAAGGCTTCCCATTTTTACAGACTGGAGAGTCTCTACATTAGCCTACAAAATCCTAAATGATATGGCCCCCTCCAGGTTTTCTCTCTGATCTTATTTTCTACCACTCTCTCTCCCTCACACAGTTCACTTCAGTCACACTAAACATCTTACTGTTCCTCGAACATTCCAGGGACTTTCTGCTTTAGAGTCTTTGTACTAGTTGTTTCTCTACCTGCAGTGTTCTTCTCTCAGATGGCCGTGTAACCTTTCCTCAGTGCTCACATGTCAGCTTCTTAAGCAGGCCTGCCTTTGTCATCCTATTCAAAAAGCACAGCCTTCACTCCCCACATTACCCACAGCACCTGAACTTACTCTGCTCTACTTTTTCATTTTCAATAGCATCTCTCACTTCCTAACAAACTATAAAATTTGCTCCTATTTTTAAAGAACATAATGTGTGAAATGTTAACACAGAAGGATGTTCAAAGGTAATGATGTATGTGTAATACAGAGAGGAAGTTCAGGAAATAATAATTACAGAATCACAAGACCTGAAGAAAGGTATTAGTCTTTGAATGGAAGGGCTGAGCAAATATCAGGCAGAATGAATGAATATAAAATACTCCCATGTAAATGCATACTTTTGGCATTTCAGTCCCCTGACCATAAGAAGGAAATCCTGAGATTCCAAAGAGGAAAAAAAAAAGTTACCAACGGAAAAACATGAATCAAACTGGTATTACACTTCTCATGGGTGACCCTGAATTCTAGGGCATAGTGTAGAAAATGTTGTTAGGGTTCTGTAGGAGAATGATTTTGAAACTAGAAGTTTATGTACCAAGCAAAACTGTGCTTGAAATGTGAAAGCAAACAAAGATAACTCAGACTTGAAAGAACTTCAAAAGTGCATCTCCAATAAAATCATAATAGATGAAGAGGTGAGAGTTAAGAAAGAGTGACTCTAACTCCAGAGTGTAATAGTATAGTGAAATACCCCCAAAATATAAGTGAGAGCTTAGCAGTTATCCAAGAAGGCAACTGATTCAAATTGGAACTCAAAATCTAACAAACAAGCAGCAGTCCTACAATTAGCAGTCAAAGGGAATTACAGCTTTTATAATTCTGAACCCTGAAGACCTAAAAAGACTCCTCAAAGGAATTAAAAAGTATTCATTATCAACCTGTTCTCCATTTAATCTGTTTTTAACTGATGAGCTGCTTCTTATTAGCCCACACTCTCTCTTCTTAATTGTATCAGTGTTCTTTGTTTAAAAAAAAAAAAAAAGTAAATGAGTAGATTCTGGCACATTTCACAAATGGAAAAAACTGCAAAATATGTAGGAAAAGCACAGATCTGCAATTATAGAAATGATTGACTTCTGTGTCCTCTTACAAATAGTACCTTCAAGGTGGAAGTTCATAGGTAGGATGTAGACTGTTGGATAGACTGGGTGAGGGTTTTCCAGCAAAATGAAAAGTCTCAGACCCTCTGAGACTGCTCATACCCAGACTCTTTTCTGAGTGGCTGGTTAGGAGAGCTGTTGCTCTTCTTCCCCCAGCACTCCTGAGGCTCCAAGTCAGCTGCTTCCTGTGCTCTGCCAACCATTTATACCTTAAAGGATCTCTTCACGAAAGGGACTCTGAGACCCTTTAAAAATCTGACCTTAGAGCCAAAATTATCCTATTGGGCATGTTTTTAGAACTCATACTGTTTTTTAGCTAGTTCATAACTCGATCTGTGTGTAAATTATTTACAGATGAATGCAGTTCCAGCCAAATTGCCTTATTTAAATGTATCATTACGGACAGTTCAATAGCTTCTACATTTGAACACTGAATTTTACTTCATTTCAAATATATTTGCATAAGCAGTTTATATCATTCCTTACCATCCATTTTACAGTGTTAAAGTAATAATTTTACCCATCTTCAAAACCGTATGCATTAGATTATTACTACCATGAGAATTTATATGTGAACTGTGGGTATTTTTTCTTCTTTATGTGACCTTCTTTTAATGATTATTACAGAATTGAAATTGTTTTCCTTTCAGCGCTATCTAGTACTTTTTTGTTTGTTTTCAAAGCAGGCAAGTCTTTTAAATGCCTGACTTGCAAGTGTCTGTTAGCTAGCAAAGCTGGCTAGTTGATTAGTATTGCTATCCAGTGACTTTCTCTTGTCTTTCCCTGTGAGTATTTCTGTGAGGAATTCATTATATTACTCTAATGCTGCTGAGAATTTCCCTACCTTCCTTTGTTATGTCTGCCTGCACTGTCACTTTGGCTTCCATAACAGATGTTAGTTCAGATCCCATTCTTCCCCACCACAATGCTGTTGAAAATTTTAGCCTCTTGCCACTTCCTTTCTCTCTGCCAATAGAGACCCCGACCCTTCAGAAATGGTAACCTCACTGATTACAATCCTCCTCTTTTTGTTTATTAATTTCATCTCTTATGTTAATGCAAAACACTTCTCCAGTTACCACAGATTCTTCTAGAACCCTTAAAGTCCAAAATTCTTTGAAGTTTTGGTTGTCTGTGGGAATCCCTCAGATGGCTCCCCATCTGAAAACAATAGCCAAGATCTAACAGTGGCTTTATATAATTTGTCCCACTACTACCTCTCTTACTTAATCATCTACTAATCTCCCTCTTACTTACTTTGTTCCAGTCATACTGTCTCCTTGTTGTTTCTTGAAGATACCATGCACAGTTTCTCCTTAGGAACATTGTACTTGCTGATTTTTCTGTCTGGAACGTTCTACTCCCAGATAGTCTCATGGTTTACCCTTTCACTTCTTGCACATCTTTACTCACATTTCACCTTATCGATGAGACCTTCTCTTTCCACCCTAAGAAATAACAGGGTACCATATTTCCAGCATATCCCATGCCGCATAGCTTCAGACAAGCTATCTGTTTTATTAGACAGATTATGTATTTTACTTATTTATTAATTGTCAGCCTCCACGAAAATGCAAACTTCCACAAGAGCAGGGAACTTTAGTTTTATAAACTGTTGAATTCTGAGCACCTAGAATAGTGCCTGGCCTGTTATAAGCATTCAATAAGTATTTGTTGAATGAATGAATATTATAAATGCGACTGTGTTCAGTATTTTATACGGGTATACATTTTAGCTAGAGTTGACTGGTCTCTTTCATTATGAGCATGGAATTACAATCCGATTGCCTGGGTTCAAAATGCCATTTTTGTTACCTTGCACAAGTACTTAACTTCTCTGTGTCTCATCCTGTATCTCATAGGTTGCTTGAGGATTAAATGAATTAATATATGTAAAGCAATTTTAACAGTATATGGCACACATAGTATTCTATAATTTGATGTCTACGGAAACGTTCAACATCATCAGATTTGCTTTAGTCGTTTCTTTCAGCTTATTGAGCACTGTTATTTCTGAATATTTATGCTAAGGTTCTTTTTTTTTTTTTTGTGGTATGCGGGCCTCCCTCTGCTGTGGCCTCTCCCGTTGCGGAGCCTCCGCGGCATGTGGGATCCTCCCAGACCGGGGCGCGAACCCGGTTCCCCTGCATCGGCAGGCAGACGCGCAACCACTGCGCCACCAGGGAAGCCCGCTAAGGTTCTTTTGAGGTGGAAAGTACAAGCCCCAACACCATGGATTGAATTTTTTTCTAACTCATTTATCCTTTTTTAATCATGGTTTTGATACTTTAACATAAAAAAATACTTTCTTTAGGGGACTTCCCTGGTGGCGCAGTGGTTAAGAATCCGCCTGCCAATGCAGGGGACACGGGTTCGAGCCCTGGTCCAGGAAGATCCCACATGCCATGGAGCAGCTAAGCCCGTGTGCCACAACTACTGAGCCTGTGCTCTAGAGCCCACGAGCCACAACTACTGAGCCCGTGTGCAGCAACTACTGAAGCCCACACACCTAGACCCCATGCTCTGAAACAAGAGAAGCCACCGCAGTGATAAGCCCACGCACTGCAACCAAGAGTAGCCCCTGCTCGCTGCAACTAGAGAAAGCCTGCGTGCAGCCATGAAGACCCAACACAACCAAAATTTAACTTGTATATGTACAGTATTATATATACCTACTTCTGGGCCCCCACTTGTAACATCTCAAAGCCCTCCATTTCTGATCAGAGCTGCTTTGGTTTAACCCAGTTTGGTTCAAACCAGTATGACAATGGATAAATCACAAAGGGCAGCTTAAGCTTACTTGCTGCTGGTAACAAAACAAATATGCAAATATAACCTGTACTTCTGAAATATAGTGTACAATCCTGACATGCTAAGTAGTGTCAGAAACAGGGTTTCTGCCCTTCACAATGTGGCAGTGAAGTCTGTGGCACTCCAGCTCCCATATACAATTCAGCTCAGTATGAAGTGGCTCTTTAGCTTGACACAATTGTGTATCACTGATTAAGATAACCTCTCTACCTTGGAGGGAGTGTGAAGTAGTATCCTTCGGTTCAGAAGTAGTTGTTTTTCTACATATCTCAAACAGTTCTTTAAATACAACTTGACTTTTATGTTAAAAACATTTCATTTGTATCTTCATCTGTTAGTTTCTGGATTGTACGGAAGTAATTACTCCAGTATTCATGTTCAACTGTTATTTCCCAGTTGGTTTCTTTGAAGCCTTTTAAGTTTTCAGTGACAGTTACATAGAAATTAAAATAAATAATATATTTGCTAATGATGATTTTAAAAGAATGAGGACATTTTAGCTATTACACTAAAATAATTTTTGCCCTTCTTCTTAGTCAGTAGGATTCTTTGGTTAGGAGAAAAATTTGCGCATGTTTAAGAAAATAATAAATTTGTCTTCAGACTAAACCTGCTAAAGTTAGTCTTTGGTCTCCATATGTTTTAAAGAAGTATAACATACATACAGTTAAATGAGTTATCACAAAATGAACACACCTATGTAACCACCAACCATTGGAGAAGGAAAGTGTTATCTGCATCCCCAGAAACACTCTTACTGATTCCTAACCACTGCCCCTTTCCTGCTCCCCAAAGTTAACCACCCTCCCACCTATTCTAATATCATGGGTTAGTTTTGCCTTTTTAATAAACTTTGTATAAATTGAATTAGTCAGAATATACAGTTTTCTCTCTGGGTTTTTTTTTGCTCAACATCACATGGGTGCAATTCCTCCATGTTTTGTGTAGCAGTACTTTTGTTCCTGGCTGCATAGTATTCCATTGTATGACCATACCGCAGTGTGTTTAACCATTTTTCATATGGATAGAAATTTGAATTTGTACTATGATTGTTGCACATGCATCTCTGTTGAGCATATACTTAGGAATTGTTAGATCACAAGTTCAATTTTAGTAGATAATCAAGTTTCCCAAAGTCACTATACCAATTTGCTTACCACCAGCTGTGTATGAGAGTTGTGGTTGCTACGCATCTTCTCCAAAACTCGGTATTGTCCGTGTTTTTAATTTCAGCTGTTCTGGTGAGTTTGTAGAGAGGCATCACATTGAGCTTTTAGTTTGCATTTCCCTGATTATTAGTGAGTTGAGCACTTTTTGACATGTGTATTTACTATTTAGATACCCACTTATATAGAGAGCTTTTTTCAAGTCTCTTGTCCATTTATCTATCGAGTTGTCCATTTTTCATATTTATTTGTAGATATTCTAGATACCAGCCCTTTGTTGATTGTATATGTTGAAATTATTGTTTCCTACTCTGTGGCTTGCTTTCTGTCTTAAGGCATTTTTTGAGGAAAAGAAATTTTTAATTTTAATATGATCTTATTTCTCTGATTTATTTCTCAATCTTTTCTTTCATGGTTTCTACTTTCTGTGCCATATTTAAGAAGTAATTACATTCTTATGTCATGAAATATTTTCCACTGTTATTGTTGGAAAATTTTATTGTTTTACTCCAGCCTTCCTATATTATATAGCCTATCAATAAAAATTTAGGTGTATGCACCCTTCTGTATACATATAATTTATTTATATGTATCATATGTGTAAAGTATACTCATTTTTACATAAAACAAACCAAAAAAAAGAAAATAGAAAATAATTAGATAAGTATATAAGTAGATAAGTGTCCTTTTTCCACACGCCAGTATTATGATACACCCAGTATTGTGCATTTTCTGATTTATACACACTACATTTTATGTCAACCTTTTTAGAATCAAATAATATTGTCAAGTAAATTACTTAAACTGTCAAGTAGGAAACTTAACTCATTGATAATCCAGTCAGAAAGCTTTTATTTGGAAATTTTCACTTGATATCAATTTGAGAAAATATGTTTTCTATAAGGCAGAAGTTATTCCCCCAATTTTCACATACTGTAATTTAGGAAATATCATAGTCTCAAATTAGTTAGGCATGTGACCGTCAGCAAATACTTGATTTTTTCCAAAATGCATATTTAATCATTTTATTTCCCTACATTAAATTCTCAAATTTAACAAACATCTCCTTACATTATATATTTGTCTGAAGATTTTCTTATTCTTATAAGATTTGCTCAGATAGAGAAAAGGCTTGAACTAATCATGAAAAGTTAAAACAAATTGCACAGTTTTCCTTTCTTTTTTATTTAATAACTAAACACAGACTTTTTAAAAAAAGAATTGTTCTGGTTTTCAGTAAATAAGTTTGTGGTTTAAGATGGCTTTAGTCACTAAGCCCAGTAAATATCCTCCAACTCTTTCTCTCCCTCTCAGAAAGCTTCTTATATGTGGGATCAGCAGTCCCCAAATTAGACCATTTAAATGGTGTTTTGGAATAGGATCACATATTATCTGTTTTCTGCGAGAATTGACATATTTTAAAAGAAATCTTCTCTCAGTTCAAAACAAATTCAGTTTTACCTGTTTATCTGACCTTCTAATCTATTCATAGCTTGGACAGCTTAATTTGGAATCTTTACCAAAAAAATAGAAAATAAGGGGTTATTTCTGACTCTAAAATTATTATCCTCTTAATGTTGGAGTATTCCTCTGTGTCAAAAATAAAATCTTATGAACTTTTTCCTTAACCTATATGTGAGGGTAAGGTCCAAAGAAAAACAATTTAAAGAATATCTTAGGTTTGAAACCTAAATAATTAGGTTTCAAAAAAATCAAGAATGAGATAGGTTTCCTGGAATTATTTAAGCATCCGGTTTCCCAATAACCTCCACTATGTAGCCATAGTTTTTTTGTTTTGTTTTTTTGCGGTACACGGGCCTCTCCCTGCTGTGGCCTCTCCTGTTGCGGAGCACAGGCTCCACATGTGCAGGCTCAGCGGCCATGGCTCACGGGCCTAGCCACTCCGCGGCATGTGGGATCTTCCCGGACCGGGGCACAAACCCGTGTCCCCTGCATCGGCAGGCGGACTCTAAACCACTGCACCACCAGGGGAGCCCTGTAGCCATATTTTTTAAAGGTGGTTACAGGGACTTCCCTGGTAGTCCAGTAGTAGAGAATCCACCTTACAGTGCAGGGGACACGGGTTCGATCCCTAGTCATGGAACTAAGATCCCACATGCCGCGGGGCAACTAAGCCTGCGCGCCACAACTACTGAGCTCGCACGCCTCAACTAGAGAGCCTGCGTGCCGCCAACTACAGAGCCCACGTGCCTTGGAGCCTGCATGCCACAACTAAAGAGATAAAACCTGCACGCCACAACTAGAGAGAAGCCCGCGCGCTGCAATGAAGAGCCCGCATACCACAACGAAAGATCCCACATGCCTCAACGAAGATCCCGTGTGCTGCAACTAAGACCCGACACAGCCAAAATAAATAATAAATAAATCTTTTTTTTTAAAAAAAGGTGGTTACAAAGTTACCAGAAAAATTGAATTCTGATGAGGTGCAATTTTAATGCATTTGAGCTAGAGTAAAAAGTTTTAGGTTTGGATATAGAGTGGACAACAAAGGCAGAAGTTTGATGTAGTTAAAATTTATTGTACTAAGGGCAACTTCTAGAGTATAATGCACTTTGTTAATATGCATACACAGACTGAAGGTTGGTAAATTGTGTATGTTAGCGTCGTAAGATCAGTAGTTGTTATTAAGATAGTCAGTGAGCTTACTAATTGCAAAATAGGTAAGAAATTACAAATTACTAAGTAAAATGAAGTCTGTTCGAAAAGCATTGTATTTTTAAAAATGTTCAAAAATGTAAACGACAGAGATTGGAAACATAAATTTCAAACTGAACCGCAATGCATCTAACCACTTCTAGGCCATGTAATCTGTTTAAAGAGGGGGTACCATGAAAGGCCACTACAAGAGATCCCCTGTAATAATGATGAAGCCTTCATTATCCCTGAGAGATTGCTTTTGTTCAAAAGATTATCATTTTTTTTTCCTTCAGATTGTTGAGTTCCAAACCAACACATTTTGGGGTACTGAAATCTGCCAGGTATAAACTGATCTGTCTTTGAATTCACCTGCACAGCTTTTCACCAGAATCTCATGCTTTTTGTCATGTGTTGCTTTTCTTGAATAAAGGATTAAAAACCTCAGTATTTTTCCCTATTCTCTGTAGTACCGTGTGCTCCCGTCAGAATATTCATTAAACAGTTATACCTCTGTGACCTTGAATTCTCCTTAAATAAAAATTTAGAGTGCATAAATTGACTTCGGTGTAGCTTTGGGGCAACAGTGAAAGTTTCAGTGATACAGATGAACTACAAGGCGACCCTGTGAGGGATAGCTGGAAAAAGTGTAACGCAAAAGTTAGGTAAACTGGATGACAAAGAATGGAGACTTTTACAACAAACTTGGGAAAGGTAAGGGAATAAAGTAAGCTGTGCCAGGTGTGCCAGATCCTAGTTACACATCAAAATAGCCTTATACAGTTTTGTTTTTGTTGATGAAATTTTGCTTTGTTTGTTTTAATACAGCTGCCCTGGCCTCAAGATTCACAGACTCCTTGGGAGTGGCTCTGAGGATAGAAAAATTTTAATAGAGGTTCCTGTTGGTTCTGTTAGAGCCAAAGTTGAGAACTACTGTGGCATGGCTGTGCAGATCATCTTATTTTTTTACTTTCCCACTGATCTTTTAAAACAACACTAAAATAAAAACTAAAAATAGTACGATATCCATTATTACAATTTTATGCTGTGGTAAATTTCACTAATGCTGTCTTTAGCAGTTTTTATTGTTTTTAGTGAAGGAATATTTAAACTAATTAGTTCACTTCACAGCATGGTTACCAGTTATCTTCTTCCTTTAAAGTCAAAATTTTTACCACATATTCTATTTACCTTAGTATATTCAGGACTCCTGTGGTTAGGGCTGTTTCAAATTAAGAATGATTACAAGTAAGTATTTACTTTTTATTGAAAAATTCTTTACTTTTTGTTTCATTACAACAGGTAGGTTCCCAAACATTATTCCAGTGATTATCGTGCACTAGCATTGGTATCTTTCATCTGTCAGACACGTGGGTAAATCAGATGACCTGACCATGGCAAACTGCTGAGTCTGAGATTCTAGTGTTCATTTGTCTTAATGTAGGGTTTTAATTCTAAACACATTTATCTAATGTAGGATTCTGAAGTTACTGTGATATAAATGAAAAGCAACTTTTATTTGTAATGGTAATAAAGTATTGAAGTATTAGGAAATAAAAACTTGAGACTGTGAAATTGACTAGAGAATTTTGAAATGAGAAAAGATAGTTGAGGTCAGTTTATCCCCTCTCCCTACTTCCACTATGGCCCTCCTCCTCCACTACATAAAGTTTGAACTCTGAAAGATTAAAAGATAATGCCAGCATGGCTGAGACGTTCTTTGGGTTTACATCAAGTAAACTATACTATTTTGTAATTTTAAAAAACAGTTTTCTCTTTCTGTAGTTAATTAACATTTTAATATGTATAATACAGTGCAGATTTTAAGCCGCCTTTAGATGACTTGTGCTTCTTATTATATTTGTTTCTTTGGGGATTCTTGCCTTGAGACCAGTTCCACATCTGATTTTATGAACCAGCAATAGACAATGGCAGTAAAGTAATAAATCAACATAATGATTCAATTAATTGTGCTTCACATAAGTCACTTAACAGTCATATTTGTTACTCAGTGGTATGTTTGTCACAAAGTTAATATCTGTTTCCACAGTTTTTAAGGATTATATTATTGCTGTTTTTTCAAATTTGATTTTATGAATAATAATAATTTATATTCCCCCAAACTTCCAACTATTGTAGTTGATCCTTTTTACTCATGCCTTCTTTGGGGGGAAGAAAAGCAAATTCTTACTTTTAGACATGTAGTTTTCATTATCTTGCAGCTAATTGACAATTATTCAGCTGCTGAGATAATTGGAAAAAATACATTTTATCTTTTAGTTTGTAAGGAATCCTTTGAACTTGAAACAGAAACTGAATCTTTTTGAGATTCACTAGATGGATTAGGTTTTCTTAATTAAGCATTGGATATCATAATAGTAACTTTTTATCCTTCAGGTATAAAAATAACTGATTTCCCACCCCTAAACAATTTATATTAAATTGAAATGCTGAGGAGTTTTAAATTTTGTGTAGATCTCAGGAAAGTTAGCTGTTCTACAAGTTAGCAGGTAAGATTTTTGTGTACAATTATATGCACTAGATGGTAGTAGACTGGTTAAAAAATTTAGAAAGTTGTCCCACCTGGTGTAAGATGGAGGCCTGCACATACATGTTGATTTCTTGTCCCTCCTGAGACATCACTAAAATAGAAGCATAGAAGCACATAATAGATTGATGCAGCAAAGAAAATCAGAGAGACTCACTAGTACTTGTAAGTTTTCAAGAAATTACTGGGAGAAGGAAAGATGGGAGTGAGAAGACTGATGAAACAAGCTGTGAGGAGGTGAGAGGAAACTGATCGCCTATCTGAGTCTGAAAGAGCCTCTGGACTGAGAATCTGCCAAGTATGAAGTAAGGCAGGAGGATATAGAGCTGAAACAGGAGGATTAATGAAAGGTCTGTCCCTGAAAGCAGAACAGTTGGCTCCCCTATCCCACTTCTCCATCCCCAGGCCAGAAACCAGAGCCTCATCTCAGAAGAAAGGCAGTGGACCATATGGGAGGGAGTAAGGTTTCTGTTGTGCATCTTGGCACTCTACAAATAAGTCTACATTATTCTGGCCTTTGAAGGGTTGCAGCCTGACAACAGCTGTCTTCCTGCATGCTCACTACAGCTCTTGTCTAAAGTGAAGCTTGCCTATGTCCAAACATGCCAGTGTACACAGAGCTCTAGTTAATGCTACCAAGTAGACAGGAAGACAGATGAAACCTATTTTCATTATTATGCTTGTCTATTGTTTCTGAAGCCCTCATATTATTACAAATGCTTAAATTTCTGTTATGTTCTTATTAAAATTTTGATTGTTCACTGAGTATTTGTCCCCTATTTGACAGATTTTTCATAAATGGAAGTAAATTCTGTTTTCAAGGGTAATTCATTTTGGTAGCCCAATCTTAGGAATCTACCAGAAACTGCTTTTTCCTCCCAAGGTGTTTTCATTTGCTAATGTATTAGTGGGATATGATTTAGGAACAATTAGTCTTTATTATTCATAATCTTAGTTTGAATTTAATCATAGCATAAGCTCACCCTGATATTTAATAATGTACACATATGCTAACTGCAAATTCAGGTTTATTTAGCCTCTTGGGTTGTATCTTTTTTGCCTGTAAGAGATACAGAATGCTTTACTAAAGCAGTGAGAAATGTTATCTCATTAAGTGGAAGAGAAGAACATATTACTTGTCTTTAAAACATTTAGTAATGTGAATTGAGTTGTAGTGTTCGGAAACATTGCAGTTAGACCCAACCTTAATTTTTCTCATTTCCTTACATTTTCATAGATATGCATATGGAACTATTGTTGTATTCATTCTCAGCTAAATAAATTAGTCTAAATATGAATGACTGAAATTACCTTCCATAAAATTTTCCAAAAGCATTTGAAAAATATCCCAAGGGTGGAAAATCCATAATATTTTACTTGATTTATATGCTGTGCCTAGCTTCTGGATGGATATATGATCAGAAGAACAAATCTAAAATGTAATGAAAGTTAACCATACTGTTGTAAAGTCCAAAATGATCTTGTATCACTGAATGAGACTGACCTTGGAGACTAGTGGAAACTTCAAGTGGTAGTTTCCAACTTCTCTTCATTTTGGAGTTATTGAGTATATGAAGAATATATTATACCTGTTCCTGAAGGTCAATAGCATGGACATGATTATGCTGAAGTATATTTTGGATATTGGTTTTAATCTATAAAAGACTTTAATATTTTGTACTTTGGGTTCTATAGAAATTACCATTCCCATGCATCCTTATGACAGTTGAGATCTGAAAAGTCTTAATTAATGGTCCTTGGTTTTGTGTTTCAAGAAGTCAAAGGATGGGCATTTCCCCTGCTCTGTCTCACTTTGACATTAGAGACAAGATACAAACAAGTTTTTTTAGATCTTGTAAAGACCCTTTATAGATATTTTAAATATATAGCTTAGTATTGTCTACTGAGTAGAAAGATCGAGTTCTTTTTTCTTCTATTTAATATTTTAAACTTCTGTATTAACCCATTTCCAGATGCCTTGTGCTGTAGAAACATTTATTTATTTTCATCTGAAATTTATGAAAGGAATGTGCACAAGAGGGCATTTTAGCAAAACAATGAAGGCAAAACAGCTTTTGACACTTGGTCTGCCCTTAATGAGTTCATTGTAAATTGAAGGCTCATTTAAACCTTCCAAATTAACTTTAATGAGCATTCTTAGCAGCAGGCCCTCTGCCTGAAATCACGGTGCCAGTTTAGGACTTCATGTTCTTTTCTGTAAATACCAGTTATTTTCAAAATTAGATAAACTTCTCAGGAAGAAAAATAGACATCAAACTTATTTACTGAACAAAATGAAAACTATTGTGGTGGGTTCAGGTCAGTTCTAATTGGAACATTGTAAGAGATAGTTTGAATATTCTCATGTATGGACTATTTTTATATAATGTAACTCCAATATAAAGCTTCTGTGGTCATCTGAACTTTGGCGGAAGTAATTTTCCAAGAATTAGTACTGAAACTTTCTGAGTTACAAATTCATATACCTGATTTCATTGTTTGGTTCCATTCCGTATGGACATTCAAAACTATATATAACCATTTTTGTCTAATTAGTTTTAAAGAGCATTCAGAACCTCTAGGAACAGTGCAGTGGTGATGTTTACACACCAGTAAGGCTTCATCGATGTACAAGTGTGGGTATAAGTGGAGAAAAGCAAATTCATATTAAATCTAAAGGTGCAGAAATTAGATCCTTTTTCCATTGTCAGGCATCTCTTTGTGTAAATGAATGAAAGGAATATTTTGAGGACATCCGAAAGCTTTTCTCTTACTGAATGTTTTTATTCTTTTCTAAAAATGTCTAGAGTTTTTTTAGTATATATGTATTTCTTCCTCCCTGACAGTCATTCTAAAATACTTTTGTACTTTATTTTACATTGTTATTTCTTTTTAATATTATGCATCAATGATGATATAAATTTAGTTTTACTAAATTTAATTTAGTAATTTAGTAAATTTAGTTTTACTGCTTTTGGACATCACGATTTCTTGTATTTTACATCTTCCTCATTGTTTTTTGTTTGTTTTACTAGAATTGATCATTTAGTAATTCCTTTAGATAATACCTGAAGGTGTTGAACTAGTCTGAGTCTTTCCCTGACTATGTCTAATCTCTCACTTGATTGCTAATTGGGCTTGACAGAGTTCTACATATAAATAGTTTCACCTGGAATTTTGAAGACTGTGCTTTATTTATTTTTAAAATATTTATTTATTTATTTGGCTGTACCGGGTCTTAGTTGTGGCATGCAGGATCTCCATTGCCACGTGCGGGATCTTCAGTTGCAGTATCTTCAGTTGCGGCCTGCAGGGTCTTTTTAGTTGTGGCATGCAGGATCTATTTCCCTGACCAGGGATCAAACCCAGGCCCCCTTCACTGGGAGTGCGGAGTCTTAACCACTGGACCACCAGGGAAGTCCCTGTGCTTTATTGACTCCTGTTATCTGATTTTACTGAAAAGAATTCTGATATATAATATAATTTTCATACCTTTGTAGATAACCGTTTTCTCCCTCCCTCCGTCTGTCTCCCTGCAGCCAAAGATTTTGAAATGTATATCCGTAGAGTCCTGATATTACACTAAGATGTGATTAAGTGTCTGTTTTAATTATTAGTGTTCTTCTGGTGCCTCTGCCCCTGAATCTATCTTCAGCCAAGAAGGAAATTTTCTTCTTTTATTTCTCTGATTACTTTTTCATCCAGTTCTTTCAGTTTTGCCATTCTATTAGGTAGCTACTGGAACTTGTAAATCTGCCTTCCATTTCTCTTTCTTTATATTTTCCTAATTTTGCATTGGGTTATGGAGAGTCTCTTGTCCTTCTTGTCTAGCTCAATAATTTTTTCTTTAGCTGGTCCCTTTAAATTATCAGTCCATTTTTTTAGGTTTTGTTTTATCATTTTTTTATCAGGCATGTTTTTAATTTTGTAGAACTCTTTTTCAAAATAGCCTGTTCTTTTGTTGTTGTTGATATACTATCTTTTCATTTCACTGAGAATGTCAATTATATTTAAAGTTTTCTTTTTCTTCTGCTCTGCCTGAATGGTATTTCTTCAGTTTAAATTCAGTGACTTTGTTGCTAATTTTTCTTCAAATGATTGGTGATTCTTGGTTATTAGTATGTATGGTTGAAAACATAGATGGAGGAGTTTTCATGGCTGGAAAGTATTTATTCCTCAGCCAAGGTGAGACTCCATCCCTCTTGGGGGTAATTAGATTCTTATTACAGAAGCCTTCATCCAATGACTGCATGGCAAAAGGAGGGAGTACCACTGGGCAGCGTGTTCCTTGTTGCAGGATTTTGTCCTCTGGGTTTGGGAGTCCTTTCCCATAAATTGCCTGCCATCTTGCTCTATTTCTCTCATCCCCCTGTCCACTCCAGGACTCTCCATAGATAAAAATCACATTTGAGAAAATACACACCTGCTTTTGTTGACCATGAGCTTTATGTTTCTCTGGGCCTCTACAGTAGCTTCTTCTTTGCTTGTTTTAGATTCAATTTTCTCATTTTATTATTATTTTTTTAATCAAATCTCTGATTTTTAGTTTATCGGACTTCCTCAGATTTTCTGGCCTGCAGTGTTATTCTTTCTTATTTTCCTGCACTGTTAATATTTCTTCTTTTAAAAAAATGTATTTTTTGTGGAATTTGAAGGGAAGGGGAAGAGGTAAATGTGTCCTTATTTGCCATCATGATTCATTTTCTCTTAAAAGTATAGATTTCAAAATTAAGAGAAACTGAAAAGATGATGAAACTATTTAATGGAGGTTTATCAACATTTTAAATGAAGGAAAATGTACTGAATGTTTATAGTACATAATGAGTTTATAAAAGCTATTTATTTATCATTAACCTTTTTCATGAGTTCATTTTTTTTCCCCCAAGAAAACAAATTGAAGCTACTGACTTTGGAGCAATTTCTTGGGCAGTGTTTATTGTTAGTCATCCTATTTAAGAAGAACTTGCTTAAGTGGTATTTTTATTTCATGGTAACAAATGGATTATTTTGATATATTCAGTACTTAGTATGATCCATTTTATTAAAGTAGACATGTTATTTTCAAAAGTAGCATGGCAAGTCAGCATTTTGGTTGGTAAATTTTAACTTAGCAATATTAAAAGAAGTAAACCTTAGGTACTTTAATGGGGATTATAAAATAACTTCACTGTCTTGTTCCAGGCAAGATGCAGTAAAAAGCAAAAATCAGATATTATATTAATAGTCATGCAAAGCAATAACCAATCTGTACAAGTAAATTACCTACCTGCTAAAATGGACAGATTAATTTTTTTATAACCTCATTTTAATTAATTACATTTTTGGAAAATTAATGCAATTTTAAATTAGACCCCAGGCTTGAATGTCATATTTTTCATAATTGTATTTTGAAACAAAGTTTGCTAATAAGTGTTTAGAAGAGAATAAGGAAATATTGTCATTTACGTAGTTCTGGTTTACTTATGGTGTAAGTACTATATGTTTTTTCATTAAACTCTTCAAAAATAGGAAGATGCGGAACAACGCATTCTCTTTGTGAAAGTTAGAAATTATTAACAAGTAAGATTGCTTTTGTACATGAACTGCTTCGTGGAGACTTACAAAATTTGATTTCGTTTTTGTCTTTTACTTTTTTCTAGCAAAACCAATTCCTACTTTAGAGACATCAGTAGCCCATAGAAATTTGTTGCTTTTCTTTTAAAAGTGCACCTGCATCCAAAACTGATTAAAAGCATACTGAAAAAGAAAGTTGCCATAATGAATTATATTTCTCAGTAGTACCTAATTTGCCAATATGACTAGTTTTGATTAAAAAGTTGATTATAATGTTCAAAACTGTTTATTGAATAGAAAACCTGGATGCAATCAGAAATCTGAGGTGTACCTGTGGAGTTACTGATTCTGAAAATCTTGATGTGACAATTGCTGTTTCCTTTTAAGGTTTTACTGATCTTGCTAGGGTAATACTAAGTAGTTCTTCTACAGGCATCGGGAGGATTTTCTTGTTGGGGTGGGGAGATGGTGGTGCTTTTATTTTATATTTATTTGTTTTGTAAGGTTAGAGTGATGTTACAGTGTATTCTTATCATATTTTAGTAAAACTTTTTTGTCAAATTGATCAGTATAACCTGTAGCTGGGTATTTCTAAAAATAAAATATCATGATTAGAAGTTTTCATTTCATTGCATTTGTTTGACATCTTTCTGGTTATTATTGACCAAAACACCTGACTCTTGCCTCTTCTTCTCTTCTTTCTGTGTATCCTTTTCTCATTTTTATTTTGCAGCCTTTTGTATATGTCCATATCTCTGGCTTCTTCATTCCTATCAACCAGCACTAATTTTTTAGTGCCTGACTTTTATCTTCACTTATCAACTAAAATTGTTCCTGTTTATGGTTTACCAACAGGCTCAGTGTTCCTGTTCTGCATCTTCTCGATCTGTCATCAACCTTTGGTATTACTGGCTAGCCATTCTTAGTGTTTTGACTTCAGAAATATTCTTTTTTCCTTAGTTTTATAATAATTTTAGGTAACATTTATTTAGCACTTAATTTGTGTCATTCACTATGTCAAGCACTTTTCATGTCATATGATCTTTATTACAATCCTGAGATTAGTTACTATTATTATTCCCATTCACAGAAAAGGAAAGTGAGGAACTGAGAGATGAATTACTTTGTGTGAAGCCACACAACTATTAAGTGATGGAACCAGGATTGAAACACAGGCAGTCTGACTCAAGAACTGGTACTTTCAACTTCCAGATGCTACATCGCTTTTCTAATCAGTGTTTCCTCTCATCTTTTTCAGTTTGAGTCTAGGTTTTTATGTTTTCATTTGGCCCACTCTTACCTAAATATTATGTTAAACATTTCTGTATTCCTCAAAACTGTCCAAGTATCAGTTAATGTACTTTTCAACCCACTAGGAGTTTAATACATGTTATGGACAGATTTCTTTTTGTTGTCCTTTGAAATTAAATTTAAGGAGAACAAATCATTACAAGGTTCAAAGTTAGACCTAAAAGGATGTAGAAGTGACCTACGTGGGTGTTTTTATCTTATCCATAATTCTTCAGTTTCCTAATTGCCAATACTATAACACATTATTATGCTTGGATTTCATCATTAACAATTAAGATACGATTTTCTTAGAGTTTTTTTTTTTTTTTTTTTTTTTTTTATTTATTTTTGTCTGTGTTGGGTCTTCGTTTCTGCGTGAAGGCTTTCTCTAGTTGCGGAGAGCGGGGGCCACTCTTCATCGCGGTGCGCGGGCCTCTCACTATCGCGGCCTCTCTTGTTGCGGAGCACAAGCTCCAGAAGCGCAGGCTCAGTAGTTGTGGCTCACGGGCCTAGTTGCTCCGCGGCATGTGGGATCCTCCCAGACCAGGGCTCGAACCCATGTCCCCTGCATTGGCAGGCAGATTCTCAAACACTGCGCCATCAAGGAAGCCCTTTCTTAGAGTTTAAGACTGAATTTAGGGCCAGTTTTTTCAATGTTAATTATTTGAAAATGTGTAACTCTACTCATTATAAAACAGATTATTGTCTAAGTATTGGTTGTCAGGTCCTAGTCTGTGCATTCCCATGTCTTTTTACTCTAATAACTAAGCTAAAGATAAAATGCCTATGAATTTTCTTCTTTACATTTTGTACCAGCAGAATGAAAATAATTTTTTATAACTTCGGTACTCATTTCCAAAATAATTTGAGGTACAAGTTAGGCCCGTTTGTACAATATTTGGCAATATTTCTATGTCAAATATTTTACAACCTTGCATTTAATATGTCCCATGTATTATCAGGAGCCATTGTTTCCTTTTTAAAAATGAGTATAAAGTTAATAAACAGTGCTTTGGAAATTATTTCTTTAGTGATTGTAATAGGAATAGTTCATCTAGCAAAGGAAAAAACTTGAAATAAGTTTTCCTGTTTGGTTGTCATGACTAAAAATTTCTCTGGTTTTATAGAAGTTTAGTAATATAAGCAAGTTTTTATTTATATGCACACGTTTTAGAAAGTGAATAGTTCCTATTTTGCTCTTTGAGGACTTTTCTTAAAAATGTGTTAAACCCTAAGATGTATTTGACTTGCAGCAAACCATAGTTCCTGAGACGATTAAGAGAGAGAGCTGGACGTCATCCATAGTGTGAACCTGTACCCTGTTGTTTAAAATGCCATCTTGAGAGCCTTTAACTAACAGTGCGGCCCTTACATCAAATGAAACTGTTTCAAGTCCAAACCACCTCCTGCCGTTCAGGATCCATCTGGCCCTGCTTTCTCAGGTGTACATTTTCCTTAGATGAATCCTAGTGATTAAAATGCAGGACATGGTACTGGGGGAAAAGAAGGATTTTATTTTACAGATTTATTCAACAGTAATTCAGGTCAAATTTTCAATGTATGTTTGAAGCCATAATATTGTTTAATATTCTAGTTCATTCACTTTAGTATTTAAAAAATTAAAATTCAGCTAGTCAGAATATTCCTTCACTAAAATCTAGCTCTATCATTTTATAATTCATTCCACAGCACCTCACGTCACTGTTACCTCCACCATAGCACTTAGCATGCAGAGATTTGATTTTCTACAACTCTCAGTTTCCTCTCTTATCAGGAGATAAGAGGGCATTAGCTACAGTGCCATGTAAAAGACAAATCAAGGTTTAATTTGAAAACAGAAGCCTGCAGTTTTGAGGCCCACCTGTTGACATAATAGAGACAGCATTGTGATCTCCTTTATGACTTTTGGATCTGGGCCTTGCATCATATTGCTGATTTCTCACTGGCCTTTCTTAGCGTGTTGTTTTTTGTTTTTTTTTTTTTCCTAGGTAGGAGCTTGGTGGAGAGAGAGAACATTTCTGTTAGATTTTGCACAATGTCTTCAGTTCCTTGAAAGATGTGTCATCTAAATTCAAAACATGGTCAGTCCTTTTAGTCTAAGACTTGGTTGATTATTTGCCTTGCCATTGAAAAGAATATTTACTTCTTTAAAGCAAGTCTATACTATGTAAATGACACATAGTGCTTACCATACATGAGTTCATGTCCTGAAAATCTAAGATACTATGTTCAGAGTAGTTGGCATTCATTTTGTGTCACATATTCATGAAAAAGAGTAGTGAAGGGCTTCCCTGGTGGCGCAGTGGTTGGGAGTCCGCCTGCCGATGCAGGGGACACGGGTTCGTGCCCTGGTCCGGGAAGATCCCACATGCCGCGGAGCAGCTGGGCCCGTGAGCCGTGGCCGCTGAGCCTGCGCGTCCGGAGCCTGTGCCCCGCAACGGGAGAGGCCACAACAGTGAGAGGCCCGTGTACCGCAAAAAAAAAAAAAAGAAGAGAGTAGTGAAAATATTTCTGATACTAATATTATGTTTTAATCTCTGGATTAGGTCACCAGTAAAAATGGACCTAATAGACTCATTCTGTTAAAGACATTTTATCTACTTCACAAAACAGTAACATACTTTTGCATTATTTGGTACTCTGCGCACAAAAGACGTTACATCCAAAAATAGCTGGAAGATGCAGTTTTAGTGTGAAGCAGTGTCCTGTGGGAAAGGAAACCAACCCTCTGCATGCTCTCTGCCTAAAACATAATTCTCTACTTACTGGCTTTTTTTCACTGCCTTGGAAAGTCAGGATTTTTCATGCAGCTCTAATAGTACTATTGAAATGGACCTTCATTATAGTACAGTTGTCTCTTGGTATCAGAAGGGGATTGGTTCCAGGATTCCTTGTGGCTACCAAAATCTGCAGATGCTCAAATCCAACAGTCTGCCCTCAGTACCCGCGGGTTCCACATCTGTGGTTGGCTGAACCCGCGGATGAGGAACCTGCAGATGCGAAACTCTCTGATCAAGAGGGCTGACTGTATATTTATTGAAAAAAATCCATGTATAAGTGGACCCGCTCAGTTCAAACCCTAGTCATTGAAGGATCAACTACTGTATTAATGTATATAAATGTATATGGAAAGGCCCTCTCTGACAACCCATAGGTATGAAAATACTTAGCTTTCAGAATCGTAACCCACATTTAGCTTAGATCTAAAGGATGTTACATATTTTCTGGAAAGTAATTTATTTAGACAACATTTGTATAACTCTTTGTATTTAATTATTAATCTACTACTTGCTCATTTAAAAAGTTACATTTAAGAGAGATTTTGTTTTTGGTTTTCCCTGCTCAGTATTTTCCATGCGGCTTTATTTTCCACTTGATTTAAAAAGCCAAAAAAGATTCTATTCAATTTAGTAAGCATTTATTAAATATTTGTTATGTTCAAGGCCCTGGGCTAGGTGCATGTGGAGCATAAAAAATGATGACTATGATGATGATGACAAGGATTGTAAACACTTGCAATCATTGATTACTTACTGAATACCAGGTCAGGCAGCTGGCCTAAATGCTTCTACACATAGTACCA
The DNA here is from genome assembly GCF_002837175.3 of Physeter macrocephalus. Taxonomy (NCBI): domain Eukaryota; kingdom Metazoa; phylum Chordata; class Mammalia; order Artiodactyla; family Physeteridae; genus Physeter; species Physeter macrocephalus. Next base: position 113,829,069 of record NC_041221.1, read on the forward strand.
ATTTAATCCTCCTGTCCCTGTCAGGTAGGTGCTATTATTATCCCCATGTTACGAATGAGGAAACAGAGGCATAGAACATTTCATAATTTGTTCAAGACAGTGACTTGTGAAGATGGGTTTAAAACACAAGCAGTTTGACCCTCAAGATCCTACCATAAGGAAGCTTGCGTCCTACTAGAAAAGTGATGGCATATTCACAAGGAAAATGCAGTACAAGGTAGAATATGTTAGATGCTGCACTACTAGCTGAAGTGTGGAAGATATTGGAGCTCAGAAGGAGACATGCATTTCTTTTGGGAGATGGGGGAAGGCCTCATGGAAGAGGTGCCTCAGCTGAGCCCTGAAGAATGGCAGGGTTTTGCCATGTGTAAGTTAGAGGAGTACATTCCCATTGAAGGGAGAAGTGGGAATAAAGGCATTGTTTTGAGAAAATACAGAAGTGTTCAAGGGTAGTAATAAGCAAATTTGTATAGCATCCTTTTAGAGGTAGCAGGGAAAAGGTAATTCAACTTGCATTGTAGAAGGATTAAAGTGGCAACCTGGGGAATTTAAACTTCTGCCAGTAATGAATCTTTGGAGGATCTAAACGCTAGAAAAAGAAGTTCATGATCAGAATTGGATGGACTGAAGGGGGAAAGAGAAGAACGGCCATGAGGCTTTTTAAAACTTGGGCAGAGAGCATAGTTAGTAATTACATCAAATATTTAAAATATATTTTACTCTGTAACTAAATGAAAACTAGGATGGCCAAAGTTTATTTGAATACATGGAAAAGAAAAATCTTCGCGCTTACACAGACCCTTAAATATGCATAGGTTTTCATTTAAACTTGAAAACTCAATTTTCTGGTATTATTATAAATTCAAATTACAGATTATTTTAAAATGGAATTGTTTTATTTTCTTTTTTAACTATAGGAGACTGTTTCAATGGAAAGGGATTATCCAAAATGGAATCTGGACAAGGTTTAACATCTCTTTCTTATAAAGATGTTATAAAATACTTTATAGATTTTAATGTTTTACATCTAATCTTAGAAGATATCCTCTGAAGCTGAAGTAATAGGTCTGAGTTGATGCAAAAGAAATAAATCTGTTGATACCGTCTAAAGAACTCCTCCTATTATGCTCTTTCATTTAAATCTCTTTCCATAACCTGACAATATTTAATGTACAACATTAAAGAGAGTTGCACTCAAAACGCAATTTCATTTTTAGTCATGTGAATGGTTACATGTGAATACCTTACTTCATAGCACTGAAATAGTATTCTCTGAACATAGTATTTCTAGAGGAAAGATTTCCTATCATGGCTGCCAGGGGAAAGCTGATACACTTGGAGAAATTTTGGGCCACTCACCAAACCTGTGATTTCCTTAACCCAGTTTGTCAACCAAGTTATACTGAGGTCATTATGCAGGCTGTGATTTCTCCTTAATGATTTTCATATTTTACTTCATAGGTTATGTTGACCTTTGGATTTCAGGCAGTAAATAAAATAAAAAAATCTTAGTTAGAAAAAATTGAGTTATTCTGTACCATATTTTTGTCCAGTATCTTTTTTCAGGCATTTTCATGTTACTTTTTATGATTTTTATATAATAAAGTGATATATTTTTAATTTTAGATTTGTCCCTTATCCTTTTCTAAAAACAACTCTAAATATACTGATTCTTTTTGGTTATTTTAGCCTCTTCCTAATAATCACCTCCCTCCCAACTTTCCATGCATGTGCTATGTACTGAGAATGATTTTTAACCATTATTTTGGTTCCTTAGATTGTAAGCCATCTTAGCTTACATACATATAGGTTATTAAAGAAGATAATGGGCTCTCACCTCTTCTGATCTGTGCCTTGCCAGTCTTAGTTCTTTATCTTTTATTAGAGGAATAAGGGATAGACATGGGAGAAGTAGTGAATACTCTTTATCCCATTTCTGCATATTCAAATCCCATCTTCAAACACTAGGTCTAATTTTACCTCTATTACAAATTTGAAATGAAAGTAAAAGAGATATTAGTTGCCATTTTTTCCCTTTATTTTCAACTTTCTAATCTAAGGTTAATAATTGGAGCGCATTTAAAAAATCATTAATCTTGGGGCTTCCCTGGTGGCGCGGTGGTTGCGCGTCCGCCTGCCGATGCAGGGGAGCCGGGTTCGCGCCCCGGTCTGGGAGGATCCCGCGTGCCGCGGAGCGGCTGGGCCCGTGGGCCGTGGCCGCTGGGCCTGTGCGTCCGGAGCCTGTGCTCCGCAACGGGAGAGGCCGCAGCAGAGGGAGGCCCGCATACCACAAAAAAAAAAAAAAAAAAGCATACCCCAAAAAAAAAAAAAAAAAAAAAAAAAAATCATTAATCTTGATGTAGTTAAGAATTATATTTGTACATTTTTAAGTCTTTTGTTTGTTGTTTCTCATTTCCTTCTTTGTATTTTTATTTCTAGTAAATCTTTATCCTTCTACTAAAGGGAAGGAGACCAGATGAGTGGTGACAGACTTAACTGTATTCTTTATTTACTCTTTTTAAGGACAAAATGTTAACCTGAATTATATCTGGGTATTGGGTTACATGTGTGTCAGCTCTGTTAGTCTCTGTAAATTTTTAATATTTTAAATATTTCATAATTTAAAAGGAAAAAGTAGACTGGGAGAGGTTTATGGAAAGCTTTGACTTCTAGCCAAAAGAGGTAGAACTTCAATTGTTGGTAATGGGGGAGATACTATTTTTAGTAGAAAAGCAACTTGATGAAAGTGGCACTTTAAAAAACTGAATTTGGCATCTGTATTTAGAATGATCTAGAGAATAATGAGACTGAAGAAAAGAAATTTAAGCAAATTCAGCATTCTAATTTTTGAGGAATTTGTGCTTAGGCCAGGGGGAATAGGAAGGAAAGGGCAAGGGATGCTGCTTTGTTTAATAGTTTTGGTAAGCATTCCCAAATGAAAGCGTAGGTGTATTACTAATGCTGCATAATGCATTTCGTGTGCTTGAGAGCCTATCTCAGATCTAGTTCCTGCTGCTTAAATACAAGTGCTCTCCATGAACTAGGCTAACATTTCAAACCAAGACCAAACCGAGAGCATGACCAGTAATATGGTTCTTACTCCCAAGCCACCCACGTGGAAGATCATTTTTTAAGAAGGGCATCAGTTAGCTCTGTTACCAATAATACTGTTTTTCCAATTAGTCTGGCCCATCTAGAAGTAACCTTTGTCTATTTGGAAGAGGTCTGATTTGTGACCTAGTCATTGGCTGCTTCTACAGGTTTCCACAGACTTTTATTTTAAGCCAGTATCTTCATAAATGGCTAAAAGAGAAAGCTTTAAACCATTATTTCACCCCACTTTAAATAACATTGCTCCACACAAACACCCTGTATTTTCACAAGATCATTAACTTTTTCCAACTCCGTGACACAACTGAGTAGTTTTTTCACAACTATTTTGGGTAAATCCCACCAACCTTATCAATTTTATATTTGTTAACTCAGATGTGACTTGAAAGTAAAAATTACTTGTAATCACTTTGGGGTTACACAGATTTAACCTGTTCTTAAATTAAGTTGTATTCCAGTCATCTGTGGAATAATCTATGTCTTAATTCCCTGTTACCTTTATCTGATTTTAAAGCAGCCCTATGTGACCTATAATCAAAAAGTGATGTTTGATGGATACTTTTACCATTCTGTCATTTTCTTCCCATCCAGGTTAGGAAATGTATTTGAGACCCTTGTTTATTTTCTAGCACTGTAAAATGCTAGAAATTCTATAAAGCAATTTCAAGTTCAAAATTATTATTGACAACTTTTTAATAGGTTATTTAAAGGTTTGTTTTATTAACTTGGCCTAAGTCACAAAACTCCTTAATATTAATGACTAGGCTAGAGAGGCTTGTAGACTCTCTAATCATCAACAGAAACAAAACGTTAAACCAAATTGTGTAGCTTTATTATGTTATGAGTCATTCTAGGCAAAGCCCACATATAACAAGCAAGAGCTGAACAGTCCAGTTTTAATGTTTCTGATTCAAACCTCTGGCTTTTTATTTCTCTTTGTAGAGGAACTAGAGTTTTAAAATTGACACGCAAACAATTTTTTATGGACTTCGTATGAATATATAATTCATTAAACTAAAACACTGGAACTAATCATTCAAAAAAGCATTTTTTATTAATAAACTTTAGAAAAAAGATAAAGCTTGAGGCACAATTTACTTTTTTAAAAATACCAATTTTAAAATCACATTTTTCTTCTCTTAAAGAAGTTTGCATGATATAAGGCCTTACTATCGTTTGAAAATTTATATAAATGTGAGCTGCTAAGTGATGTATTCTATTTATTCCAAAGATCTAACAGCTTCTGCAGCTGTCTCTAGGCCTTTCCTATAAAACAGCAGTGCATCAAATGATAGTGAAGAGGGCCTGAAATTTCAACCTTGACATGAGTATTTATGCTGTATTCAAGACAGCTGATTTTACTTACTTCCACTTACATAGAAACAGCAGGTCCTTTTAAACTGGTAGTAGTGAACATAATGTGGAATATGAATGCTTATTAGGTCACTTTTGTTAAGTAGAACTAATAATTTGAGATGTTTGTATACAATAGGGGTTGGCAAACTTTTTTTCTGCAAAGGGCCAAATAGTAAATATTTTTTAAAAGCTTCGAGGCTGTGCAACTCCATTATTGTAACACAAAAGCAACCACAGACAATACATAAACAAATGAGTGTGTCTGTGTTCCAGTAAACCTTTATTTATGAACACGGACAGCAAGCCAGGTTTAGCCTGTGGACTGTAGTTCACCAACCCCTGGTCTACATTCATTTGAATTCCTCACTTTCTACTCACCTTTTTAATCTACCAGTATTGGCTTCTCCCTACCAACCCACCAGAAATACTTCTGCCAATGTCAGTAGCATTCTCCTTGTCATCTAAAATAAAAACTTACCAGTCCTTTTCTCTGTTGGTTTTGGGGAGCCTTGACACTTGAATCACACCTTCCTTCTTAAAACTCTTTCTTTAGGGTCTGTGATAGCACTTGTCTAGTTTTTATCCAACCTCTCAAGGCATTCCTCAGGTTTTGTTTTTGCAAAGCTCCACTTTTGTATAGCCTATTCCTTAAATATTAGTGTGCACTAGGGATCCATTTAAATTTTATATTGTTTGCAGAATAGGCAAATCTATAGGCACAGAGAGTAGATTGCTGGTTGGGACAAGGCGTAAGGAGGGTTGGTGGATGATAGCTAAAGGGCATACAGTTTCTTTTTGGGGTGATGAAAATGCTCTAAAATTAATTGTGGTGATAGTTGCACAATTCTGTGAATATACTCAAAACCATTGAATTATACACTTTAAATGGGTGAATTGTATGGTGTATGATCATCCTCATAAGGCTGTTAAAGAAGTGTAAGTTAAATGCTCCAATGTCATTATTTTTCCTAAATTAAAAATTAAACCTACGTTCCACCCTTTACTCAGGTACCATAGTACAGACTGAACTGTCTCCCAGTGCTGTTCTGAATTCATAGTAGCATGCCCCAGACACTACGTTTTAAATGTAAAATGAAAATCTTATTTATGAGCTCCAGATATATTCAGAATTATAGAAAAATATCAACTTGTTAGAACCATTTCTTTTTTAGAATATGCATTATTAGTTCCTTTGATGATTCCAAGAGGAATTTGCAAATTATAATCAGGTAATTAGGTTCGCAGGGAACTAACGTGGATGGAAAGAATGAGCTCAATCTTCATCTGTCACCATTACAAGTTAAACATTTGTAATGGAACAACATGATTGCAAGTTAACAATTTCTTCTAGATGGTTACTGCCTTAAATTACCCCTTAATCAAATTAGTATTATAGCTGCCTGTCTTTAGGGCTTTGGGTCCACATTTGTTGAGGGTGAAATAGGGTGTTTCCTATTATTATATTGCAGGTTAACAGTGGATTTTCAGATGCCGCTTACATGATAAATTCAGTGCCCTCCAGAGCATGGAGCAAATGTTGAACTTACCCTTTTTATTTTGCAGAAACAGAGCTTCCAATTAGCTGATAAGAAGTGTAAATTGTAACTAAATTGTGAAATTAATACTCATTGAGGTGCACATATTCGTTCTCTTTTCCTTGAAGACTGACCTGACAGCACAATCTGGAAAAAAATTAAACCGACTTATGTTTTTAATTGTTTTTTTCTTAACACTGTGAATTACATTAGGTTGTTTAGTTTAGGATGCAAAGTACATAGTGGCTCTTGAAAGTACACACACACCATCCAAATTTCTATGAATTTACTATGAGTACGGTAATGTGATTTTATGAACAAAGGAGAAACCCAAACTTGGACACTGAGCTCATAGTCTTTAAAACTAGGCATTGAAAACACAGTATGATTTCAATTTGATATCTGTAGTTTACCCGGAATCCCTCAGCTAGGATACTAACACATGTTTTGAGAAATTAAGTAATGCAGCTATTCCTAAATCTGTAATGATAATGCTTCAGTAATCAGATAAGTATTTATAATTAGAATAAAGTATAATTTTCAGAAAAAGATAGCATCACTTATAATATTTATACAGGAAAAAACTCCATTTTTTTGCTGTCAGTGCTCTTCTTAACATAACTTCTTACTATATTTAAGGAGCTTCATGTAATCATATTCAAAACCTCTTATCCTGCTGATTATATTCAGCAACCATAGTTAAATATTTCAGTACCAAAGCTGAAAATCAAAATGACATATCAGCATACACATAATAAATTATAGTTAATGAATACTACAGAAGGTGCATTTTGTTTGGCTCCAAGTTTGCGATCTGCTCATGCATAGCACACTGTTAATTTTTAAAAGGACAGAAAATATGGTGATGATACGACTGCCAAGCATATTGTTTTGTCTACGCAAGAATAAAGTAATATTTTAGCCAGAATGAAAAGAGCGTACACAGATAACGGAGTAAATGTTCTAACAGCTGAAGTATATATCCCAGATTAAGCATTTAGTGACAATATTTCATACACACTTTTATACAATTTTTATATTGAATAAAGATTTCTGGCCAAAAGTGGTTTATTGTTATGTTGACAGCCACAACTACTGTATTTTTAGCTAAGTATGTACAAAACCTCGAATCTTCAGCTTTCACCAGTTTGAGGCAGGCACCTTTAAGAATGAGAAGCCATTTTTCAAGCTAACTAGAGAATCAATACTTAGAGTTTAATTTTTGTCCTATTTAGCCTACATATTTACTGAGTAAGCAAGAGGTATAAGACCTGTAAAACTACTGTCAGCATTGGGGCAAATGCTATAGAATACTTTGAAAACATTGTCATCAGACAAAATCCATTTATTCTGATACTTTCCATATATAATATTTTTCCCCCAGTGGGGTAAGAGGGAACATATTTAAATTTAATTCTTAAAATTAAGCTCAATAACCATAGATTGTTATTAAGTACTATGATCAAGTACCATACTAGGCTTTAGACTACAGTAAAGAAAATAAAGGCTAGCCCCTCCCTTGAAGAGCCTACCATCAGTGGAACAAATGTAAGTAATTCCATACAGTATAATAGGGAAAGGCAAAGATAGAGGTATGCATAGGGTGCCGCAGTGTCAACTGAGCTGAGTATTAAAGGATCTAGCCAAATGAAATAGCTGGTATATGCGCATGTGTGTATGTCCATGCACACACAAGAGCAGTTGGGAGCATTACTGGGAGAAGACGGAACAGCATGAACAAAGATCTGAAGTATACAGAATGCTACTGGTACTGCTGGTGCATGCAGCACATTAGGAGGGTATTAGGAGATGAGGCCATAGGTGAAGTCATGGGCCAGGTTTTGGAAGTCTTGAGTGCCATGTTAATGAGCTAGAAATTTGTTTTTGCTGTTTATGTACTGCCTGTATTCTTAAACAGATAAGCATTTTGTCAAACTGTACTTTTCAAAGATTGAAAAAAGACAAGTTATAATTTGGTTGATTTGACCCTGGGGAAATGCCTTTTGTGGCTTGTATTTGTTGCAGTCGTCTTTTTATAATGTCTATCAAACTTTGACATAAGCTCAGGGTTTTCAGTTTGCCCACTGCCCTCCTCAAACAGGAGGGCCAATGCCTGTGAGGTTTTGGAGCCTGCTAGGCTAGACAGTGTTTTAATGAAGAGCTTTTGGAATCATAGGGCTTGAGGGAGCAACAGAAATCAGCTCCATATTCAGGTGAAAGTAGTAATTTTCTTGCTCTATTTCTCTGTATGATGTAGTATATTCATTGGGCTAACAGTTTTGTTTATATATTTGGAATTAGAATTTTAAACATGGCAATTGTATTATGTTAACTTTTGTGAAATTTTCACAGTAGCTTTTTTTAAAAAATTAATGTAACTGAGACAAAGAGAGTTGCTTATATTTTTTTCTGAAAATTTTTGAGAAATTTAAGAACTTAACCTGACATTTTACATCTCTTATTTGGCATCTCATCAGCCATGTTTATCAAACTATTTACCCTCAGCAAAGCTTTTATGTATTTCTGTGTATAATGAGTTAGAGAAGGGAAGCAATTGTGCAAATTCACGGGAAGAAATTTTTTTCTATAAATTAGCTTGATATGCAGGTGAAAGTGTTGTTTTATCTTGAGTTACCATAATAATGCAGTAGAAAGAACAATGACTAGTTCCACTGCTGTATACTTTATATGAGTTAGTTCATTTTTGTAAGACTAGTTTTCTCATCGGTTAAGTAAGACGATTGAACTATGTTATTGCTAAAGCTCTTTCTTACTGGCATTTTGTGGTCCTCTAACTCCCTCAGTTCCCCAATTTACTTTGCTTATAGAGGTGTGCCTTTCAACATCCTTGAGTCATAGAATTGAAAAGAACCTTGGGAGATGGTGTAGTCCAACCCCCTCGCAGAAAAATGGAAATTTGCTCTTTCCCTCTACCTAGAATGTTTTGCTTGCACCTTCTCAAGCTAGCATCCTCTGAATCAGAGCTGGTTGTAACCCCTTTTGTTGCTAGGATTAATTCCATTGATCTGACAATGGGCAGAGAATCCCTTCTTTCTCACTGTTCCATGTACATTCTTCTCATAGTTGGAAGCTCAGCTGTAAAGGGCAACCTGCCTACCTAGAAAAGGATCTTTCTTTGGTCAAGAATATATGGCTCATTCATGTCTGTATCAGTACCGTTTAGATGTTTATTGAATAACTGAATATTATTGGGTAGCAGAAATGGTTAATATTCATGTACATGAGTAGAGTTTCACTTACTATTCAGTAATAGTGAAGATAGTCAACAAATAATAATAGAAATACTGGAATATTTTTACAATGATCTGTAACTGTATATAGATACAGTTGTAGATAATATAATTTATAGATGTATTTATTTAATAAATGGTGCCGAATGATTTCTGTTTTATAAACCCATTCAGTAGAACTTGAAATATTATTTTTTTGAAATATTATTTAAATTTTATATCTATCCTTCATTTCTGTAAGTGAAAAGGAGAAAACTTCCTCTCTAAGTCCCTAGCAAATTATTTTTAGATTTAACCAGGACAAGAGAGTCGTAGTTCTTCTTTTACTGGAATCCTCTACTCCTGATTTTCTAGATGAAAAGATAATTGTATGATTTCTAATTCTAATATCCTACTTAATTTTAAAAGCTAAGCAATGTAAATTTGGTTTAATTCTTATCTAGTTTATATCTGTTATTTAGAGGTTATTTCTGCTTAGATAATTTGTGATGAGGTTAATACATTTCTCTCTTGGAAAATGTATATGTGTTCCTAATTTCTAACTAATGGGAAAGCAGACGATATTTTTACTGTCAGCTTTCATCAAGTTAGACCTCTCTGAAGACCTTACTAAATTCTCTTTCCATGGGAATTTTGCTAATGGGTATGTGCAGCACTATCCAGGTGCTCGCAGAAAGGATTACAAATTAAAAATAAAAGAAATGGGTGAACAAATACATCTTTCTTCTCTTTTAAGAAATTGGCAGAATGATGATCTTTGCACTTTCATTTTCATTTGGCAGTATTTTCAGATAGGGTGCAGAAAGTCTGTGTGGTATTAATGCATGAGACCAGCTTAGACAACATAAGTAATGAATTTCCTAAATGGGTTCTTGGTTGCAATCTTATATGTACAAGGCAGAAGAAAGAGAGTAAATCTTCTAGTCTGTGTATATTTAGTTAACAATATTAGTGAGTTTAATGGGTCTTACTGGAAAATGGAACATTGAAGGCAAGCCACCCAGTTTTATTGCCTCTGTGCCAACTTACTAAATTATTTTGATTCATGTCATAAATGCCATACATTTCCACATACCATGCAGAAAACATTTGTGGACCTGGTGATACTCATCATTTATGAAACACCTACCTACCCTAAATATTGGAGTTCCGAAGGATTCTGTCTCAGGCTGCCCTCTCGTCTCATACTGCATTCTTCTCCTGGGCAGTCTCATTCAGTTTTAAATAGCAATATATCCGTAACTCCCAACTGTATATCTCTTATCTAATTTCCTTTTCTGTCTTTCCAGACTTATTTCACATATTTTCAGGGAAATATCACAGACATATCAAGCTAATTGTGTCTGAAACTGCACTTTTGATTCTCTTTCTTCGCATCTACTCCTCTAGTTTCCTATCTCAGTTGCATCCATCAGTTTCTCTTGCCGGAAACTCGAGTCATTCTTGACTCCGCCTATTCCTTCACCTCCTCCCCCAACTCAAATCTTTCACTAAATGCTATCTCTTCTACCTCTTAAACCATTTTTCAAGTTTTTTCACTTTTCTCTATCACTGTTGCCATCACATTAGATCAGGTCACTATCTTTTGCCTAGACGAATGCAGTATAGCCTCCTAACTGGTTTCTCCACATCTAGTTTGTCCAGCTCTAATCCATTTACAAATAAAACCCAAAGTGACTTGTTAATATGTAAATACAATTACATCATTCTTAAAATTCTCCAGTGGCTTTCCGTTGCTCTTAAAGATCTTCTCTTCATCCCAGAAGAGATGATGGGGCCTATGTTAGTTTGCTGGGACTGCCATAACTGTACCACAGACTGGGTGGCTTAAATGACAGAAATTTATTCCCTCACAGTTCTGGAGGCTAGAAGTTTGAGATCAAGGTGTCATCAGGATTGGTTTCTTCTAAGGCCTCGCTCCTTGGCTTGTAGATGGCCATCTTCCTCCAGTGTCTTCATACAGTCGTTCCTTTGTGTGTGTCTGTGTCCTAATCTCTTCTTATAAGGACAGTAGTCATATTGGATTAGGGCCCACCCACATGGCTTTGTCTTTTTATTGTTGAATTATAGGAGTTCTTTATATATTCTGGGTGCTATACTCTTATTAGAAAATGATTCACAAATATTTTCTCCTATTCTGTGGGGTTTTTTTTACTCCTTTACTTCTTGTAAATCTTAACTCAAATGTTATCAGCTCATTGAGACCCTTTTTGACCATCTAACCTTGAATATCCACCTACCTACCCCCAAACACACATTCCCTCTCCCTGCTTTATTTTTCTTCCTAGCATTTATCACCAACAAACATTTCTATATGTATGTTGTGAATTATGATGATGATTTTATTATTATTGTTATTATTGTCTTTATTACATTTCTTGTTTATTGTCTGTTTTCTTCAACTAGAATTTGGGAGATTTTGATTTCTCTTGCTCATTGCTCTTTACGTAGCACCTAGAACAGGCCTGTAGGCCTTTAATAAAAGTTTATTGAATAAAAAGGAATGAATTTAATACATAACAGTGCCGGTTTTTTTTTAATTGGGGAAATATAGCACACATACAGAAAAAGAGCACAGTAATTTGTCAAAAAAAAAGGACACCCTTTTACCTACCACCAAGATCAATAAATAAATTATTGCCTAATTTATAATAACAATAAGAAGAAGAAATCAGAAGCCTCTCTTATGCCTCCTCCCAATTACTGCTTCCTTTCTCCAGTCACCCAGAGGTGATCAGTATTTTGGTATTTCTGGTAATATTTTTATTGCTTTACTTTATACTTTTACCACCTGAGCATTTGTCTCTAAAACCTTTTCTGTTGTTTTTTTAAATATTCATATGCATTAAATCAATCATACATGTTCTTCTGTGCCCCCCGCCCCGACGTTCAACTTTATTTTGTTAGTCATGCATGATATTGTATTTGGCTGTAGTTTATTTTCATGTCTGTATAACATTCCATTGTATTACTATACTACAACTTATATATTCTTCTGTTGAAAGAAATTTTGGTTACTTCCATTTTTAGTTCTTTTGAATCATAATACTATCAATATTCTTGTACCTATGTCATGGTGCCCAAATGTGTACATTTCTATTGAGCTCAATATTAATACCTAGCAGTGAATTTCTGGGTCATAGGGTGTGTATATATTCAGCTTTAATAAATAATGCCAGACAAGTTTCCAGGGTAATTAGAAAAATTTCACTCCTTCCAGCATATATTTTCATATGTTTTTGTCTGTTTGGACATCCTTTTCTGGGAAGTACCTGTTCAAGTCTCTTGGTTTTTTTTTTTTCAAATCAGATCAAGCCTGTCAGTCCAGGGTACTCATGGGCAATCTGGATGCACCCCTTTCAGCTGGGGGAACTGCCAGGAAACCTACTAAGAAAGGTAGAAAAGGGCTGTTCCTAATTATTCTCCCCCACCCCCAACCCTTGTGTTCTACCACCAGCCAGGCTTCCAGATCATTCACATTGGCTAGAGTCCCTTTTAACAGTCGAATCTGGCATCTGAGGGTCTCCTGATGGTGTCCTCCTTCTCCCAGCCAAATGCTACCACCCAGGTGCTTTTTTTTAAATTTTTTATTGAGATATAATTGACATAACATGGTATTAGTTTTAGGTGTACAACATAATGATTTGAACCTTCCATACATTTTCTGAAGAGTAAACAATGAAGTTTAAAGAGTTGATTCTCATTTGATAAGCAAATTTGTCACTTTCTGGTTATATTCTCAAGGAAACCTAAGAGTATGCTTTCCTCCAAAAAATGCTGTAGTCCCAGGGAAAATTTTGATCAGGTCTACTCCTAATATTTATGGGACCTGAAGAAAGAGTAAAAATGGAGGCCATCATCCATTCTAAATTTAAAGTCATAAATAAAGTTACCAAACTGTTAAATGAAATGTGAACTGTACTTTTTTCTTGATAAGGTACTTTTGTACAATGTCCTGGAAGGCCAGATTTGAATTTAAGATTCTTAGACTCTGTGGGGTTCCATGTCAGAACATGACAATGTGGGAAGTTGGCCCCTGGCCAGCACCCCCCCTTTCCTTTTTATCCTACACATCTAAGCTCCATCCTTACTTCCCTAAACCTAAAAAACAATTGCCACTGGCCACCCCTTAGATAAACATAGATTCTCAAAAGTTAGGATAATCTCTCTACACATAGACATGAAACACTTAAAACCACTCCTATACTCTTCCATATTCTCATGGTCTTCTCTAAGTCATTGGGAGTTGAATGGGAAATGATAATGATAATAGCTACCAGTTATTGTGTCAAACATAAGAAATTTTATATCAGGTATCAGTTTTTTTCCTTCGTGGGGCTAAGTATTTCAGTAAAGTAAGACACTAAATTTAGTTGACCTTTGAACAACACAGGTTTGAACTGCACAGGTCAATTTATACTTGGATTTTTGTCAATAAATACTGTGGCACTACTTCATCCATGGTTGTTTGAATCTACGGATTCGGAACCACAGATCTGGAGGGGCATTTTTGGGACTTCATCCGGAAAATTCAGTATCCACAGTGGGTCCTGGAAACAGTCTCCCGCAGATAACGAGGGATTACTGTTATGGATGGATGGATAGGGGTGTGTGTGTGTGTGTGTGTGTGTGTGTGTGTGTGTGTGTGTAAAATAAACATATCTGTATATATGCACATACTCATGCACACACACACATTATTTTAGCTATTGTTATTTTAAGAAGTATTTTTTTAAAGTACCTTCCTTCCCTTTCCTCAGTGTAACATTTTAGAAAACACTACCCTGAAAGAAAGCAAAGCGAAGTACAGGAAACAAGAGCCTAGCTTGGCTGCTACCTCTAGGGGTACATCAAATGAGCTGTTCACATACCGATTCAGCTTCAGTCTCTCCTAACTTTCGGCTGGGGAGGGGGTGGTAAAGAAATGAACTTGCTTTGCTTTTCCTTAGGGTAAACCTAGGCTTATCATTCCCCTTTAACTGCTGGAAGGAAATATAGCACTGCTGGATAATGCCAATTCAGCCTTTGGAGGTTTCAGGATATGTGCCAGTTAACCAACTGATTCTTCTAATATGATTTGAAAAATTCATAGTTTTTTTTTTATCATTTGTAAAGGATAAGGCTTTAAAGCCTGTATGCTTCTTCATTCATTTTAAAACTTACATGGGTGTATAAGAGAAAACAAAGAAAGGAATTTGAGCCTATGTGATTAGCCTTCATGGAAAGGAAGATGCCATTTCTGAGCAAAGCCCCACTGACTCTCCTAAAATTAGGAGAAAACTTGTTTTGAAAATGTGAATGGAAATGGAAATCATTAAAACAAATAAAACAAAGAAAAAAGTGAGCATAGAAACTGAGAAATAGAATTAATACAGTGTTGGAAATGACCATAGGCAATTAAGTGTATGAATCAATGTCTGTTTGCAACAGTTTTCCACTTCTTCAATTTATGGTGCCTGTTGTATGTCACGTGAGCATGACAGTATGGTCAGAGCGGGTGACACATTCTTGGTATTCTGTCCCCATTAACTTTCACTTCCCAAAGGTTCGTTGAATAAAATAAACATGTTTGAACAATTTTCAGAAACAGTGTTTCCCCAGTTTACAAAATCAACCAAAAGCGGATTGGGGTGGGTTGGGTTAATGTCGCACTTTATTGCACTATCATGCATACATACACAATATTACTTAGCATCTGTAGCATCCATAAAGATTTCTCTATTGCATTTGAGGTGAAAGGAAGGAGCAGGTTTAAGTCCCAGCTTTGAAGCTGTTGTGTTAATTGTTAACTTGTGCTGAGTCTGTACATTACAAAAGGTAACAATCTCAGCATGTTAAGATCATAACTGTTAGATTAATGCTTTGAGGCAGCAGCTGTGCTGATGTGAGGCATTAATGGCTGGATGAGTTCAGTCACATATGCTGCCTCCAGTGTCTTTGTGTGATGGTATTTACTAGATTTCAAATGGTCTGCTGAGAAAGATGAAATATAATCTCATGTATTATCTCTGTCTTGAAAAAATACATAATGAAATTGTTCTCTTGTTGGAATATATTTTATTAACCTTTGTGGAGTCAACTTGAAGAACAGATACCCCTATAGAGTTGAAACCTTTTGCTAAAGTGGAGTGTTATTAAATGTATTTTTGAGTTCTTGGAACAGTGGGGTTGAGTAGAGGAGGTAAGTTTGGTTTGTTTGTTTTTTTTAAACCACTCAGAATAATATGGCATATTCTGAGGCTAGCTGGAGAGGAAAAAAAATGCAATGTAAATTGTACACAACTAATTTTTCTTTCTTTCTTTCTTTCTTTCTTTCTTTCTTTCTTTCTTTTTTCTTTACAGAGCCTGAAGAAAGTTCTTGTGGAATTCAGTCACAAGGAATTGTTTGATTTCTATAACAAGGTCTGTATTTTTTTAATAATTTCTGATAATGTGGGGTTTTTCACAATGTTTCCTCCACTTTATGAATTCTTATTTTTAAATGCCCATTACAGAGCTGAGTTCTTTAAACTTCCCTTATAAACATCTTATGTTTCACAGTAGGAAGCATTGCCAAGATGAAGAGAATCTGACAAACTAAATCAGGAAGAGAATGGATATGGTTTTAATTAAAGCAGTAGTATTGTTGTTTTAATGTAAAGCATTAAATAATAAACTGTGTGGTATCTAGCCACACTGGCACTTTAGAGATAGGTAATGTTAAATATTTTAATTTCTGGGCCCACGGGAAAAGGCAGATACCAGGCCTTTAAAGATTTATCTTTGAGGATATTTCGTGTTTCTTTGTAAATACTGATTTTGTAATCCAGGAAAATGCACTGCCCCCTCTACCACCCTCCCCCCTTTAAAAATCTAAAATGAAAGAGCTGGGTGCATTTTGAAATTTATTTATTTATTTTTGGCTGTGTTGGGTCTTAGTTTCTGTGCGAGGGCTTTCTCCAGTTGTGGCAAGCAGGGGCCACTCTTCATCGCGGTGCGCGGGCCTCTCACTGCCACAGCCTCTCTCATTGTGGAGCACAGGCTCCAGACACGCAGGCTCAGTAGCTGTGGCTCACGGGCTTAGTTGCTCCTCGTCATGTGGGATCTTCCCAGACCAGGGCCCGAACCCGTGTCCCCTGCACTGGCAGGCAGATTCCTAACCACTGCGCCACCAGGGAAGCCCTAGCTGGGTGCATTTTAAACAGTAGTATTTAGAAATCCTCTTTTACAAATTTGAAAACAGATAGCAAGCTTGAATTCTAATATCCACATAAAAAGAAAAATTTTCTAAGTGGTATATTTATTGCTTATGTGAGTGCATTTAAAATACATAGTTACCAGTTACATTCTTTTCTTTCATTTGCATGTTTCTAAACAACACTTCATATGAATTTCTCTCCCTTCACCAACTTTCTCTCTCTCTCTTTTTTTTTTTTTTTTGTCTTTGTAAATAGCTAGAGACCATACAAGCACAGCTGGATTCCCTTACATGATGTTCGTAAAGACTGGTTTCTCTATCACACTCCTGCCACCTCATTGTTTTGCATTGAAGATAAACTGCCAGGTTGTGTTTTCTGAAGGATTCATTAGCTTTCTTCTTGTAAATTATATGGTTTATTGCTTCTTATTACAAATAACAGCCAAGGAAGATCATTGTTTTGAGTACTGAAGTTCTAATATACATTCTACAGTTCTGTGAGCCAACAGCAAGCAATTGTTAAGAACATTTTTGTTTTAAGGGGAACAAAAGTGAATATCATATTGTTTTTACTGTCCTATTTTTGCTTTATTGCCTGACCTGTTTATTTTTTACATACTTGATGATACTTTTATGTATCAAGAAGGGTCCATGGATACAAAGTGTAATATGTACCTTAGAACACAGAACTTCTTTAATTACATTAATAAAAATAAGTAGCCACATTCAATTAAATACATTATGGCATTTATTTCCTTTAATATAATGAGTGTATTTTGCTTGGGAAATAATATAGGAAAGAAATTTTAAATAGAGCTAGTACTAGTACATCAGCCAACTCCAGTATGAGCATCTCTGTGCACTTTAATTTTTTCTCTGAGTTTAATGATTTCATAACAGTTCAGGTTTTTGTGTGCTTTTTTTTGTACTGAAAATTAATAATGATTCATTTCAAGGTGTGGGAGACACATTCAGATCATGAATAAAAATAACTGTAATGAGTGCTAAATGATTATCCTTAAAATTTTAAAACAGAATGTAAAACAAATTTTATGTTCTCTTTTTGTAAATATGTTAATTTCAGTCAAGAAGATTTTTATGTCTTAGAATTAGTTGAAGTGCACAGTATTTTATGCTATGGATCTATATAAATATGAGTATGGTTGCCTGCAGAAAATAATATCAGTTGAATTTTTTATGAATGAAATGTCTGCACTATATTATTTCCAGTGAGAAAGAGAGTGAGGGAGGAAAGGAGAGAAAGGGAGAGGGGAGGGGGGGAGAAAATGAGAGAGAGAGAACAGAGAGAGACAGAGAGAGATTCAAATATGACTTCACATGAAAGAATTTGATTTCAGAAATATCCTATAGTTAAACAGAACCATTGGATTTAAATCACATTCTTTATATGAGGTATCTGAGTAATATGAATGTTAAATGTCTCCCAAATAAATGTTCAGTATATGGAATTTATGCCCTTACTTATTTATATGTGTGTTTGTATGTTGTTGCTTAGAAGGATTAGGTGTTTGGATTATTTCAGAATGTAAATATTATAGTGGCTGTCCATACGTGGTTGATTTGAAAAGTTTTTAAACTCAAACTTCCATTGATAGGATATCTAGAAGACGTGTTTATAATATAATGGGATTTGTTTCCATATGTAGCTTGTGGGATCTATCTTATATTTTTATGCTCTGTTCTGCTGGTCCCCAGAGGAAAGTACCTGACTACTGTAAACATTTTGGTAAATATTCTTTCAGACTTCTTCTTATGTACAAATAAACATACATCATTTCAAGTTGAATTTGTTGGGCCTTCCCAACAGTGACCATATGAATAGGTAGAACTTTTCATTGGTTTGATGCCAACTTAACTCCCAGTGTAGGTATCTAAGTTAAATGTGACACTTCATAATGAAATTTCCTATTTGTAGCTTAAAATAGTGGTAAATAGTTTTCTCTCCATCAATCTAGTTCAGGAAAGTCTGACCAAAGGCACTGAAGGAAGGACCAGTAAGTAGTAGGTCTAATTCTAACTAAGAACATAATTATTCCTGAAATATATTTAATTCCAGATAATTTTATTTCTTAAGCTACCACCATTGTTACGATACACAAGTAAAAGAAGATATCATTCCCAAAGATTATTAAGGTGTGTGTTACATTTTCATAGAAATAAGGTGGGTGGAGCCATAAGTGGGAACTGAAACCTACTGTCTTAGCAAATAAACATGTTTTGTATGAGTGCTTGTCATGAGGATTGAATAAAAATATAAATTACTTGTTAGAAAGGAGTACTACAAATAATATTTGCAATTCTCCAATTATAAAATATTATTTTTAAGTAGGAAACACAAAAAAAAATCATAAAGGAGTAACCTAAAATCATAGACTCTCAACATCCAGAAACAGCCGTTAATGACATTTTGGTAGATTTTATTGAAGGTTTGTTTTTTTTTTCCTATTCCTGTATCTTTCTCTACTATCTTTAAGTAGTCCTTCATTTGAATGAGTTACACTTTATTTATTCAATCTATTGTTGGACATTTAGATTATTTCCGGTTTTTTAAAGTACTAAAGAACTCAACTGGTAAAGATCATTATAAATAAACCCTAAACCACATTTCTCATTACTTTATTAATACAGGTTCCTAGAAGTGGGATTATTATGCCAAAAGTATGAAGATTTATTTTCTGTTTTTACTTTTAATCGGATTTTATTATAAATATAAAATTGCCTATATTTTTTAAAAAGTGTTCTTAAAAAAGTCTATTTTGCTCTCTTACTCCCTAGAAATACCTACCTAACTAGTTAGAAACATTTGGTTTATATCTTTTCGGATATCTCATGTAAATTCAAACACACACACACCCCTCTTTGTGTATGTTTTTATTTATTTACATTTATTTATTTATTTTTTATTTTGGTTGCTCTGGGTCTTAGTTGGGGCAGGCAGGCTCCTTAGTTGCAGCATATGGCCTCCTTAGTTGTGGCTGGTGGGCTCCTTAGTTGTGGCATGCAAACTCTTAGTTGTGGCATGCACATGGGATCTAGATCCCTGACCAGGGATTGAACCCAGGCCCCCTGCATTGGGAGTGCAGAGTCTTAACCACTGTGCCACCAGGGCAGTCCCTATTTACATTTATTTTAAGGCCATTTTTGCATATTGATAAATTGTTTTCTCAAAGGTTCATAACAGTTTATACTCTTACCAACAATAAATGAGAACTCACCTGCCTCAAGCCAACTTCATCACCCTCTTCCTCCTACTGTACATTTTATTCTCAACATTTTTTAAAATCTAGGAATGGGTTTGGGAAGAGTGTGGAGTGAGAGTGGGTTGGAGATTGAAGCATCACTAATTACTTGGGATATGTTATATTGATAATTCCAGAGGGATAGAAGAGAAAAATTTCTTCTAAAATCAGCAAATGTGAAAAACAGTTGTACAGTGTTTAAGCGTAAAAGCACTGAAGTCAGACATTTACTTCCTCAACAAATATTCAGTGACTGCCTATGGTGCCAGGAACTGAGTGTACGCTAGACATTATGTTAACAGTGATGAGCAAAATTAATATAGTTCCTGGCGTCTTGAAGTGTAATGTGTTAGGCAGTCAGTTAAAAAACAAGCAAGATGTAACAACCTAATTGGGAAAAGAATTTGAAAAAGAATAGATACATGTATATGTATAACTGAATCACTTTGTTGTACACCCGAAACTAATACAACATTGTTAATCAACTATACTCCAATATAAAATGAAAAGTTAGGGGCTTCCCTGGTGGCGGAGTGGTTAAGAATCTGCCTGCCAATGCAGGGGACACGGGTTCAAGCCCTGGTCCGGGAAGATCCCACATGCCACGGAGCAACTAAGCCCGTGCACCACAAGTACTGAGCCTGCACTCTAGGGCCCGCGAGCCACAACTGCTGAGCCCGCATGCCACAACTACCGAAGCCTGCATGCCTAGAACCCGTGCTCTGCAACAAGAGAAGCCACCTCAATGAGAGGCCTGCGCACCACAATGAAGAGTAGCCACATGCCACGAAGCAACTAAGCCCGTGCACCACAAGTACTGAGCCTGCACTCTAGGGCCCGCGAGCCACAACTGCTGAGCCCGCATGCCACAACTACCGAAGCCTGCATGCCTAGAACCCGTGCTCTGCAACAAGAGAAGCCACCTCAATGAGAGGCCTGCGCACCACAATGAAGAGTAGCCGCCACTCACAGCAATAGAGAAAGCCCGTGTGCGGCAACGAAGACCCAACGCAGCCAAAAGTAAATAAAATAAAATAAAATTTTAAAAAAATGAAAAGTTAAAAAACAAAATATAATAAATTGTGAATAAGTATGGGATGAAAAATAATTGGATTCTCTTAAGAGAAAATAAAAGATAGGATGAAACTTAGATGGTGCATCAAGGAAAGACTCTCTGAGGAAGTGAGATTTGGGCTGAGTCCTGTAAGATGAGTTAGAATGAGGCAATAGCAGAATACAGTGAAAAGCATTCTAGATAGAGGGAATGGCCAATGCAGAATCTCAGAGATTGGAAAAGGCTTAGCGCGTTTCAGGAACCAAAGATCAGTGTGGCTGGAGTGTTGTGAACAAGGGAATAGTGGAGTGCTTTTCAATTAGAGAGGTAGCCTGTCACTTCTACCACCTAAATATCTTGCAAATATATCTCTAGGATACTACCTTTTCCAAGCTACCATCATCTTTGCCCTGGACTACCTTGCTTCCTCTAGCCCCCCTTCAGTCCAGTCTCCACACAGAGCTAATATTTTTAAAACATTAATCATATTAATTACACTACCTCCCTGCTTTAAACCCTTCAAAGACTTGCCATTACACTTCAAATAAAATTTAAGTGTCTGGACCCTCAGGATAGACTAAGAGTCATATACTAGTTGTGCTGCTTTTTGTGTTGCTTAATTCGCTAAAGTTCAGTTTCCTCATCTTTGTGGTGGGAATAATAATAATCTAAATTACATGGGGGTGTTATGAAGATTAAATGAGGTCATTCATGTTAAACATTTAGCATAATTCCTGATTTGCAATAATCACATAAGTGTTAGCTGTCATTTTCATAATCACTAAGAAAACGACCAGGTTTTCTGTTGAAATTATTCGAGGTAAGGTTTGAATTGAACTAAAATTGAAGAAAGCTTGCTATGAAGCCCCTTCACTTTGAATTTAGAGTTCCAATAACAACTCTATTTTATGATAAATAAATTTGAGCATAATGCTCATCTATCCCATTCTTAATTTTTCATTAACAAGGTAATAGGTGTATTATGGGATAGGACCAGAATCAGAAATGCATTTTTTCTATGACTGTTTCTACAAAGCTCCTCTGGCTCTGAGGATTCTTTTTCTCTAACTCTATTCAATTAATTTTTATCTTTTCTTACCTTAAACAATGGCTTCTACACCTTATTTATTATGCCAGGGGTCTGTAAACTATGGCCTGTGGGCCTAATCCAGCCCACCAGTTGTTTTCATAAAGTTTTATTGGAACACAGCTCTGACGGACAGACTCCCAATCATCTGTCAAAGGTAATGGAATGTCACTCCCGTGACTTACATTATGTGAAATTCTGTCATGCTACCAAACTCACTCTAGAGACTTTCTCCCCTCTTGGCTTTTAAGAAGCAAGCTGCCATGTTGTAAGAGGGCCTGTGGACAGAACCACAAGACAAGGAACTACGGGTGGCCTGTAGGTGCTGAGGGCAACCAGTAGCCACTAGGAAGCTGAGGCCCTAAGCGCTCTGCCCTACAGCCACAAGGAAATAGATCTGCAAACAACTTGTGTGAGTTTGGATTCTTTCCCAGTCAAGCCTCCAGAAGAGAACACACTCCAACTGACTGTGACTGCAGCCTTGTGATATCCTACGTGAAGACCCAGATTGTGAGATAATAAATGTGTGTTGATTTGAACTTCTGATGTTAGAGTCATTTGTTATGTTGTGATAGATAACTAAAACAACAGCCATGTTCTTTCACTTACTTACAGTCATACAGTCTACGGCTGCTTTTGCACCACAACAGTAGTTGCAAAAGAGAGCATATACCCAGAAAGCCTAAAATATTTACTACCTAGCTCTTTTATTTATTTATTTATTTTTGCGGTATGCGGGCCTGTCACTGTTGTGGCCTCTCCCGTTGCGGAGCACAGGCTCTGGACGCGCAGGCTCAGCGGCCATGGCTCATGGGCCTAGCCACTCCGCGGCATGTGGGATCTTCCTGGACTGGGGCACAAACCTGTGTCCCCTGCATCGGCAAGCGGACTCTCAACCACTGCGCCACCAGGGAAGCCCCTACCTGGCTCTTTACATGAAACGTTTGCAGACCCATTCCTTACACCATGCTGCTCTAGGGCACCTCTAGAGGAATATAGCAGTTGGTAGATACATAAATCCATAAGACAGGTGTGGTATATATTTCTGTAGCATCACCTTTATTTTAATTTTTGCCAGCCACATGGCCATCCAACTGGAAATTATATTTTTCCATGCTCTGTAGCTACTGCAGCCATATGACTAAGTCTCACCAGTGAAATGTGAGTGAAAATTATATTCATCTTCACTTTTCTTTGCCCTTTCTATGACTGAAACATAGATTTGAAGCTAAGTTAGGTTTGACTGAGCAGGTGAGGATAATGCCTTAAGGGGTAAGGATAATGCCTTAAGGGGTAATGCAACAAGATGGAAGGAAGCTGGGTCCTTGAATATCCTCATGGAGCAGTACTGCTGATATGCCCTTGGCAAGCTGCTGCCTCCAGACCCTTACATGAGAAATAAAACATCTTGTTTAACGACTATATTTGGTATCTTTTTAATATAGCAGCGTAGCCTATAGCCTAACTAATATGGGGGTACATTTTAATTAGCCAGTAATTTAGAGCATGTATATTTTTAAAGAGAGATAAATATTTTACAGCATATAGTTGGAAATACATATAAAAGTCAAAGAGAAAATGGGAAACTTCAAAAAAAAAAAAAAAAAACACTGTGCTTGCAGCCTGCGACTTCAGGCTAAACTCTCAGAGCTACTGAGAGGATATATGAATCCCCACCCCCAGTGTTGCTACTTGGAAAGGAAAGTTGAAGAAACCATAGGTGTATGTTGTAAATTTCCTCCAACGTCTTTATATAATCTCTTTTCCACTGTTGAGGATGAGGGCCAGGACATTTCTGACTTGTTCAGGCTCATTAGTCAGAAGCTGCTCAGGAATTAGAATTTAAGTTTCAAATGAGTCAATTTTGCTTCTCTAAAACTTTGATTTTTGTCATCATTATGCAAATAGTTCTACTCAATACACCAGCCTCATTTAATGCTAAAATTAGAAACACATTAATTTGAGGGATTTTATAGTAAAGCTTAATGGCATTTATAATTTGGGAGAATTTCAAGGATTTTATCATTGCTTCCTTCCCCCTCCCACCCCCCTTCCCCGTCATACATACTCTTGAATCTTATTAAAGGTCTTTTGCTTTTGTCTGAAGTGTGAGGTTGTACTAGCTCACCGAAGACCTATGATCCAAATCCAAGTGATGGCTGTTCTCATAGCTTGCTTTGTTTTATTTGAAATAGAAAGTTATTAGTTTTTATTTGAAAAGAAGTAGTCTGTAAAGACAGGAAAGTTGAAGCAGGTCCAGTCTATATAACGGTAAGGAAGAGGATGCTACAGGATTAGAGAAACTGTTTTAATCTCCAAAGCAGGAAAAATAATGAATATATAATAATGTTCCCTTAGTAAAACTAGAGTTCAGTCATTTTTAGCTTCTTTTAATGAGAGTACGAGAATTTCATTCTATAAATGACTTGGTTTTTTTTTTTTTTTTTTTTTCAAAACCAATCTGTTTTATTATTTTTTTTTACTGAAGTAAAATTGCTGTACAATGTTGTATTAGTTTCTGCTGTACAATGAAATGAATCAGCTATATGTATACATACATTCCCTCCCTCTCAGACCTCCCTTCCACCACCCACACCCATCCCACCCATGGTCATCACAGAGCACCGGGCTAAGCTCCCTGTGCTATATAGCAGGTTCCCTCTAGCTATCTATTTTACATCTGCTGTACAATGAAATGAATCAGCTATATGTATACATACATTCCCTCCCTCTCAGACCTCCCTTCCACCACCCCCCATCCCACACATCTAGGTCATCACAGAGCACCGGGCTAAGCTCCCTGTGCTATATAGCAGGTTCCCTCTAGCTATCTATTTTACACTTGGTAGTGTATTTATGTCAAACCTAATCTTCCAATTCGTCCCCCCATCCCGTTCCCCACCAGTGTCCACGTCTGTTCTCTACATCTACATCTCTATTCCTGCCCTGAAAATAGATTCATCTGTACCATTTTTCTAGATTACACATATATGCGTTAATATACGATATTTGTTTTTCTCTTTCTGACTTACTTCACTCTGTATGCCAGACTCTAGGTCCATCCACATCTCTACAAATGACCCAATTTTGTTCCTTTTTATGGCCGAGTAATATTCCATTGTATATATGTACCACATCTTCTTTAT
>NC_041221.1:113854275-113913649 GCF_002837175.3 Physeter macrocephalus
TTAATCCTTTGTCCGTTGCTTCGTTTGCAAATATTTTCTCCCATTCTGAGGGTTGTCTTTTCATCTTGTTTATGGTTTTCTTTGCTGTGCAAAAGCTTTTAAGTTTCATTAGGTCCCATTGTTTATTTTTGTTTTTATTTTCATTACCCTAGAAGGTGGGTCAAAAAATATCTTGCTGTGATTTATGTCAAGGAATGTTTTTCGTATGTTTTCCTCTAAGAGTTTTATAGTGTCCCATCTTACATTTAGGTCTTTAATCCATTTTGAGTTTATTTTTGTGTATGGTCTTAGGTAGTTTTCTAATTTCATTCTTTTACATGTAGCTGTCCAGTTTTCCCAGCACCACTTATTGAAGAGGCTGCCTCTTAATGGGAGTATGAGAATCTCATTCTATAAATGACTTGGGTTCTTAAATATTTTTTTTCTTCAAAGGAATCTAGGTAAAGGAAAGAAGGGGAAAGCAATTAATAGTATTTTTAATAGTTGCATTTATTTCTGAAACTGAGTATTAAAGAACACAATACATCCTTCCTGCATTGTTTAAGGAAAAGTCAATAATAAGGTTTTTCTCATCTTTAATAAATGTAGATTTGCTGTGAGGCTTGGAGCTCAGTGATGTCTCAAGGTCTTTCCCCATGTCTTCTTGCTTCTGAGATAAACAGATTTTCTTTGTGCTCTCTTTCTAGTCCACAGTTCAGATTCTTCCTGCAGGTTCAACCAGGCTACGTATGAACAAAGCAAAAAGCTGTCCCCAGAAACAGGCTGCTCTCACACTTTAGCATTGAAAGTTTCAGTGTTTCTCCCCATCCAGGAATGCAGTTTTGCTTTGGCAGCAGAGCACAGGAATTTTCCAAATGATCAGAGATAGTAGTGACTCATAACATCCCAGACCACGTGCTCCACTTTGCAGTCCAGCCTCTCTGTTAATGTGGTGATGTAAGTAGTCCTGTGAACATCGGGGTATTTAAGAAATATTGGCTGAACGAATTAATGGAGTACGTTAACAGTTCTTCTCCCTCCGCTTCTTTTATTTGCACGGTACCATCTGAATTCTTAAAAACAAACAAAACCATCATAAACCTAGATTTCAAATGGCTTTAGGTGATCCACTGGGAAGGATCACCTAAAGTCACTGAACCTTTCATTCACCAGTGAAAGGAGATATATATGAGTAGAATAAAAGCCTGATAACCTGCCAGATTTCTCCTATCCAGAATGCTAGAGCAGGTTCTCCCACTGCTGTGAGGAGATTTATGGTGGTCATGAAGTTGACCTAGATATGCTTCTGGTACTGATGCTGCAAAGTCTGAAAAACAATCACGCTCCTACCAAATTCAGAGGAGATGTATGTGACAGGGTCAAATGGAGTGCTCCAGAAAGGCATGGGCAACATTCTGATATTGAGATGTGTGTTAAGTATGGATAGATTTTGTGAGCTCATTACCCACGTTTTAATTTCCTATTGAAAAAGTTGTCTTGATTAAGATACACACTGCCTACAAAGAGGTTTTCCTTACTGATGTGGGTAATTCAATGACAAAGTTTTAGAAAGAAGTCTCCCCTTACATGACACAGATTGTTCCAAGTTAGCACGCATATACAGCCTGGACAAAAATCTGAAAAAGTTCACATAGATAATGCAAAATGTGTAAAAAAAAAAACGCATGTCCTATCCAGCTCCTCCGTGTGCCCACACAGCGGCCCCCTGACAATGACTCACCCATGCCCCCTGCCCCTCCAGTTTGCCCTTCTGACACTGGGGGTGTCCCAAGCCTCCTACGAACAGTGGCATTCCCTCTGCGGCTGGACACAACTGGTCACTGGCTGGAGCTTACTCACCTGCCAGAGAGTTGCTTCCTGCTCTCCCAGTGACTGTAGACCAGCTCTGTCTTGGGAAAACCAACAAACTTCTCTTCCATCCAGGAGACTTCAACTACCTTCTCTAACCAGGCATGAACCCCAACCTTGAGATGGTGGGGGGATCTCCTTCCAAGTTCAGTCTTCCTTGGGCTCTCCCTAAAACCTGTGGTAACCTATAACGTTTTTTGAGAAGTAAAAAGTCCTCCTGTAATTAAGTAATTACTCCTTATTTCATCAGCTTTCTAAGACTAAAATTACATTGTGTTTCAGGCTTTCCTACAGAAGCCACGTCTATTTCATAAGCTTCTCTGTATAGGATTTCAAATAGAGCGTGTTTGTGGGGAGAGGGTGAATGTTTCATAGGGGACGGAATGTTTCTATTTCTTTACCTACTTTCCTACTGTCTCCCTTTCTAGCTCCCTCACATCTTTTAAGGGAGAATGATCTGCCATTCTGTTTGGTTAATTATTAAATTTTGGTTGATGTTTACCAATGAGCAGAGTGCTATAAAAAGCCCACATTTGTGCAGGGGTGACCCTCTCTTGCACTCCCTGCTTTTGCTCCGTGGGTTGGACTTGCCAGAAGCACCAGGGGAAGAGAGCGTAGCCATCTTTCTCTGCCTCAGAAAAGCATCACTGCTTTAGTTTTGTGCCATGTGGCTGGCAGCGACTAGTGATGGTCCAGAATTTGAGCTGAAGCTGACGTTTGTGGGGTAGGAGGGTCCTTCTCAGGCCTTAAGAGTGAACGTCGCACTCTGACCCAGCCTGATCAAGCTCTGAAAGGTAATAATAAAGTGTTACTTTGTTTCTCATTTGCTATCAGTCCTTCTGTATGCAGCTCCCTTGGGAATGTCAAGGGTTGAGGAGTGATTGGCAGGACAAGATTTGGGTGTTTGGAGGTTCTCTAGTCAAGTGCCATTAAATGCAATCACAATTTCTCCTCTGTCCCTTTTCTTAGCAAATCTGTCTTATTTTTCAGTGGTAAACTTGTAGAGAGCTATGGACAAAAATATCAAAGGCATCATTCTTACCTCAACTCTCACAGAAGAAGGCTTTAAAATCAGTGACTGACTCTCTCTGAAGAAGACCAGCTTGACATTCTTAAAAAATAAAATATACACTTCCGTGAAAACAGAGGGGAGACGTTGCTAAGTCAGTTTCAAAGGCCACAACAGACCAATGAGACCAGTTCAAGGGAGGATGGAAATTGACCTCCATTCACCACTTCCTCTATATTTCTGAGAACTTGAACTTCAGCCTCTCCCTCAAGCTCCTTAGGAAGCTAAAGAGGTATGGAATGTACATTTGATAGACTGACATGATTCTGTCTTTTGATCATTTGCTGAATTTGTGGAAGAAAAAGAACGGTCGAAAACTGGCCTCCTCTCTTTCCAGGCTAAGCGTTGACAAAGCAACACAGCTAAGGAGGAAACTGAGAAGAAGAGAGGATGAGATATTAATTGACTGATCAAGTTACTCTTACATGCTCCAGTAACAGATGTCCAAGCCACTTCAGGGCTACCTTTGTGCCTCCTTTTCTAAATGTGTTTACTTATCTGCAAGTGCGGCTGATTCACATCATATGAAACCCACAGGATTTGCTTCAGGCAGGAGAAAGATTGAATTAAAGGCTTCTTCCATATGTTAGTTTCACCCTGAAGTATTTAACCCATACCAGTGTGAATCAAAAGCAGAGCAAACTGATTTTGCAATGCCAGTTGTTTCTGCCTCAATTAACCACTACCTTGTGCAAATCTATGAAAGTGCTTATTGGCTGAACCTCATCCACATTTAAAATGTGTTATAGGCAGGAGAAAAAAAAATTTCTAAATATGTTAGTGACGTTTAGTGTTAAAAAACATGCAACACAATGCTTGGTGTCAGTTTATCTCTTGTAAAAATAAAATACAGTGTGTGTATGTGGAAAAAAAAAAAAAAAAAACACAAAAAACATGCAGCCTTTCAGTTCTGTGCAGGGGGCTCTGAAATGTCCCAGGATATGAGCAGAGTAATTAAACTTGCTTGCCTTTTTCTGCTTCTTCAGGACTGCCGTTGTGGGTGAGGAGAGGCCGATGGCAGGAAGTTCCTCTCCCAGACCAATCAGCATGTCCTCAGTTTTCATCCCCTCCAGTTGTTCCCAGCTTCCTCCCCACATGAATCTGTAGCAGTCCCAGGCTAGGCAGAGTGGGAGCCGCAGACCACCAGGAGCTTACCCTTTATGCAGAGAGAGACACCTCAGACAGATTCAGACCTCAGATAGCAGTGCCCACAGTGTCAAGACAGAGCTCTGGTCTATTCTGTGAGGTTTCTGCTCCAAAAATACAATAAATCAATGAGTAAATTAGCAGTTGCTTTGCATGTATACCCAATTTCTTCATTTATTATTTTTTTTAAAGGGAGTAATGGAGAAAGGAATGGACAAAGGATTGTGTGCGTGTGTGTGTTTTAACAAAAAAATGGATTTTAGTAGCCCTATGGTTAACATATTCATATGGGCAAGACCTTAGCTGGGCAACTCTGCTTTTTCATTCATTCATCTATACATCTGTTTATCCACCAACTGTTTAGTAGGCCGGCAAGTGAGGTCCTCTGGAAGCTCCTTGAGTTGATAATACCATAAAGGCCCCAGGGCCTCAGGAAGAGGCTGATCAGGGAGCCAAGGGGCTCTCCCTACTGACTCCTCTGCTGAGGAGGAGGGTATTTCTGGCTGAAAGATGGGGAAATACCAGTGGGGCCCCTTCTGAGGAGCTACGGTCTGTCCCTGCTTGGTCAGACACATCTTTTTTTGTGTGCGGTACGCGGGCCTCTCCCTGCTGTGGCCTCTCCCGTTGCGGAGCACAGGCTCCGGAGGCACAGGCTCAGCGGCCATGGCTCACGGGCCCAGCCGCTCCACGGCATGTGGGATCCTCCCGGACCGGGGCACGAACCCTCGTCCCCTGCATCGGCAGGCGGACTCTCAACCACTGCGCCACCAGGGAAGCCCTGGTCAGACACATCTTTACCTTAAGCTTCAGCTCCTCACTTAATGTGACTGTCAGTAAGTAAGTAAAAGAGTACAGGTCTGGTAATAAAGACTGATTAACTGCCTGCTTTGTGCCAGTTCGTGTGCTAGGTGTCAGGGATTCAAAAGAAATAAGGTCTCATGTCTTCGGCCTTAATACCAGAGGAACATCACGCAGCTTGGAGGGACAGCTCGTGGAATACTGAATACAGCTAACAGCCATGCCCATTGGAAACGTGAAGCACTTTACAGTTTACAAAGCCCTTCATACTCCTCATCTTACTTGATTCTCACAGTACTGTTGTTTAGTAAATTGGACAAGTATTATTTCCATTTTGTAGATGAATAAGCTGAAACTGAGACATCTAAGTCACTTGCCTGAGAGTACACAAGTTGTGCTCAGAATTCTGACGCCTGGTTTAAGGCTCCGTTGATGTCCATTTTTGCCTCTGGGCTCCTCCTGGTCTGCAATAATGGTTGGATCTGCTTCCAGTTCTTCTCCTCTACAGAGAACACCATGTTAAGCTTTCTCAGTGGAGGGCACTGGGGGGACAGTGCAGGAGGAAGAGGCTTCTGCAGGTCCCACAAGCTGCCCCACTCGTCACTGGTGTGGGTGTGAGGGCATCTGGTTGTGCTCTGCCCCAGCCAGGGCTCCAGAGCACCCAGTCCTCCGGCAGTCTTGCAGCCTGGCGTAGCCTGGTGAGCACTCCCCCGTGGCTCTCCCAACACAGACACCGTGTGTCCTATCCAGCTCCTCCGTGTGCCCACACAGCGGCCCCCTGACAATGACTCACCCATGCCCCCTGCCCCTCCAGTTTGCCCTTCTGACACTGGGGGTGTCCCAAGCCTCCTACGAACAGTGGCATTCCCTCTGCGGCTGGACACAACTGGTCACTGGCTGGAGCTTACTTACCTGCCAGAGAGTTGCTTCCTGCTCTCCCAGTGACTGTAGACCAGCTCTGTCTTGGGAAAACCAACAAATTTCTCTTCCATCCAGGAGACTTCAACTACCTTCTCTAACCAGGTATGAACCCCAGCCTTGAGATGGTGGGGGGATCCTCTTCCAAGTTCAGTCTTCCTTGGGCTCTTCCCCAAACCTGTGGTACCCTATAACGTTCTCCTATCTTAGAGTTACTGTTTTATCACAACTTAATAATTCTTTATGTTAAACTTCCCCTATTTAAATCACTGTTTGGTTTCTGTCTCCTGATTGGACCGTGACTGACATACTCACCAACTGTTGGTGTGCGGTCACAGACAAGGTACAGGAAATAGTTAAAGTTTCTAAAGTGTCTTATGGGCCGGATCTTGTCATCTGTCTTTGATCACTGCAAGCACCTGCCTACTTTGATGCCTGACAAATAGAAGGTCCTGAATAAGGACTGATAAACTGAGCACAGTTGAAGTTAATTGTAACACCCCTGTTTGATGGAAGTAATAGCAGCCCACAGAGATGCAGGAAGGAGCCTGAATTTATTTATGCATGTGGTCATCCACTCGTTTGTTCAATGAAATTGATCAAATGTCATTTGGGAACAGCGGCATTGGCTCCAAGGGCAGGTCAAACAGCAGCATTGACCCTTAACTGGGAGACCAAGTAAATGGTTGCCTCAAGAGGACAAGCTAAAGAACATTCTGGAAGACTGAATGAAAACATGAAAAGACCCAGAAGGAACTAGGGAAATACCAAGTGGTCTAACCACTTGTGAAGCTCAGAGAAGGTAAGTGACTTACCTAAGGTCACAGGGCCCATTCTTGGTAGAGCCAGGAGCAGAGAGCAGGTCTCATGGTCCTCAGTGCAAACCCTTAAGCATTACATTGCATTGCTTCTTCAAGCGGGGTGGGAAGGGGTGGCGATACAAACTGCCATCTCGGGAAATGGGGGGAAAATGCCCCGAAAATGGTTGTCCCTTACCTAGTAGTTCAGAAGAGTCTGTTTGGGGGATCCAAAAAATTCTCCTGCTCATGCTGTTACCTTTGGAAAAGCAACTAGCAGTCTGTCAAATATGTTGAGTTTGGGGTTTGACTCCCCTGAAGGTAATTGGCCACCTGTTAATCCACAGCATCCCAGGCTTTTGGGCAAAGCAAAATGTTCTTTGTCCTACCCTCCTCAAAGCATCACTGGTTTCTCTGAGGTGGTCTTACACCTGCACATAAAGCCTCTCCGTCACTCCTCTCCAACATCTGCTGCTTTAATTGTCCAAATATCTTCCTTTATCATGTTGGTTTACTTAGCAGGACATTTTGCTATTTCTGATCAGATGTTTGTCCAGGGAACCAAGGTATGGAATCTTTTATTAAGTGAGGGAGCGCCAGCAGAGCCTGTTCCACGTGCTCCTCTGGAGCTTCCCCCAAAGCATGACTTCTAGCTTGAATCCTACAATGAATGTATGGGCATATGTGACATACTGTGTCATTAATTTTTCACCAACAGATGGGTCACATATGAGCCAGGGGGGAATGTGGATATAGCAAGAGCTGTGTGAGTTAAGTCAAGCCATGTTTAGACTATCTTTGTTGGCTGTCATTGGGAAGGAGCCCATGCTGATTAATTGATTTCGGGTGTGCATACAACTCTGTGGTGGGAAGCAAGAGACACGTGGGTCCAGAGAAAATAGGCCTGCCTGTGAGCGTCCTGGGAGAGGTCAGGTTCTCTGCAAAGAGTAACAGTGAAATGCGAGTTGCACTTTGCAGGCTGGCCCTGGCTGGAGATGCATCTTGCTGGGAATTGCAGGTACCCAGGAAATAAAATTTTCCTCACTAGGGACTCTGTTACAGTGAGGATGGCTCTATTTACCTGGCCCAGTGAAATCAGTGAGGAAGGACACTGCCAGGATTTACAAATGCTTGGGCTGTGCACCTGGTCGTACGCTTCATAACCTGGGCTTGCTCCAAGAGCCAGTACTGAGGCGCTTCCTGGCTTGATGGTTTTCTTCAAGGCCACTGTTTTGCCTCCCTCTCTCCCCCCCTGACTCTCTCAGTCCTTGCATATGTACTGCTCTAGAGATCTAAGGTTTCCTCCTGGAATACAAGCATCCCTCAGAGGTATTGTGGGTTCACTTCCAGATCACCACAGTAAGGTGAATATCACAGTAAAGCGAAGCACACACATTTTTTGGTTTCCCAATGCATATAAAAGTTACATTTACACTATTCTGTAGTATATTGTGTGCAATAGCATTATGTCTAAAAAAACAATATACATACCTTAATTTTAAAATAACGCTGTTGGGAAAAAGGCGCCAATAGACTTAACACAGGGTTGCCACAAACCTTCTCTTTGTAAAAAAAAAAAAAAAAAAAAAAAAGACACAAAACAAAAAAAACTGTGAAACATGATAAAGCAAAGCACAATAAAATGAGGTATGCCTGTACTCTTCTTTTACTTTTGTCTTATTTATTCAATCAAGAGGCATGTGCTAAGCTCTAGGAATACAATAGCTCTTCATGAGACTTCTTTGTTAGCCAAGTCTTCATCACCCTCTTCTAACAGGATAGGATTCTATAAACAGAGACATTCAGAATAGTGGACTTCTAGACCTGGGATGTTACTGTTTTTGAAAGGAAGGTAGTCCCAGGCCTCTGGTGAGCAGCCGGCTAGAGTTCAGGTCTTAGAATGGCATAGCTTATTCCATTGCAATGTGTCATTCTGGATGTTGAGATCCAGCTGTCTGAAAACTAAATATAAAAATAACTAGGATTTATATTTTTAGTCAAATTTGTTGAAATTGGGTTTATGTACAATAAAATATATTTATTTTAATTGTACAATTCAATACGTTTTGACAAATGTATACACAAATGTAACCACCATTACAGTCAAGATATAGAACATTTCCATCATCCCAAAAGATCCCATGTGCTCCTTTGCAGTCAATCTTTTCCACCTCTGAATCCAGGCAACCACTGATTCCTTTTATGTCATTATAGATTAGTTTTGCCTATCCTAGAATTTCATGTAAATGGAAAGCATACAGTGTGTACTCTTTTGTGTCTGGCTTCTTTTGTTCAGCATATTTTTTAGATTTATCCATGTTGCTGCATATATCCAAAGTTTGTTCCTTTTTATTGCTGAAGGGTATTTCATTGCATGGATATGCCACAAAATGTTTGTTTATCTATTGATGGGTTTTGGACTAATTCTAGTTTGGGGCTATTATGAGTAAAGCTGCTGTGAACATTTGTGTCTGTCTTTGGGAGAGAACATGTTTTCATTTTTCTTGTGGAAGT
Source organism: Physeter macrocephalus (assembly GCF_002837175.3). Classification (NCBI taxonomy): domain Eukaryota; kingdom Metazoa; phylum Chordata; class Mammalia; order Artiodactyla; family Physeteridae; genus Physeter; species Physeter macrocephalus. Next base: position 113,863,366 of record NC_041221.1, read on the forward strand.
GCCTAGGAACTAATGAATTATATGGGAAGTGTTTGTTTATAAGAAATTGCCAAGTTGTTTTCCAAAATAATTGTACCACGTTACATTCCCACCATACATCTATGAGGATTGTCGTTGATTCACATCCTCACCAACACTTGGTATTGTCAGTCTTTCTAATTTCTGCTTTTCTAGGTATGTAGTGGTTTTAATTTGCATTTCCATGATGACTAAAGATATTGAGTAGTTTTTCATGTGCTTGTTTGGCCATTCATATATCTTCTTTTGAAACTGTCCTTTCAAATATTTTGCTCATTTTTTTAATTAGGTTGTCTTTTTAATAAGAGTTCTTTGTATTTTCTGGAAACAGTTCCATTGTCAGACATATTTATTGCAAATATTTTCTCCCTGTCAGTGGCTTGCCTTCCAAAAGCAGAGGGCTTAATTTTTAAAAAGTCTACCCTTACCAATTTTTTTCTATTATGGTTTGTGCCTTCTGCGTCCTAAGAAATCTTTGCCTTCTTCAAATTCACATTTTCTCCTGTACTTTCTTTTTAACGTTTTTTAGTTTTAGCTTTTATGTTTAAATCCATAATTCATTTTAAGGCAATTTTGATAAATGATGTGAGGTAAGGGCCAAAGTTCATTTCTTCTCTAAATAGATATCCAGTTTTGCCAACATCATTTGTTGAAAAGAATACATATCTTTTCCTCATTGAATTATCTTGGCACCTTTGTCAAAATCACTTGACCGTTGATTATGAGGGTCTATTCTAGACTCTGTTTGAAACATGTACATGTTTATCCTTACACCAAACCCACACTGCTTGATAACTGTAGCTCTATAATAAGTCATGAAATAAGCTTCATTATAATTTTTCAAGACTGCTTAAAATATTCTAGGTCCTCTGTATTTCTCTCTAAATTTTGGAATGAACTTGTCAGTTGCTACGAAGGAAAAAAAAGCCAGTGGGATCTCAGTTGAGACTGCATTTAATCTATAGATCAATTTGGGAAGAAGTCACCTCTTAACAATAGTGAATTACCATTTATTCAGTTCTTAAATTTCTCTCAGCAATGTTTTGTCATTTTAAAAGTACAAGTTTTATATTTGTTTTATTAAATTTATTCCTTAGGATTTCATTTTTACTTCTATATTAAATGGTGTTTTTTGTATTCCATTTTCTAATTGTTCACTGCTAATATATAAGAATACAACTGATATTTGTATTTTAATCTTGCATCCTGTGACCTTGATAAACTCACTTCTTAGTTCTAGTAGCTTTTTGAGTATTCCTTTGTGTTTTCTGCACATGTGATCATGTAGTCTGGGGAAAATGACAGTTTTACTTCCTCCCTTCTGTTCTCCACAACTTTTTTCTAATTGTACTACCTATGACCTCCAGGACAGTATTAGCTAGAAATGATGAGAACAAACAACACTGCCTTTTTTCTTACCTTTCAACCATTAACTATGATGTTAACTTTAAATTTTGGTATATGCCATTCATGAGACTGAGAAAGTTCTTTGCTGAGAATTTTTATCATGAATGAATGTTCCATTTTGACAGGTGCTTTTTCTGCATTTATTAAGAGGAAAATATGTTTTTATTTCTCCCTTATTCTGTTGATATTATGGATTACATTGATTGATTTTTGAATGTTCAACCTAATGTACATTTCTGGGACAAACCCAACTTTGTCACTGTGTAGTGTATAGGATTAGTATATAGTGCTCAATTCATAGAACATTTTGGGTTGACAGTTTTCTCTTTCAGCCCACTTAAGATCTTACTCCATTGTCTTCTTGTTTGCCTGGTTCCTGATAAGACATTGACTCTAATTCTTATCCTCGTTTCCTTATTGATAATGTGTCTTTTTTCCTCTGGCTGTCTTCAAGATTTTCTCTTTGGTGTTTGGTTTTCAGCAGTTTGACTATGATATGCCTGGGTCTGAGACTTTTAGTTTTTATTTTAATCCTGCTTAGTCTTCTCTGAGCTGCTTGGATCTGGGTTTGGTGTCTGTCATTAATTTTGGAAAATCCTGCCATTATTTCTTCAGGTACTTTGACCCATTCTCTTCTTCTCAAGGGATTCTAATTTTGCACCATTTAATAGTGTCCCACAGCTCTTTGATGTCTGTTCTAGATTTTTGTTTTTGTTTTCCATTCTCTTTTGTCTTTGTGTTTCAATTTGGATAAATTCTATTTACTTATCTTCAAGCTCACTGATTTTTTTTCCCCTCACTTGTGTCAAGTCTACTGATAAGTTTATTGGAAGCATTCTTCATCTCTTTTACTGTGTTTTTTATTTCTTAAAGTTCCATTTATTCTTTCTTATAGTTTCCATTTGTCTGTTGAAATTATCTATCTGATCTTTTATAGTGTCTACATTTTTTATTACGGCATTTAACAGTATTAAACGTAGATGTTTTAAATTTCCTGTCTGATAGTTCCAACGTGTGTCATACTTGAGTCTGGTTCCATCCATTACTTTCTCTTGGTACATTGTGAAGAAACGTCATGTGTTCATGATGAACAAAATATTGCTGAGTTTTTCATTTGCTTCACATTCCAATATAGCTCAGAATGGCACTATTACTGATCTGTCTTTATTTAAAATTTTGATATTTTATTCATCATGAAATTTTTGCATTAATTTTGATTTTTTAAAATAATGCATTATGGGCTTCCCTGGTGGCGCAGTGGTTGGGAGTCTGCCTGCCGATGCAGGGGACACGGGTTCGTGCGCCGGTCCGGGAGGATCCCATATGCCGGGGAGCGGCTGGGCCCGTGAGCCATGGCCGCTGGGCCTGCGCGTCTGGAGCCTGTGCTCCGCGGCGGGAGAGGCCACAACAGTGAGAGGCCCGCGTATCACACACACACACATACACACACAAAAATAATAATAATAATAATAATGCATTATAATATGATTTACCTTGATTGCAGAGTCCCCTTAAATTTTGTGCCTGAGGAAAGTGCTTCACTCAGCTACCTCAGTCCAAGGACTTTTGCTCTCTATATCTTGAAGCTGAAAAAATTGAAATTTTAATAATTTACATTATTATATTATTATTATATAATATATAGTATTATATATTATTATATTATTAATATCAATGCAGAGGGATTTTAGGATGAAAAACATTCTGAAAAATTTCTATTTTAGACAAAAAAGCAGTAAAGCACACACTCCACCGGACCTCTTAGATCAAGGAAATGTGTGCCTCGCTGACTTCTCACAGAAGGGCCTCATAAAGTTTTATTCCACTGTCTCGCAGAGTCTGTGAGTGAAGGCTAAGCTAGGTATAGTGTACTATTTTTAAAGATTATCTATTAGCTTTCATTTGAGTACAGCTAAAAGGATTCTGGGGCCTGCTCCCTATAGGAAAAGGTACCCAGGGCTGACCAGGTCCTACAGTTGAGAGTATAAGAACATAAAGAAGCCACTACTCTGTGACCACTTGATGGTGTCTGAGGCTTGAAAAGGTACCACTTTGGAAGAAAGTGCTCAGCATAATATCTTCTCAGCTCCTTCCAGTGAGGGGAACCAGGAGGAAGAAATGAGACTGAAGGCACTTTGGTGTCTCCTTTCTCTGACCTCCATGAGGTTGCCAGGCTCTCCCTGCATTTTGGGAATCGCACAGAGGGATGGGAAGGGCCTGTGTGACTATCTTCCCCCAACCCCCAGAGGTCACATTTTTAACTGGTGTGTGCAGTCACTTATTATTTGGCTGTTTTGCTTTAGCACTGTAAATCTCAGTGTGGTCTTCCCCCCTATAATTCTTTGCGTTAGAGAACACTCAAAGAGAAAAAAACACACCTTTTATGTGTCGGTGCTGGTGAGATAACTGAAAAGATGAAACTGAAAACTGAATCTTAAAGATCCAGGAAGTGAATCCCAGGACAAAAAGGCCAAACGTCTGTTTATGGTTTGATCAAGGATTCTGTAAACATCGTGGTCCTAGACACTGTTCTGGGAGTTCAGAGGTAAAATGACTCTCCCCACCCTCTGGCCTCTCAGTCAAGTGGCAAGACACTTTGGGTCCAAAATACAAGGCTGCATGACTAGAGGATATAAGGAGTATAGTTAAGATTTCTTTTCTCCTTTAGTGACATTCTCTATCATTAAAAGCTGTAAGTTATAGGGACAAACTTTCTAGAACCTGATTAACTGTTCCTGTGCTTTAGGTTTGGTGACTCTCCCCACTGAATGGTGATGGCTGTGGTGGCCGAATAGGCACAGGGCTTAGGCTTTCCTTAAGAATTAGATTAGGGGGCTTCCCTGGTGGCGCAGTGGTTGAGAGTCCGCCTGCCGATGCAGGGGACACAGGTTCGTGCCCCGGTCCGGGAGGATCCCACATGCCGCGGAGCGGCTGGGCCCGTGAGCCATGGCCGCTGAGCCTGCACGTCCGGAGCCTGTGCTCCGCAACGGAAGAGGCCACAACAGTGAGAGGCCCGCGTACCACACACAAAAAAAGAGATTAGCTATTTTTAAAAATATATTTATTTATTTAGGCTGCATGGGATATTTAGTTGCTGCATGCAGAATCTAGTTCTGTGACCACGGATTGAACCCGGGTCCCCTGCATTGGGAGCGTGGAGTCTTACCCACTGGACCACCAGGGAAGCCCCTAGATTAACTATTATTAAAGTATTTTCTACAAAATTGTTTACTATTTACTCAGAATGTGTTTTTGGAAATACATAATTTTCCCTGATCAGAGCATGCTAGAGCAAAATTCAATATATCCCCTAACAAAATGTTAACTCTTTTTACCAAACGTTGCTGTTTGTTAAAATACATCACTTACCTCAGTGCCTCCCAAACTTTTTTTCACATCATGCTGCACACAGAAAATACTTGTCTATTGGAGTAAACTGTAGAGGATTTGTGAACCCTCAACTAGGCTGCTTACTGCTTGAAAAGTTGAAAAGATGCACATGTCAGTGGAAAAGAGCTACATCCATGAAAGTATAGGGAGTTTTCACCACAGTTAAATACGTGGGAGTCTGGTTAGTTGTCAGGTACCTGCCAAATAAGTTGCTGAATCTTGTGTTCCAATCCATCAAAGAGGGAGCTTAATGCTTGTTGGGCTTCTTTGGATTCTGCAAGTAAAATATTTCTCATTAGGGTGGCTGCTCTAGCCCATTCAATAGCTACCTGATTAAGACCTTTAGATGACCTAAATACTGAGAAGATTTTGCTTCCCTACTAAGTAATCCAGAATAAAATTCCAGCTTATGAAAAGGCACAGTTAGGATGTTTGTTAAAATTAAGAATTTCTTTGTAAATTTTCAGATTTCAAAATATCAAGATAAGTTCTTTGAAGGTGAATAAATCAATAGCCGTCTCTTCATCTGTCTCCCTCTCTCTTTCTCCCCCTAAGCACATTCTTATTCTACTTAGTGGATAATCTAGCCTTCATTTCCCATGTGGCAAAAAAGCTGTGAGGTTTGAGTAGATCTTAAAGAAAAAGGGGCTCTCCAGTGGGTCCAGGCACTGGTGCTTATGACCCAGCAGATTCCAGAAGGGCTTGTGGTATCTGCAGCAACTTGGAGTATTGTTTCGATTCTGTGGTGAGGCCATTAAGATTTTGGAGGAAAGCCTTTAACAGGTAACTGTTCTCCTTTGAAACATTGCTCCTGGCTCTTTGCTGGGCTTTGGTGGATTTTGGACATAGGGCACTAAGTGACCATATGATCCAAATCACCCCCCTCCATGAATACTATCTGCTCTATCTGTAATGGTGAGCAGGCCAAGAAGCATTCCATTATTGGATGGAAGGGATGTTTATGAGGCCAGAGCCCACCACCACCATGAAGCCTCATGGAAAGTTCCCTGTGGCCAGGTACCTGAGGGGGAAAATTAAAATTCAGACCCAGTTGCAGATGGTTTTGCTTGATATGTTGGCAGCTGCAAATGCTGGATAGATCAGCTACAGTATAATGGTCCCACTCAAGGTACCTTGAAAGACAAATGGCAGGAAAATCCAGTAGGCATAACTTTGATTAATACATACTGTTGTCCACTTGTTGGAAAGTAGATGTGGCCTGAACCCAGGAACACGATTTATGTGGATTCCAGCAAGAATTTTGAATCTTGCGCAAGGATTGAAAATAATTGGAGCTCCTCCTTTATATGTATAAAGTATTTGAAGGCCCTGGTATCCATATAGCCACTATTCATCTACATACATAAGCCTGAGGGATTCCCAGTCAGGAATTATGGGTGACAGATAGCAGGAAAAATATGTCCTTGGAGGGAACTGGGGTGAAGTCACTGAACCTTACTCCAAAGGCCTCAGATAAATTCAATTCAGTGGTCATTTATTAAGCAAACACTTACCCTGGGTCAGGCACTGTGCTAGGTACTGGGGATCTGGCAGCACACAAAGCATGGTGCCTGTCTCAAGACTCTGTGGGATATCTCCCTCCCACAGTCCAGGAACTGAAACAGTGTTTTCTATGAGCCCAGGCCAGGTCTCTATTGCATATTTATATCCTGCTAAGGTAAGAAATGGGCACGTTGGTGAGTACAGAGAGCCAGATCAGTGTGAAAAGTAGTAGGGGTTTGGGAAATGACAGATCAGTTAATGACTAAAGCTGTTATTTCTGAACACTATTTCCACAACTGGTGGTAGTTAAATTCATGAGAGTCTCAACAGACTCCTGTTAATGATTCAGATCCTGTGATAATCCTGACAGCCCCAGTTGAAGCATGATTTTGAGCTCATTCTGACCTCAAGAGCTGGAACAAAGGGGATCATACTCATTAATAATTAGACTCAAATTGCATACTGTCTTGCCTGGGGTGGGTGGTGACTTGGTTCTCAATTTAGTTCTCTAAGTTTTATCTACAAGCTCCTACCAGTTCTCCCCAGCATGCATGATACATTGATCAGTGATAGACTTGGGCTAAGTTTACACTCAGAATTAAGGTGTAATTCTCTCCAACTCTCTCCTTTCTAAGGTTCCCTCTTCGTTCTTCAGTGGCTATGGTTTTCCCATGCATCTAGCCCTGCTTTCTCTCGACAATATGTTGATGGCTTTTCCTATTGGAGTTTTAGTGACCCGGCAATGTTGCCACCATGTCTGTGGTCTGCCCTCAGGGTAAAGTGACACAAATGGAATTCATTCTGTGCCGACCACTTTTCTAAGTTTCAACTCCTTTATAACAGGCATGTGTTTTTCAATCTTCAGAGCCTTCAGATAGTTTTTTTCCCCTTTGTTTTATTTTTTTTTTCAGGGTGTATAGCTGTTATTTGATGGAGGATGGGGTTTATTAGTAGCTCAGTCCTTCTAAACTAAAAACAGAGTCTCTGAGATATTTTTTTGCAGTTCTAGAATGCCAATTTGAGTCTTTTTAAATAGAGATTCAAATTCTTTGTTATAATGCTTCATTGTTTCCATTCAGTAGTTCCATCCTTCTTCCCATTTTATCTTTATATTAATCTTATTTATTTTTAAACCCTTGTCTACAAACTTCAGTGTCTGGTTGATTTTTCAGTCTGCTTCTAAAGACTGTTTTATCTCTTGATTGTCAGTCACTTCCCTGTTTCTCAACTCTAGTTTTATTTTATTGTACACTAGACATTGTAGATTTTAAACATTTTTGAGGCTTCAAATGGTATTATCTTTCACTAGAATGAATTTACCTTTTCCTTTGTGAGGCTTACAGAACAGGGATTGATGGCTTAATCCAATCAGGGACTGAGCTAAGAAAATGCTTACTTGAGATTTTTGTCAGTCTCAGTCTACCTCTGGTTCATCCCTACTCCTATGGTATTGTTCTCTAAATCTTTTCTGGTATGGCCATTGATTCCCCCCCCCATTGTGGTATGTCTTGGGCTCTATTCTTTGTATCTTCATCACTGTGAGAGCACCCCAAAGTCCATTCTGCTTTTCAAAACCTTTCTGCTTAGGCTTTTTGGCTCACAAACTTCAGAATTTGGCAGAAGTCTTTGGGAAAAACTGGAGGTGTTTTGAGGCCACTCAGATTTTCAGCCCTGTGCAACTGCCAAAAAATTCTTCTGGTTTCTCTCACTCTGCTCAGGTAAAGCCTGAATCAGGTGCTTGCCCTTTGGCCAAAATCAACAAATGCCTCCAGAGAAAAAGAAGTTACAGAAGGTTACTTCATTTCTCTTCAGTCTTTCTCCAGAATCTTAAACCCTGTAATCCCCTCAGATGTCTTTATACAAATGATTTCCAAAACAAAAAAAAAAAAGAAAAAAAAGCATGTGGCCTTTTGTTACAGGGGTTATCTGTTATCAGTGGGAGGCTTAGTATGTCACAAGCTAAGAGCCAGTCTATGGGAAAAAGTAATAGATGTATAAATGAAACGAGAGAAACCTGAACAGACCAATTATGATAGTATGCCATGAACATAGGACTATGATTCACTCTAACCTCTGCACTCACTCTTGACAGCCGAAACAGGAAAGAAAAGAGAAAGAGAGATACAATACTGTCACAAACATTCTACATAATCTCATGTCTCCCTACCTCATGCTGTTCCCTCTTCTGGAAATATCCCAGTTCTCACACAAGACACGAAGACAGGTAAAAAACAATTAAGACTTCACACTTTGACCATAAAGGTAAAGGATGAGTCTATGAGGGAAAACGTGTCTTTCAGAAGAGGAAGAGTGAGTGACCCATCCGGGTCCATTTTTGTCTCTTGTCCATCACTTCAGCAAGGAAGAGGGAGCAGCACATTTTTTCTCAGAGAGGGGGCTCCACAGGGCTCTACCACTGATCATGTATCACGTGTTGTGCTTCTGCTCTACCCAGCAGTGCCCTAGGCACTGAGGATACAGAGTAAAAATGAAACACAACTCTGCCCCAAAAGGAGCTCCCAACTCCTCATCACAGCTTTTTCTGCATTTTTGAGGCCCTTGCTAGCAGTTGCTAAGGGAAGAGTTTTAGTAATATGCTCAGTGAGATATCCTTTGTTTCTCCTCCCTGCCAGTATCTTCTGCCAATTTTCTATCTCTCCAGCTAAGCAGGCATAAACTTGTAAGCAAGAGAAATGAGAAAGTTTTGTACTTCTCATAGCTTGAAACTGACCCCCACAGGCCACTATCCTCTGCTAAACATTAATACTATTCTCAGAGTTTTGCCACTGTGTTGAAAATGGGAAAGGAAATCTTTTATAGGGATTATTATATCAACCAGATACAGTCATGCCTGGATTCTTTTTTGATAAGGTAAATGATTACTATCTAATGGTTTCCAGATAACAATAGTTAAATTATGAATTTGTATCTGAATAAAATGTTAACACAACTGGCATGCAGAGGTTATAGAAATGTAATTGTATCAGTCCCAATTGTGTAGCTTAAAAAATACTAAATTCTACTCGCACTCATTGCCAGAGACTTAAAAATTAAGTTTCCTTCCCTGGAGTAGTTTAACTGTAAGAATAGATACTTCCATTAATCTGCCCATCCAAAATTATTCAGTTGATTTAATCCCCTCAAAATTAGCAGATTTTCACCATGGGATTTAGCCAGGGGATTTTTCCAGCTCTGCTGATAACAACATTTAAAGTGATTATGTATAATCTATTTCCTTTCCACTATCTCATTTCATAAAATACTATTTTCCCAATTTCTCTATCTTCAGCAGAAAGGAGATCAGGACTGAGTATGCTATCAGAATTTGGCTCTGTGCCATTTATTAGACAAAATAGCTTTAAAAATTGCTGCTGAGGTCTCTCTGGCAGTGGATTCTCTTTCCAAAATCCTGATATGCCCTGGCCAGAGCTGTTCACAGGTCAGAGGAGAGTAGGCTGTTGGGTTGTTGACATAAGAAGATTTGGATAACCCAAGAGACATTTGGAGATGTGGAAAGAGGTCTTTGTAATAATATAGTCCTTGTGAGCATTTCTGTTCTGAGTGATAGGAGGCAAGGGGAGGGGATGAGCAGTGTTGTTTTGTTACCGCTAAATATTTTCATTGTCACGCAGTGGTGGAAATTGACCCAACTGCATTATAGAGGTTAAAGTCTAAGCCCTATTCACAAAGGCATAGAGTGCACAATAGATTTTACATAACTTTAAAAAGCTGGGCCATTTATTGTGCTCAAGTACTAACCCCCTTCACCATGTAATCATTGCTTTATATAGAGCAAGGGCCAGAGAACTAATGTTGGATATAAAGCAACTTAGATATGGCCCTGAATGGCTTGTTTTTAGGAATTAGGTCTAAATCTTCAAGACATAAATATTTTGGAGAACATTTATTAAAAATAACCCTTGGTCCCTTGAATCTTAGAGAAATGTGAAGTTGAGGGCAAGGACAGTTCTGCATCTCCTTCTATCCCCATTAGACATAGATAAAGCTCTTCTTCTTCTGTCCCTGAAGGATTAATTGCTATAGAAGTGCACATAGGGGTTTTGTGAGTCTTTGGTTGATTAGCAATCTGTGCATGCTCTGTTCAAAGAATTAAAGAGAAACATGAATGTAAGAGGAGAGAAATGGAAAACATCCCACAAAGTTGGACAAAGTAAAATAATTACAAGGAAACTGTAAAATAAGCAATTCCCAGAGCTCACACAGGACTGAAGAGTGTTGACTAATATCCAGCAAGAGTAAAGAGACATTGTTGAATTAAAAGACATTTAGTAGAGACCTCAAAAGGGCCAAGCCTTACAAGGGGGGGCAAAAGAGCTCTAAACAAGGGCTCTTCTAAGCCCTCTTAAAAAGAACTTTTAAAAGGTACTTCAAAAGGGTCAAATTAATGTGAGAGTAACTGAATTACCTGCCAGAAAAAAAATTGAAGAAATTGTCAAATTTTTTTCAAATTTGGAAAAAATGTTGAACCCACAGATCCAAGAAGCTCATTAAACCTCGAGCAGAAGAAACATACTGGTTGGGTTTTACCTCCAGGAGCCCTACCATGGTGAATATTGGAGAAAAATCCCTCATGCTTCTGGTAAGGGGAGTAGAAAAGTAACCATTTTCAGCTATGCCAGAACATTCTCTTCTCAACAAAGTCTGCCCTTAAGGTAAAATATTTTACCAGAGCCTAAATTATTGGGGCTTTATTAGAGCTTAACCAACCTGGGGGGAGAAAAATACCCAACTCCAGCCCCCTCTAGCCATCCTGTCCCACCTAGGAGGGGAAAACAACTGAGAAGACCGTGTGAAGTTCACAGTCACAGGCTCACGAAAAGACTGAGACCTAATCACAGAACTATAGGATTCTTCCCCTTTCCTCATGTCTTACCACATCATAATTAAAGGCCTGTTTACCAGAGGTTTTTTTGCCCAGTACAGCATGTCTGGCTTTCAACAAAAAATTGCAGGGCATATAAAAGACAAAAAACACAGTTTGAAGAGACAAAGCAATGTTAGAACCCGATTCAGTTATGGAAGGAATGTTGGAATAAGCAGACTGGAAATTTAAAATGACTATGATTAATATGCTAAGGACTCTCATGGAAAAAGGAGACAACATGCAAGAACTGGTGAGTAATATAAGCAGAGATATAGAAATTCTCAGTAAGAATCAAAATAAATGATAGAATTCAAAGACACTGTAATGGAATGAACAATGCCTTTCTTGGGCTCATTAGTAGACTGGGACAACTGAAGAAAAAAATCTCTGAGCTTAAGGATGTATGAATAGAACCTCATGAAACTAAAAAGCAAAGATAAAAATGACTGAAAAAAATGAAACAATATCCAGGAACTGTGGGATGACTACAAAAGGAAAAGAAAGAGAGAAAGGAGCAGAAGCAATATTTGAAGTAATGATTAAGAATTTCTCCCAAATTAATGTCAGACACCAAGCCACAGATCCAAAGTTCACAGACTACCAAGCAGGATAAATGCAAAACAAAACAACCCCCCCCCAAATCCACACATTCAAAAAAACAAACAAAAAGACTATACCTAGGCAAATCATCTTCAAACTTCAGAATTTAAAAGATAAAGAAAGTAATCTTGAAAGAAAGCAGCGGAAAAAAACCAGCTTATAGAGGTGCAAAGGTAAGAATTATATCCAACTTTTCCTCAGAAACTATGTGAGCAAGAAGAAAATGAAGTGAAATATTTAAAGTGTTGAGAGAAATAAAACACCAACCTAGAATTGTGTCCTGTGAAAAATCTTCAAAACGAAGAAATAAAGGCTTTCTCAGACAAACAAAAATTGACGGAATTTGCTGCCAGTGGACCTGCCTTGCACGAGATGTTAAAATAAGTTCTTCGGAGAGAAGGAATATGGTATAGGTCAGAAGCTTGAATTTACATAAACAAAGGAAGAACATTAGAGAAGGGTAAATAATTGACGGAATTAGAGAAGGAATTCCATTAGAAAAGGATAAGTAAATGAAGGTAAAAAGCATCCAGAGTAAAAATATGCACTACATATAGAGAAATAAAATATGACAGCAGACTTCTCGAAAATACATTCAAATGATGCCTTTAAAGTGAGGGAGAGAGCTGTCAACCTAGAATTCTAAACCTAATGAAAACATCATTAAAAGATGAAAGTAAAATAAAGAATTTCAGACAAAGGAAAGCTAAGAAAATTCATTGCTACCAGATCTGCTCTAGAAAACACTGTTGAAGGAAGCTTTTCAGAAGTGAAATGGTATCTGATGGAAATTTGAAACCCCCCCACCATACACACACACACACAAATGAAGAGCACTGGAAATGGTAAATATGGGTATGTAAGTAAATATAAAAGAAATTTTTTTTCTAATTTTTACTGTCTTGTAAATATAACTGTTTAAAACAAAAATAGCAACAGTGGGCTGTAGGGCTTATAATATATGTAGTAGTAAAATGTATGGGAACAAAGGATAGAAAGAGGGAGATGGAAGCATACTGGTATAAGATTCTTTAATCATATGCCAATTTGTACAATGTTATGTGAAGGTAGACTGTGATAAATTAGAAACATAGATGGTACACCTTAGAGCAAATACTAAAAGATATTCAGTTAATCCAAAAGAAGGCAGGAAAAAGGACAAAGAAACAAAGAACAAATGTGACAAATAGAAAACAAACAGGAATATTGTAGATATAAACCCAGCTGTACTGATAATTGCATTAAATATCAGTGGTCTAAGCATTGAAATTAAAAAACAGATTATAAAATAAATAAAAAATTAAAATCAACTTGGTAACAGTTTACAAGAAACACACTTTCAATATAAAGACAGAGATGGATTAAAAGTAAAAGGAGAGAAAAGATATCCCATATAAACATGAATGAAAAGAAAGCTAGAGTGGCTATGTTAATATAAGATAAAGTGGGCTTCAGGACAAGTACTATTCCAGGAATGAAGAAGGCTATTACATTATGATCAAGGATTCAAAATATCAACAAGAAGTAACAGTCTTATATGTATATATACCTAATCACAGACCTTTAAAAAAAAAGAAGCAAAAATTGATAGAACCAAAAAGAGAAAAAGACAAATCCACAGATGAAGTTGAAGATTTCAATTAATAGAACTAGCAGACAAAAGAAATTCAGTAAATATATAGGAGACTTGAACAGTACTATCAGCCAACTTGACCTAATGGACATGTAGATGATGTGCCACCCAAAATGAAACAGAGAAAAGAAAAAGTTTCTATGATTTTATGTATAAAAAATAAAATTATAAAAATGTGAGAAGAAATCATATGTGTTTTACTTTGTTTTTAATCTTAGGCTAGAGAAAACCTAAGTACAACATGCAACTCATGGAGATTTAAAAAAAGAGATAAATATAACTATAGGAAAGTAAAAATTTCTTCATGGCAAAAACATCATAAGTAAATTTAAACTGTAAATAAACCAAGGAAGATATTTGCTACTCCAACCATACAAGAAACTGATAACCATTATATATAAAGTGCTTCTACAAATAAGCAAGAAAAGGACCCTAACCCAATAGAAAAATAAACAAAAGACATAAATAGCTCCTAGAAAAAGAAATGTTCTTAAATATATGAAAGTATACTCAATCTCATGCACAATATTAATTTTCACTGTCAGATGATGAAGATTGAAATGTTTGCTAACACGCTGTGTGGGTGAGGACAGTGTATGAGGTGATAATGGACATCTCTTCCCAACTCCTCATATAGTGACTTCACGTTGATAGCTTAAAATCAGCAATGACGAGAGTATTATTTATATCATGGAAATTGGTATATGCTACAAATCAAGTTTTTTCTTCCCTGAAAGTCAGTTGGTAATCATTTACCAACACACCACCAGGTAAGAGTGTAGGGAAACAGCCTCTCTCATACTGCTGTTGTTTTGAATATAAATAGCACAATCTCCACACAGCACTTTATTAAAGTCCAGCAAAGTTATTAATTGCACCTTTTAAAGCAACAATCCTACTTCTAGGTACATTGCCTAGTTATTTTTGCACACATGTGAAATTGTACGCTTTTTTTTTTTGTATTAGCACATGTCTGTCAATAGAGGATTGGGTTTTTTAAATGTAGTACATCTCATACAATGGAATGTAAAGCAGCTGTTAAAATAGATGAGAACATCCTTTATGTCCTAACATGGAATGAGATCCATGCAATACTGTTAACTGAAATAAGATTTTGAGAGACAGAAGAGAATGTATTTACATATATTTGCTAACAAAGTCCTATTCACAAGGAGTATCAGTTGCCTCTGGGGAGGAGGATGCCTGGAAGATAGGGCTGGGAGGGAAATTTCACTGTGTTTAAAAATTTTTTTAATTTTGCTTTATGCACAGTATTTCGTGTTAAAAAATAAATTTAAATTTCAATGCCATAAAAACACTTACTGAGGTGTTGTGAGACAGCCTATTTTATACACTATTGATAATACTGAGCTGGAATAGTCCTTATCAAAAGCAATTTGGTAATATGTAATCAAAACCTTTAAGTAGTTCTTACCTTTAATAGAGCAATTACACTTTTCGGTATCTATCCTGAGAAAATAAGCAGAGATGAAAACAAAGATTTATACACATGATGCTCATCATGGTGTTATTTATAATAGTGAAAAGTTAGAAATAACCTAGATGTTCAGTGAAATGGAAATAGTTAAACAAATTTGGTCCAGTCATACAACTGAAGGAATAGCCATTTAAAATAAAGTTTTGAAAAATTTTAATAGCATAGTCAAAACATTATAAATAGAAAAGTAAGATGCAGAGTTTCACACAAGGTATGACCTTAATTTTTCTGAAAAGCAATGTGTACACATTCACATGCTTACGTACGCATACACATACAGGGAAAAGATACGCGGCATGTTAAGAGGATTATCTCTGCATGATAACAATATTATGGAATTTCACTCTCATCTTGATATGATTTTCAGTATCTTCTTGATAATTATCTGTCAGAATAATTGTTAGAAATAATAATCTGTTAGAAAAATTTAAATTTTTAATGTTTTACAGCATCTTAAACATAAAGAAATACCTTGCATCCTAGTCACTCTGTACATTGTTACTAACTAAAACGTGTGGCACTACAATACATCTCAGCTATAAAAATGAAGGCAAAAATACAAATATATCCCCTCTTACCAAAGTATCTTGTAAAAACTAGGGGTTCCAGAAAGAGAAGAGTTCTGTGGTCAAATAAATTAAAGAAACATTAAGCTGTATTTCATGGTCTCTTCCTCTTAGAGATGTGTAATTAATATTAAAGTTTCTGAGTGATCCTGCAGTAAGGAAAATTAACTCTTTATAGTTACTTTCTCCTCCTCCTCCCTCCCCCCTCTCTAAATACCTAAATGTGGACCTAGTGTTCCAAAGGACATAGTTTAGAACATGATGAGCTCAGGAATTTTGGAGACCCCTTTCTCTGATCTCTAATTTTTGTTTGTTTGTTTCCATGGCATTTGCTCCCTGTAACAGCAGTGACAACTAGTGTGACAGCTGGCTGTGCTGACTCTCCTCTCTTCCCCAAGGCAAGAAATCGCACCTGATCACTTCATTGTCCGGAGCACTCCCACCCCCGCAGCAGAGTTTACCTGTACATCATCATTCCTGCCCATCAGCTTGTCAGAAAGAAAGGACCAGAAAGTACTTGGACACATACTAAAACACTGTGCACATGTGTTTCTGATAGGACAAAAATTATTAGCACATAATTTTTTTCCCATTTCCCAGCATTTCCATTTCCTTTAGAAGAGGAATCTGGTTTTTCAGTTTCCTCTGCTCAGTTCTTTCCTCTTCCTTGCTCTCCAATGCAGACTCTGCCATTTTTAGAGGTATTCTTTGGGCTTTAGAGATGCAGATTTGGGGGAAAGAAGAAGAGGTGACAGGCAAGATGTTGGGAGGAATTTTGGAAGAGAAATACAAGGGAGAGGGATATGGAATATATACGAGAAGTAGAAGGAAGACAAAGTGGGATTTTAAGAATTAATCTTTTGAAATATGTATTATCTTCGTAGTGTTCAAGAAATGATAAATGTGTGTGGATGGAAGGAAGGAAGGAAGTCCAGTAGGCTACCTTGAAAATTCTGTTTTGGTTGCTAAGCTGAAATTCTTTGATTGTAACATAGCTCTTAGATGGTGTATGATCAGGCCACCCAAGATGGCTGTTTTCTTGCTCTCTGAACATCCCCTGCCGGGCCAGTCCCTGCTTCACCTACACCCCACTCACATGGCTGACCTTCCCCCTAAATCACTGAGCCTAATCAGTAAATGCCTACATACTTGCCCCAGCTAGTGATTGTTCTAATCTTTAGATCAGAACCATCTCCCCTCTATCTGATAGTTTATTAAAGGGGTGGTGAGGGGCATGCTCCTCTGCTGGTTTCCCTGGTAACTGATGAGCCAACCTGATGTCAGTTCCCCCTATAGTTGGTAACCTCCCTCTCCCCGCGTTGTGAAGACTACTGCCGTATCCTGCCCACGGTCTGCCACACACCGTGGGGTGTTGCTCCAGGACGTTGCGTCAGACATGTAAGCTCCCCTTATCTGTTAAACCATTGATGTCTCTGTAGCTGACTCCAGGCTCTTTCTTTGGTCTTGAGGCTGGGCAAGCACAGAGCTTGCAGGCCCGCAGGGTGCAGCCCAACAGATGGACTATGCTAGTCACCTTTAATAGTGTAACAGGTTTAAATCTGCATTCTCTAAAGCCTGCACACTGTAAACAGAAGATTGTATGGGCTTGGAAAAAAACTGTTGAGATACTGCCAATCACTCAGCTTCTTTGACTAGAAAGAAGAGAAAGGAAGTGAAGTGAGCAGATTCTGGAGCATAAACAGGGAAAAGAATTACAGCTCTGAAATTAGCATCTTAGTCACTCAAGTAGCTGTATCCTAATCAGAAAATATGGTTTAGGAGAGAATCTGAATAATCCTGCATCCTGAAAGATTGCTCTCTGTTCTGAAAGGAAACATAACCAAAAGGAATTTTTGAATTTTCCATGGAACAAACTGATGAAGAGAAAAAAGCAGGACAAAGCCAAGGCTGTATAGAGGAAATCAGCAAAAGGGAATCCAGATAGCTCACTAGACAGTAAGGGTTCAATAGCACAGTTTTGAAAAGAAATGCAAATAATAATGCTCAGCACATCAAAGAAGGAAAATATTGACAAAACTCGGTGTTAAAAAGGATGACAATGCATAAGGCAGTTTTATAAACTGTGGAGGGACTGTGAATTGGTAAACCTTTCTGGAATGCAGTCTGGCAATATGTACCAAAATTTAAAATTTTAAATGTATATACCCTCGATAGGGCAATCTCTGTAGGAATTTTCTCTGAGGACATAAATAAACAAGTACATTAAGATGTATGGCAAGGATTTTTTTAAAGCTATTTTTATAAAATAGTAAAAAAAAGAAAAGCCCTGTGAATAATTTAATATCCATGAAGAGGTGCTTGGTTTAATAAATTAAGTACATCCCTACAGTGAAATACTATGCACTGTGTATCTCTTATAAGCAAGCATAGGCTCTGGAGTCAGATTGTCTGAGTTTAAATCTGGCTCTACTAGTATGATTTTGATCACATCATTTAACATCTCTTTGCCTAAGTTTCCTAATATATAAAATGTTTTAAAAACCTCTAAAATAGCTTCATAATCTATAAAAGTTATTTCAGAAAGTGTGACAAAGATTGAATGAATTAATATGTTGAAAGCCCATGCACATAATAAGTACTCAATAAGTGTTAGATATTATTATGTAAACATTATAGATGATAATATCACAATGGAAAATGATCATGTCAAGCAAAAGTTACAGACTAGCTAGTAATATAGGTTTATGTTTATGTAGAATAACTTATGTTTGACTGTATGCATAGAATTCTGAAAAGCTGTTTACTCCAATTTTAATGCTGGCTGTCTCTGAGAGTGGTATTTCAGGTTATTTTTCTTTTTCCCTATTTTATGATTTGATACTTTTTATTAACATATAAGATAATAACTCCTGAAATGGCAAGCTAGGAAATGTAAACCAGCTTTTCTACTGGGAAAACAAAAACCCTGGATAAAATATAAAAATCACAATTTTAAAGCCCCAAGGAGCCAACTAGATAGGGAGGAATTACCAAGCCAAAATCTTGGAAGAAGTTAAGTGACTCACTCAAAGCAACTTTGATTCTGAGAGCATTTGCTGATATGTTAAGAAACAACTGGGCTTCCCTGGTGGCACAGTGGTTCAGAGTCCGCCTGCCGATGCAGGGGACGCGGGTTCGTGCCCCGGTCCGGGAAGATCCCACATGCTGCGGAGCGGCTGGGCCCGTGAGCCATGGCTGCTGAGCCTGCGCGTCCGGAGCCTGTGCTCTGCAACGGGAGACACCACAACAGTGAGAGGCCCGTGTACCGCAAAAAAAAAAAAAAAAAAAAAAAAGAAACAACTGCTAACTGAGCTGTAGTTTTGATGAACGCATGTGACAAGGGGAAGGGAAGTTAAAGACAAGGGTTTGCAGCTCAAGATGGGAGTCTAACACTCATTCTTCCATATAACTATTAGGCTGGTGTCCTGATTGGCTTTATCCTCAGAGTAAGGATCCACTAACAGTAATTCTGTCTTTATTCAGTTTCTTTCCTTCCTTCCTTCTCTTCTTTTCTCTTTTGTTTTCTTTTTCCTTCCTTCCTCCCTTCCTTCCTTCCTTTGTTCCTTCATTTCCCTCCCCCCTTTCTTTTCTTCTCAGATTGGCAGCCTGGCTTAACATCACCTGTATAATCCAAGACACCTTAAAGCCCTGAATTCAGATTACGGTGGTTCCAGACTGGTGATGAGCAAGAGCAAACAAAAATCCTCTCTGGAAGGAAGGTGACTTCATCTAAGTTGGCTTCAAATTATTTCTAATAACTTTATTTTCAAACACAATGGCCAGTATTCTTCAAAGATAAACAAACATACAAGGAAACAAGATACCTTGAGCAAGAACCAGCTCAAAGACATAAACAGATTTAAAAGATTAGAATTATCAAACACAGAATATAAAACTCTTAGGCTTAGTAGTAAAGTCAGTTTGATCTACAGGAAACTATAAAAAGCAATACAGTAGATATTTAAAAGAACCAGATAGAATGTCTAGAACTAAGGATGGTATCACTTAAATTAACAATTTAATAAATGGGTTTATTAGGAAACTAGACCCAACTGAAGAGAGAATTGGTAAATTAGAAAATAGTTTGAAAGAAATTATCTAAACTACAGCACAGAAAGACCAAAAAACAAATTAATTAAAGAAAATACAAGAAAGGATGAGAGACATGAGTGATAGAGTAAGAAGACCTAAAATAAGGTAAAAATGAATCTCAGAAGGAGAGGAGGGAAAGAATGGGACAGAGGCAAATTTAAAGAGATAATTGCTGATAATTTTCCAGAACCAAACCCACATATTCAAGGAACTCATCACATGCCAAACAGTATAAATAAAAGGAAATCCACCCCATCATAATGAAACTACAGAAAATCAAACCAAAGGGAAAATCTTTAAAAACAGGCAGAGAAAAAAGACAGATTAATATCAAAGGAACAACAGACATCTGACTTTTGGTGGCCACCTGGAAGTTAACAAGCAGTAAAATGATTAAGTCAATATGTTAAAAGAACAAAAATCTACCAACATAGAATTCTATACCCACCTAAAATATTCTTCAAGAATAAAGAAGAAATAAGGACAAACATAAAATCTAGAACTGAAACAAGAAGATGGAGAGATTTTGACACTGGTATACTCACCCCAAGGAAAATTCTAAAGGACATACTTTAGGCAGGAAGATAGTGATCCCAGGTGGAAAGTTTTAGAAGGAATAAAGAGGAAATAAAGGGGAAAATATGTAAACCTAAATGAACTTTGTATAAACAATAATAATATCTTGTGGGGTTTTTATAATACAGCATTAAAATACAACTCTGTGTGTGTATGTGTGTATGTGTGCACACATACATAATCAACAACTGAGGGCTTTAAAACATCCTTTTTTCATTGAAGTATAGTTTTATTGAAGTATAGTATGTAATTATAAAAGTTAAAGGTGTACATTACAGTGATTCACAGTTTTTAAAGGTTATATACTCCATTAATAGTTATTGTAAAATATTGGCTGTATTCCCTGTTATACAATATAGCTTTGTAGCTTATTTTATACATAATAGTTTGTATCTCTTAATCCCCTATCCCTCTATTGCCCGTACCCCCTTCCCTTTCACCACTGGTAACCACTAATTTGTTCTCTATATCTGTGAGTCTGCTTCCTTTTTGTTATATTCACTAGTTTGTTGTATGTTTTAGATTTCACATGTAAGTGATATCATACAGTATTTGTCTTTCTGTCTGATTTATTTCACTTAGCATAATGCCCTCCAAGTTCATCTATGTTGTTGCAAATGGCAAAATTTCATTCCCTTTTATAGCTAAGTAGTATTCCATTGTATATACATACCATATCTTCTTTATCCATTCATCTCTTGTTTTAAATTATTTATTTTAAAAAAATTTTATATTATATTGGAGTATAGTTGATTAACAGTGTTGTGTTAGTTTCAGGTGTACAGCAAAGTGATTCAGTTATACATATACATGTATCTATTCTTTTTCAAATTATTTTCCCATTTAGGTTATTATAGAATATTGAGCAGGGTTCCCTGTGCTATACAGGAGGTCCTTGTTGGGACCATTCATCTCTTGATGGACACTTAAGTTGCTTCCATATCTTGGCTGTTGTAAATAATGCTGCTGTGAACATTGGGGTGCATGTATTTTTTCAAATTATTGGTTTTGATTTATTTGGGTACATACCCAGGAGTGGAATTGCTGGGTCATATGGTAGTTCTAATTTTAGTGTTTTGATGATTAGTGATGATGACCATCTTTTCATGTGCCTGTTGGCTATCTACATTTCCTTTTTGGAGAAATGTCTGTTCAGGTCTTCTGCCCGTTTTTTAATCAGATTGTTTTTTTGATGTTGAGGTGTATGTGCTCTTTGTATATTTTGGATATTAACACCTTATTGGTCATATCATTTGCAAATATTTTCTTGCACTCTGTAGGTTGTCTCTTCATTTTGTCAATGGTTTCCTTTACTGTGCAAAAGCATTTATGTTTAATTACGTCTCATTTGTTTAGTTTTGCTTTTATTGTCTTTGCTTTAGGAGACAGATCCAAAAAAATATTGCTACAATTTATGTCACAGAGTGTTCTGCTTATGTAAAACATCCTTCTTGTGAGCGCTGAGACAGTATGGTGAGAATGTCATCTGTCAATGTGGGAAGAGTAGGCACAGGAAAGTTGTCTGAGATATACTTTGAGCCACAACAGTCTTAGGCAGTATATTTAGAGAGATACCAGACTGTCATCAAGGAAGGTATAGTGGACATCACTTTTCTTTTGCCTGTAATCACCCTTCCTTTCATCTTGGAATAACACTTCCCATTTCTTTGGGAGAATTTATCCTCCACTCCATCTATATGCTTTTATTGGTACTTTCAATCATAATACCCAGTAGTCATGGAGATGGGCACATACTTAAGTGTCTTAGTCTGTTTGGGGAGGTGTATCAAAATACCAGACTGGGTATCTTATAAACAATAGAAATGTATTTCTTACCATTCTGGAGGGTAGCAGTCTGAGATCAGGATGCCAGCATGGTTGAATGAGGGGCTTCTTCCAAGCTGCAGACTTCTTGTTGTATCCTCACATGGTGGGAGGGGCTAAGGATCTCTCTGGAGCCTCTTTTTATAAGGTATAATGCCATTCATGAGGGTTCCTCCCTACCACTAATTTGTTCTCTATATCTGTGAGTCTGCTTCCTTTTTGTTATATTCACTAGTTTGTTGTATGTTTTAGATTTCACATGTAAGTGATATCATACAGTATTTGTCTTTCTGTCTGATTTATTTCACTTAGCATAATGCCCTCCAAGTTCATCTATGTTGTTGCAAATGGCAAAATTTCATTCCCTTTTATAGCTAAGTAGTATTCCATTGTATATACATACCATATCTTCTTTATCCATTCATCTCTTGTTTTAAATTATTTATTTTAAAAAAATTTTATATTATATTGGAGTATAGTTGATTAACAGTGTTGTGTTAGTTTCAGGTGTACAGCAAAGTGATTCAGTTATACATATACATGTATCTATTCTTTTTCAAATTATTTTCCCATTTAGGTTATTATAGAATATTGAGCAGGGTTCCCTGTGCTATACAGGAGGTCCTTGTTGGGACCATTCATCTCTTGATGGACACTTAAGTTGCTTCCATATCTTGGCTGTTGTAAATAATGCTGCTGTGAACATTGGGGTGCATGTATTTTTTCAAATTATTGGTTTTGATTTATTTGGGTACATACCCAGGAGTGGAATTGCTGGGTCATATGGTAGTTCTAATTTTAGTGTTTTGATGATTAGTGATGATGACCATCTTTTCATGTGCCTGTTGGCTATCTACATTTCCTTTTTGGAGAAATGTCTGTTCAGGTCTTCTGCCCGTTTTTTAATCAGATTGTTTTTTTGATGTTGAGGTGTATGTGCTCTTTGTATATTTTGGATATTAACACCTTATTGGTCATATCATTTGCAAATATTTTCTTGCACTCTGTAGGTTGTCTCTTCATTTTGTCAATGGTTTCCTTTACTGTGCAAAAGCATTTATGTTTAATTACGTCTCATTTGTTTAGTTTTGCTTTTATTGTCTTTGCTTTAGGAGACAGATCCAAAAAAATATTGCTACAATTTATGTCACAGAGTGTTCTGCTTATGTAAAACATCCTTCTTGTGAGCGCTGAGACAGTATGGTGAGAATGTCATCTGTCAATGTGGGAAGAGTAGGCACAGGAAAGTTGTCTGAGATATACTTTGAGCCACAACAGTCTTAGGCAGTATATTTAGAGAGATACCAGACTGTCATCAAGGAAGGTATAGTGGACATCACTTTTCTTTTGCCTGTAATCACCCTTCCTTTCATCTTGGAATAACACTTCCCATTTCTTTGGGAGAATTTATCCTCCACTCCATCTATATGCTTTTATTGGTACTTTCAATCATAATACCCAGTAGTCATGGAGATGGGCACATACTTAAGTGTCTTAGTCTGTTTGGGGAGGTGTATCAAAATACCAGACTGGGTATCTTATAAACAATAGAAATGTATTTCTTACCATTCTGGAGGGTAGCAGTCTGAGATCAGGATGCCAGCATGGTTGAATGAGGGGCTTCTTCCAAGCTGCAGACTTCTTGTTGTATCCTCACATGGTGGGAGGGGCTAAGGATCTCTCTGGAGCCTCTTTTTATAAGGTATAATGCCATTCATGAGGGTTCCTCCCTCATGACTTAAGCACCTCCCATACGGTTCAGATTTCACCGTATGAATTAGGTGGGGGAGAACACAAATATTCAGACCATAGCACTAAAACAAGTCAATCAGAATCCTTCCCGAGCGTTTTCTTTTTTAAATTGGTGCTATAGAATGAGGTTAATCCCTCTCTGATGGAAAGATGTGAATTGTGAGAGTGGCAGATGGCCAATTTCCAACCATGTGAAGGAAGCTGATCTTAGAAAATGAACTAAACACCAGCGGGGATCAGAGAGGGAATTGGAGAAGGAAAAACTTGGAAGTATTCAAGTTCTTTGTTCCATCAGCCCTGAGGGTCAGCTTCTTCCCTCCTTTTCCCTTCTGTTCCAAAAGACTTACCTTTTTGCCTCAGCCAGTTCAGGTCCTAATTGTTCTGCCAAATCAATGGGAAGCAGCAGGGCAAGCTAGAGAACTGTGTCTAAGGGTGAGGTTAGGCTATTAAAACTAAGCTGCAGAAACCAGGGAGTGGAGGCAGGTGACACTCGCTGATCAGGGAGAGATCAAAGCAGTTGAACAGCAACTGATTGGAGTTGATTCGAGGCTCATTTTTCTGGGTTGTTGTTGGTGTAGTTTTTGTTTTTTGTTTTGCCACCTACATTTCATAGGGGCAGAAAAAACAGGCTAAGGGAGCCTCTGGATGTTACAGAGAACTCTCAACACTGAAGCCGCAAGTTGTCTGTGGATAGTTATGGAGAAACGAGAACTGGATTTTAAAATATAAGTGTTTCTGAGATGATACATGGAAAAACATAAATTAAGAGGAACAGTTGATGTTAGAAAGCATTCATTTGTACCTATGCATTCTTAGTTACTAAAATCTTGCTAGATATCCATGTTGACTTCTTTGGGGTTAAAATTAGCACTAATTTATAACATAGTTGTTAGGAAGAGTTAGGTACGTCTGGAAAATGTTGCACTAGATGGGAGTCAGGATAAAATCAATCTCATTTTAGCCCCGTGCTCCCTTAATGGCAGCTACTCAGTCTGCAGGCATGTCGCCCATGTTGGGCATTTGATAGAGACTTTCTTGTAGAGTTTATTGCTGAGACATGGTATTCATGCCTTGGCTTTGTAGCTTGTGTTTCTTCCCCCATCACCTGCTGTCTGCCTCCCCCTGCCAAGTTAGGGTGGTATTATTTCATAGCTTTTAAGAACAGAGACATTCCACTTCCACACAGATTTAGTCGGCGAGAATTTCCTTGTAATACATGCTGCTCACAAATACATGTTGTCAAACACATGTCCTAATGCAGGTAACTCTTAGTAAGAGGTAGGAGGCCCAACTAGCTAACTTGGGATCAGCAGAGAATTAAAGTCCCGATCAGAAACCAAAGTGGAGGGCCAGTTGGGAAACTGGCTGCATGCCTGGCATCAGGAAGGGAGGCTGCACTTATGCCTCGGGACTCAGGTTTTCCTAGCGCAGGAACAGGCTCCCCTCACCAGTGGGGTGGGCAGGTCCAATATGCTGCCATGCTGGGTGGTGGTGGGTAGCATCCCACGTCACATGGAAGGGGCAGGCTGCTGTTCTTCGTTCTTAGCAGCTGGATTGGAAGAGCTGGGATAGGCTAGGTTGATAGGTAATTCTACTGGAAATTCTAAAATTTGAGATCATCCTTTCCCTTTTTTTTTATGCATGGAAAGAATCTAAAACCCATTGTCTGAGGCATGACTGTTTCTTTTTGTTTTTATAAAGCTATCAAGTGTTTCTCTTTTCATGTAGGGCTTTCAAGGACTTCTCCTGGTTCTAAACAAGTGAACATTCTAGTAGTTGAGATCTCCTCTCCCCTCCTTGCATTTATTCAGTCCCCTACCTCTACACCCCTTCTGGGACACAGCCTATCACTCTGGATTTGAAGCCCCATGGAGCAGAGTTGAAAATGTCTACCTGTGTTATCTCTTTTCCCGGAACTGTCTGCCTCACAGTCGGATCCACCGCAGACCAGGGGAGCTCAGTCTCGCGAGAATTCACTGAGCACCTCCGAGGTGCCAGGCACTGGGGCAGACGCCGGACACACGACCCCAGACAAGGATTGCTCCCTGACGTCACAGAGCTTGTCTTCATCAGCTGTTGTTCTGAAACAGGTGGCGGGCTTTATAAGAGGTTTGGTAAAATTCTGCCTTGAGCGCTGGAGTAACTTCAGGATTTAGAAGGATGTGCCAGTTTCAGATACAAATGTGACTGTGCTTCATCCAGTCAGTTTCGGGTGAGTGACGTAGGTGTTAGAGGCCGAAGTGGTTTAGGACCTGAGAGCCCTTCTCAGGGTCTGCCCAATGCAGGACTCTTTTCTACATGGTAGGAAGTGACTTCTCCTTTGGCCTCAGGATGGACATGCAAAAAGAGAAAACAAGGAATACAGAGCTTCTGGGTTACTGTTCATCAGAGAAGCCAACTTATATTTCCCTGCAGATTTACCCTGTTAGTTTTTCTTTCCCACTGAACCCAAGCCACCGTCTGGGAGATATGAAGTCCAATTTGCGTCTCAGAGTAGTGTGATGCTCTGCATTTCCTGGAAAACGGACATGCTGTTCCTTCATACTATCCTGTCCAGGTTCTTGCAGAAAAAGACTTTTGCTCCATTTTGCTCCCGGCCAGAGATAATATTTTGTTCCTAATTTCTGAGTAGCTGCTTTTGGGTGATTCGGGATGGGATGAAGAGGGTAAATTCTGTCAGGCTGTCCACTGGAGTGTGGTTTGGGCAGCCCATTGCTGTGGAGACCAGGGAGCTAGGCAGAGGCAATTGCAGGTGGAAGCAGGAGCTGCATATGTAGGTTGGGAGGGCAAGGGGCAATCAGGGATGGTGTTTGAGCACAGGGGGCTTGAGGAATCAAAGGACAGCACAGTAAGTCTGGCCAGACCCTGCAAGCTGGGTCTGTGAACCCAAACCAAAGAGAAGGGAATGTGCACTTCTTGAGCCAGGCTCTGTATATACTTTACGCTACTTACTCCTTGCAGAAAGTTGAGTACTATGAGGAACTGAAGCCAAAGAGACTAAGTCCCATTCCTGAGGCCGCACAGAAGATGCTAGCCTCAAATTCAAGCTCGGGCCTCCTGATTCCAAAGCTGGTACCCTCTCCACCACCCTAAGCCCTCTGGGTGGAGAAGAGCACCTGACCACATGCCATTAAGAACAATACCAGTGATGCTGTCCTAGGACACAGAGGACAAAGGCTGGACTCTCTGCTGCCTTTCTGTCATTCAGGGGCTAGTCTCTGGCTGTCAATTTGTATTGACTCATCTCCTGGCATTTTTCTGGCAACTCAGCCAGCCCATTCATTCCCTTGCCCTTGGACCATTATAGGACTATACAGGTGCATGGGAAAAGCTAAATTTTCCAGATTGAGGTTCACTGTTACACTGTTAAATCCTCCAATACAAGTGCTGTCACTTGGCCTGGTTTGCCTAGATTTCAGCAATGTGGCTGCCCCCCTCCATCTCTCCCTGTGTGTGCTTGAGATCCACAGCTCTGGTCGGCTCTGAGGAGTGGTTCACAGAGGATGCTGGCCACACTCGAGGGGTGGGGGGGTGTCAGACCTACGGACAGAGGTTGTGACCTCCTCTGGACCCACCATGGATGTCAGCCACATCTTTGGGCTGTCAAGACCAGCTCCTGAGACTGAGCCATGAGACTGAGCCTCCTGCAGGACCCTGGGACACCTTCCTTTCCAGGTGGACTCCACCACTTCCATGGGGCATCATCTCTGTAACAAAGGGGGAGTGAACAGGAAAGAGGAAAGGCAGCCCTTGTGGGTCAACGGCTTGAGAAAGGCATGGGGAGCCAGCTCAGGGATCATGCAAGTCTTTGGAGATGGGAAAGAACCAGAGATAGGTGATCATTTCCACCATGTAAATGCAGTACAGTTGATGTCTACTTTAGGCTGCTTTGGTTTTTTAAATAGAACACTTCCCCTGCTAATAAGCTAGCAAAGTTCTGTTCCTCTCTTTATAAGAGGGCGCAGATGATGTAGTTCTATCAACACTCCTGTGTTTTTTCAACTGTAGCTTTTTCGTCTCCTCACACCTCACAACTGCAGATTTATCCTTCATATTCACTCCTCTCTCTCCCACCTCCTTGTTCAGTAGGTGTTTAGGTCCTTCTAAAAAGCTCAGCACAAACCTGCTGCCATTGATTGAGCCTCAGCTCTGTGCCAGGTGTGTGTTCAACATCATATACGCACTTACGTCATTTAATCTTCCTAGCAACTTTAGGTGTACATCTCTAATTTACAAATGAGAAAAAAAACCCAGAGAGGTTCAGCAACTTGCTCAAGGTTGCACAGCTTCTTATAAGTGGTGGAACTGAGATTTGCGCTTAGGTCTGTCTCATCCCAAAGGCTGTTGTTCTCTGAGCACTGCCTCCTGGCACTGTCCTGCCTTGTGAGGTAAGAGGCGGCTCTTCAAACCTGTCTTTCGTGTCTGTGATGTTGGTGGAGGGGGGAATGAACGCTGCCTTCAGCTCTGCTCCCACACTACTGAGGGCTCCAGGTGTTTGCTTTTGGCACAAGTTCCTTCAGGCATGCCTGATGCTCTGAGCAGGCTGTCAGGGAGCCTCCCGCCTCCCCTCCTGCCTCCCCCCTCCCCCAGGGAGGCAGCTGCTATTTCCAGCTCCGTGATTTGAGCAGGCCTCCCAAAGAAAGAATTATTGCAAACCTGGCCTTTACCCCTCCCTGTTCCAGTGATGGCAACTCCCGGCTCTAGCTGGAGGTCTAGAAGGCAAGATAAGGAAGGAGCTGGGCCAATTTTCTGGTCACTTCTTGGCACCGAGTGCTCATGTTTTTACAGCAGCTAGCAGCTCCGGGCCCTATGTCCTTCCTGAAGACTCTAGGGTAGAACACAGGCAAACTCACCTCTTCCCACTTTCCCGGCCCTTGTCAGGCGGCTGTCTTGATTTTCTAGGCTCGCAACCTCCCTTCACTGGGCAGGGGCTTCCATACGGTCCTTGTTAGAAGAGGATGGTTTCAAGGGGCTCCTGGAAATGTGTTGCAGGTGGGCTCCTGGGCATTTGGCTTGCCTACTGCCTCTTCAGCTCTGTTTGCTTTGCCTAATTGTTTTTTTCTCTGCTGATTTGTCTGAGTAAAGTTTCTTTTCCCCGTTTTGTCCAAGGTGCACCTGGCACCCATTTGGCCGGGGAGGGAGCAGAAGCAGGGTGGTTAAGTGAATGCTTAGCATAGGGCTGCAAGAAGTAAACTGAGGAGAAAGACAAGATCTGGGAGAGCGTGAAGAATATGGTTGGTTGGAGCCTTTGCACAGAGCAGAAATTCCACAACCTCCATCCTTGTACTTGGTTTCTGTCCAGAAACAGAGCCTCGAGAGGGCCGAGGGAAGGACTTTGATGTGATTCTGAAACTAGATTGCAACTCCTACTTCAGTGGAAGCCTCACAAGTGGCCTTTCTTTCACAGGGGCCATGGCTTCTGGGCAGGTGGCCAGGGTACCAGAGGCCCTGCTTGCCAGGAGGGGAGAAAGAAAGGGCTAGGAAAGATCACCTGTGTCTCTGTTCTTGCTTTCATCTAGTTTGCAGTCAGGCCTTTGATTCTGCAGCAGGAATTTTGGCTCCAGACCCTGGTCTGGATCCAGAATGCCAGGTAGAAGCAAAAGTGAAGCAGTACCACTTGGAATCCCCATTCCTGGCAAGGGTCCAGGGCCAGCCCAGCCACAGCAGGGGGACTTCGGCCTGTTTACTTGCCCGTCTGTGTCTCTGACTTTGAGAGACCGAAATGAGCATAGGCGTTAGAGTAACAAAGTTTGGGTTTCAAATTGGGCTCCTACTTGATGTATGTCAACCAGTAAGTGCCTATTCATTTTGGAGCCTCAGTTTCCCCTCCATAAAACATGACAAATCACATTGTTCCAAAGAGTAAATGAAATGATTGAAAACACATATCAGCTCTGCACCTCTCTTAAGACTCCACACGTATGACTTCATGCAATCCGCACAACCCTAGGAGGAAGTAGTGTCATCGTCGCCATCAGCATCCCTGTTTTATGGAGGAAGAAACTGAGGCAGAGACAACATAGGCTGGGGCCTGGGACCCGCTACCAGATTGCTTGCACCTGGACAAAGTCTTCTCCAGCAACAGAATACAAAGAAAACATAAGGGACTAAAAATAACTTCACGCCTACACAGTTGGGGCAGTTATGAACAATAGGATACCAAAAGGCCACAAGCCAACCACCGTTTCTTAGGTGCCAGGAGCAAAAGTAGGGTACTGCGCATGGTACCACCAAGGGGGTGGGCAGACCACCTAAGCTACACCTCCTGCCCAACCCACGGACCCAACCCCCGTTGTTACCTCATTTAAGGACCTAAGCAGCTCCTCTCCAGGAGCAAGCAAGTGCACCTGTTTCTTGTTTTTGCTTCCTGTGCTGCAGCACAAACCCCAGTAAAGCCTTGCCTAAAATTCTCATCTGGCCTTTTTACCAATTTCTATTGATTAAAGAGTCCAAGGACCCAGGTTGGTAACAGAGAGAAGCTAATGCCTTGTCCATGGTCTCACATCCAGGAAGTGGCGGAAGTGGCAGAGCCCAGACTCCAGGCAAAGAGTCTGACCCAGAGCCTGCACGCCTAGCCTGTGCTCTCCTGCCTCTAGGAAAGCGGGGAAGCTCCTGGTGCCTGGCGGGGGAAGGCACACGCTGAATACTGGCCCTCCCTCTTATTGCCTTGGGGCTGCCGGAGCTGCTCAGGGAGTTGTTCTGGCTGCTCTCTGGAAGGGGAGTGACGTGGGAGCTGCCAAACAGTACAAGAATGAGCGTGAGGAGAGGAGGCTGCTGGGTCAGGAAGGACACGCGAGGCGCTGACACAAGCAAGGTCAGTGGGGAACCCGAGGGGCGGAGGAGGGGACGCCGGAACTGGGGCCGCCTTGGCCCGTTCCCTCACGGATGCTCTTGAAATCCACATGGTCTATTGCTGACCAGCTCTGAGGAGTTGGCGAGGTCTGACCTGACAGCTTGCCCTGGCGGCGGCTGCCGTCTTCTCGAAACATCTCCAGATTGAGGGCCCCTCCAGCCAATTGCTCCTGCCCCAGCCGCTTTCACGAGACTCGGCTGCCGTCTCTGCCTCTCCTTGATGAGAGCGAGTCTGTCATTCGGCTCCTGCCTGCAGCCCTCCCTGCCCTGCCCACCCGCTGTCCTTGCTGTGGTGTCACCGCTCCCAGGTTCCCTCACGTAAGGAGGTGGCCACAGCACTCTCTGGCCGCCCCTCTGGACTTCATCTAGCCTGGCGAAGGGTGACCCAGGCTGGGTGTTTTAGACGGGGAAGCTCGCGGGAAGAAAGTGACTTGAAGGAGAAAAGTGTGTTCCCTGGATGGATTAGAAGGAATCACACTAGCTGGTCTGCCCAAGACACCCCACTCACAAAAGAACAGTGAGAAAAGAAAGAACCGTGGTGGAGAAAGGATGGAGGGAGAGAGGCCTCAGGGAGCGAGCTTGTGGCTGGCTGCGTCTCACCAATTTTACACGCGTCAATCAGGTTAAGCTCCCTGTTTTTTGGAAGGAGTGTGCCCATACGTCACCCCATAGGCCTCAGCCCCCCAGAGCGGAGGCACAGGGCTGACGGAGTGGGGGGGCTTTGCAGTCAGTCCTGGCTATGAGCTCTGGCTCAGCAAGTTAGTTCCCTGCTCTGAGCTTCTATTGCCCCTATGAAAACAGAAATCATAAAATCACCCACACATGAAAACAAGTCACCTGAACCACCTGACCCACAGTAGGTGCTCAGGAAAAGACAGGCCCTTCTTTGCGTAGTTAATGAGGAAGGGCTTTGGCACCCATCCCACTACTGTGGAGAACTTTTGGAGCCTCTCACCTTCTCCCCAGGGCTGATGCCCTCGTACTCCTCATGCTGCTCTAGGCCCCCGTTGCCGTGAGGCTGGACAGCTGCTAGCCAGCCAGGGAGGGCAGGGGGTCTATGTCTGAAGCTAGGGCATATACGGAAGTGACTTTCAGTGCTTTCTTGCCCAACAGCTATGGTGAACAGGCAACTCAGCAACCATGACCTGATAAGGGCAGGGCATTGAGGATCACACCTCCTGGGGGATAAAGGTGTTTGTCACTGCCTAAAGCAATCAACTCACACCAGTGAAGTGCTGGCAGAGAATGAGGGAAATGGAAAATGGGCGGGAGAAATAGATGATGAGTATCAGTCATGGCCTTGAGATCAGCTGGGGCAGGGAACCACAGCTTGTTTCACTCACTCTCTTGCATGAAGTCCTGTCAGAGGTTGCAGACTTAAAAAAGACCCAGTTGGACTTAGAGGGTCCATGAGAGATGTGAGGGACATTCCTTGTGCCTTTGTTCAAATCCTCTCAGCCTCACTCCTTGCTTTGCTGACTGTTGCGGGGAACAGGTCTGTACAGGCTTCAGAACAGCTCAGCTCAGTGGCAGTGTGACAGTGTCCCGCCCCAGGGCTTCCCTGGAGCTGCTGTGTGAATGTCCCCGAATTCACTGGGCGCTAACCCAGTGATAACCGGAGATGGGGGGCAGTTAGTGTGAGGGGCCACCCTTGACCAATGGAAGACAGGAGCCTATGGATAAATGCTTACCCATTTCATTCCCTGAGCAGAGAAATCTGAGCTACACCCCATCAGGCTCCACAGCAGTTCCCACAGGACTGATCATCTGTTGCCCATGGGGGCAGCCAACCCAGTGATGTGTCTTTGCTTTCCCCACTTTTCCCGTTTCACTCTTCAGGGCCAGTCTCTGGATCCCTGAGATCACTTCCCGTATAAACTACCTTCAGGTAAGCCTGTATCTCAGGCACAGCTTTTAGGGGCTCTCAGGCTAAGACAGCCATGTATAAAGTTTCAAGAGGGAGAAGAAGGTGTGAAACAATCTTCACAGAATGGAAACATGGGAACGTTACGGAGGTAGCATAAAACTGCCAAGTGTGCTGGGTTCCTATTTGGCTGTGTGCTCCAGGTAAACGCCCTAGCTCTTTTGTATTTTCCACCACAGCCTTGAGCATCTCAGTGTCATCACAAAATATGTGGATATGAATTTAATCTTGAATAACTTGTTGCCAGATGAATTTGATGAAAAGAGAAAGGCAAGAAAAATAAGGGAGTTCACAAAGCAGTAATTGTAATGTTAAACCATGGAATTAAGCAGAACAAGGAGGCAAGTGAGGATATAAAGAGAAGATAGGTAGATAGACAGATATAGTTAGATATAGTCTTTGTATACATCTTGTACCTTTACAAACATACAAAGGGGGATGGTAGGGTCAATGGATTGATATCAGAGAGTGGTGATGCCAGGGTAAGGGGACACAAGCATGAGAGTGTGGGTTGGAGGTGAGGAGGTCGTGGGACTCAGAAGGCAAAGTATTGAATGGGTCACCATTCTACAAGGTTGTTAAATCACCAAGAATGGTGACAGGGACAGGGGTTGAGAGCCAGGTGCTAAGTCATTAAGGAAAGAAGGAGGGTAGGTTAGGAGGTAACAGTAGCAAGGACAGATGGTAGGTGTTAAAGGCTGGCATGAATTTCAAAGGGTCTGGGCGTTTTGAAGGAGGAGGGAAGATAACTGAATTGCAAGTACAGTGGGACACCTACGCCACCCTTGAGCCCTCTGGGATATAGTCGCCCCTACACCCCAGCATTTAGAAACGAGAATGGAGGTGGGGCCTGAATGGCCTCCACTCAAGAGGCTGTAGGTGAGGTGGTATTTGCAGGGGACAGCCACATTTCCATTAGGGCAAGATATGAAGCAACCTTAAAAAAAGGATGAAAGATACAGGGTACTTGCTGATGACAGATCCCAAGTGTCAGGGTACAGAGTATGTAAAGGTTGGGAACATGGACGACAGGGAGTGAGAAACAGAAATACTACTTGCCTTGTAGGATTACTGCAAATTTGAGAGGTAACTTTATGTAAAGTGGCCAGTAGGGGGTTTGGCGAAGATGATGATGATGGTGCTGGCGTTGATGGTGATTGCCAGAAGAGCAGGTGTCAAAGCTGAATTATAGGGAATGTCAAAGAAGCACTGGTCTAGGAATCGAGTGTCTTATGTCTCATCCTGGCTCGGCTGTTAACTAACTGTGTGGCCTTAGACAAATCAATCACCTCTTCTCTCTGGATCATGGTTCCTCCATCTATAAAATGACAAGGTTAGACAGCATCACTGGTTGTCAAATCCAAGGTGGCAGAGTGGTCATGCATAAAAAATAGATGCTAATTTTCTGAAACACTTTCTAAAAACCTGTGTATTTGCTCTCTCCTCCCCCTGTCCCCAAGAGGTCACATCTCATTTTCTGGGGGTAGAGACCCAGAATGTGCATTTTGAAAAAGCCCTCTGGGTGATTTAATAAGTGCCCACCGCCAGCCCTGTTTTCTTGCTTTGGGGAATCGCTTTGCCAAGAAGCTAGTCTTTCCTCTCCCAAATGTCATCGCTCAGAAAGTGATAGTGAGAAAGACGTGGTTAGTCAGTCACAGCTGGGTAGGAGCATTTATCAGAGGCACCAGATGCCCTGAGCTCTGCCCTTGGTGGGCAGATGGCCAAAGAGCAGGCAGCATTATTTTTACAGCTTGTTCTTTGGGCACTTCCCCATTCACATGCATAAGAATGAGAACTGAATCAGCATAGCTCAGTTTTGTTGCTGTTGTTTTTGGTTTTTTGTTTAATATCAGGCCACACCATGCTCTTGACTAGCCTAGGCATTGTCTGTCTTTGAGGAGGGTGGCCCCTTAACCAGTAACTGGGGGAAGCACAGGAGATATGGGCCCAGTGGTGAGGAGTGAACCCAGCACACTTAGTCACCTTTATCCAC
Source organism: Physeter macrocephalus (assembly GCF_002837175.3). Taxonomy (NCBI): domain Eukaryota; kingdom Metazoa; phylum Chordata; class Mammalia; order Artiodactyla; family Physeteridae; genus Physeter; species Physeter macrocephalus. The sequence goes on from NC_041221.1 coordinate 113,897,879, forward strand.
GGCATGTAGAGATGTACTCGGCACATAGTAGGGACTCAACAAATACTTGTTAAACTGAAATCTAAGGAAAAGCAATAGTAGACCAAAAAAATTCACCTAGCAGTTTAGGGGAATTCATTGGTTTTCAACTGCAGGAAAGAGAATGGCTTCAGAGAAGTACAAATTTATGCCGAGTCAAGCTAGCATTAAAGTTGAAGGACAAAATCAAATCACTGACATGCAAGGACTTGAGAGATTACCACCTACAGACCTTCTCTGAGCAGATGTACTTGAATATTTCTAGTAAGAAGAAAAATGAATTTAGGTATCAACAAGTAACAGGGAAGTGGTAAACACATAAACCTGTAAAATTAATAGTTAAATCTAAAAACGTTTTGACAGAACAAAGTAAAAAATTATTACTATAACTAAAACTAAAGTCCCAAATGATTTCAAGATGGTGCCTTTTGAATGGAGAAAAAAGTGATAGCAGACTAATATTGGAATTGTATCAAATCAATAGGTAAATTTTCAGGGAAGGTACAGAGACATTAACATAACTATAGATTCCTAGAAAAACATATACTTAGATGTGTGTTAAATACAAGGATAATCAACAGAAAAATAGAAATAGGATATATAATGTCCAAACTACTGGAGGAAAAAATTCAAAGTATTCAAAATCAATTAAAACAGATGGTAAAAAAAAAAAAAGGGAAAACTGACAGATTTTTTTTAAAGTAGGATACATGGAAAACATAAGATTATAGAAATACATCCAGTCATATTAGTAATCATGATACTTGTAAGTGGATCAAATTTCCCCTATTGAAAGACAGAGATTCACAGATTGGGTAAAATAAAATCCAGTGTGGGTCATGATATGAAAAGGTTGGAAAGCACTACTTCTAGGGTATATACCCAGGAGTGAAATTTCTGAGTCAAAGAGTATGTGCCTATTTGGTTTTACTAGATACTGCCTCATTGCTCTCCAAATTAATTGTATTAATTTACCTTTAGAGTCGTGTTAGAGTTCCCATTGCCAAATCTGATATTGTTAGACGTTAAAATTTTTGCCAGTATTTGATGTATTTATTTGATGTATTTATTGTATTTGATGTTACTTTGCTTACTAATGAGGTTGAGCATCTTTATATGTGTGGGGTTTTCTGTTTTGGGGTGTTTTTTTTTTTTGCTATTCCAGTTTTTTATTTGAATGGCTTGTTCCTGTCATCTGGCCACACATTTACACATTTTGGCTTGTTCTTATTGGTTTGTAGGATTTCTTTATAAATTTGGATAGTAGTATCTTCTCCTTGTCTTTGATTTGTCTTTTCATTTTATGGTATTTTTGAACTATTCAAGTTTTAAATTTTAATGCAATCATATTCTATAGATTATACTTATTGTAACTTGTTAAAAAGTCCTTTTGTACCCTAAAGGCATAACCAGATTCCAATCAGCCCAAATATTACTCCTTTAGGAAAGTCTTCTCCACTCCCTCAAAACAGATCATGTCCCATTGTTATATGCTCTTATGATACTGTTTTCTCTCTTTGATTACACTTATCTCAGCTGTAATTACACATTTATTTGTGTTATTGACAAAAGTCTGAATCCTCCACTACAAGGTAAGCTCCATGAGGTCTCAGATCATGTCTTATATTCTCCCTTTCATTACAGTATCTCCAGGACTTAACATAGTTCCTGTCATATAATAGCTGAAATTTATTAAGTTCTTACTATACGCAAGCATTTTTCTAGGACTTTACATGTACTCATTTAATACTCAGGACAAACACATTAGGCAGTTACTACATTAGCCACATTTTAATGACATAAAAACTGGGGCACAGAGAAGTTGAGTAGCATATTCAATGTCACAAAGCTAGTTGATAGCAGGTCCAGGATTCAACACCAGGCTGTCTAGCTCCACACCCTCTGCTCTCAACCTTTAATGTATAGTCCCTCAAAGGGTAGGAACTCAGCAAATGTTTCCTGGATGAAATGAGTGACAAGTCTACAATTTTAGCATGGTTCTATCAGAAATAGAAATAACATTTTTAAAAGAAAAATAGTATATTTGAATAACAAACTACAAGCTGTATCTAAAAACGTTATTTCTAACAGAATAACATATTCTTTCAAATATTCATGGAGCAATAACAAAAATGTACTATTTAATAGGATTCAAAGAATCTGAATAAATATTAATAAGCTGATTGTATTTAAATAAGTTTACTGGCTAAATGTAATAATAGTATAAACTGATAATAGAAGGAGGGCAAAAAACCACATTTTTGTTGTTGTCCTTGTTCTTCTAAGTTTAATTTACACAGTTAAATGCATAAGTATTCAGTGTACAGCTCAAAGAATTTTGATGTGTACACCTAAGTAACCGTCATTCAGATCAAGATCTAGAACATTTCCACCACTCCCAAAAGACTACTCGTACCCCTTTCCAGTCATTCCTCAACCCAGAGACAATGACTGTCTGTTCTTAAACTTGATGTAAATGGCATCATGCAGCTTGCACTCTTTTGTGTCTGGCTCCTTTTACTCAGCACAATGTTTTTGAGATGTTTCCATGTTGTTTGTTGTATATAGCAGCAGCTCATTCCTTACTTATTTATTCATTTCCTGTATAGTATCTCTTTGTGTGAATATATTATTGTTTGCTAATCTGGTTTTCAGTTTGGGGTTATTGTAAACAAAGGTAATATAAACATTCTTCTACAAGAATTTTTCTGAACCCATGCATTCACTTCTCTTGTGTATATTCCTAATAATAGAATCTCTGGTTTGTAGGGTAGGGGTATGTTTAATTTTATTAGAAACTGCCCAAAACAACCACTCTTTTCCAAAGTGGTTGTGCCACTTTATACTTTCTTTTATGTATAAGAGGTTTTGCCCCACTTTCACACCAACATTTGATACTTTACATCTTTTAAATGGCAGCCATTTGGTGGATGTCAAGTGATATGTCATTGCAGTTTGAATTTGCATTTCCCTGATGACGCTGAATACCTCTTACATGTTTATTGGCCATTCAAATATCTCCTTTTGTGAGTTGCCTGTTCAAATTTTGCCTATTTTATAAGGGGTTGTCTTTTTATTATTGATTTGTAGGAGTTCTTTAAATATTCTAGATACATCTACCAGGAAATTTTAGCACAAACTTTTAAGTCACTCCTGGGTTAAAGAGAAAATCGTATTAAAATTACAAGCAACTTGGGAATAAATGAAAATGTGAGCACAGCATTAAACAAAAAGTTTGTGGGATGCATGCAAAATGATATCAGAAAACATTTTATAGCTTTAAATGTCCGAACTAGACAATGAGAAAGATTTTTTTTCAATGAACTAAATTTATGAATCAAGAAGTTAGATAAAAAATGATAAGGTAACTCCCAAAAAAAGTAAAAGGAAAGAATTAATAAACATGTGAAAATGCAGGGGTTAATGGAGTAAAAGCAAAAAAGGAAAACTAACCAAGGCTTTGCCCTTCCAATTATGAAAAGGAAGAAATTTAATGAAACATTAGAAATAAGAAAGCACATACATTCTCTTGGGAGATTTGAAACATAAAAGCATACCATGCTCAACCTCATTAAATAAATTTGAAAAACTGGATTAAAAAATGGGTGGTTTCCTGGTAAATATAAATTCTAAAATTAACTAAAGAGAGAGAAATAATTACAGAAACATTTAACAGTTAGTCAAAGTTAGTCATAAAGCTCAGATCATGAAGGAACAGATAATTTAGGGGTTATATCACTTCTTTTGGAACATAGAATAAACTTGGAAGCTTGTCAACTCATCTATGAGGCTTGCATAACCATATACCAAGACTAAACAAAGCTATCGTGGGAAAAGAAAACTATAGATCAATCACTTTTATAAACAAAGATACAAAAATCCTAAATAAAACATTAGCAAATTAAATCCATTGGTGTACTAAAAGAATAATACATCTTAACTAAGTAGGACTGATCTTTGGAATGCCAGGATATTTCAACATGAGGAAATCTATTAATATAATTCATTTGATCAAGAATTAAGAGAGAAAAATGATAACATCATCTTGATAGATTAAAAAAAATTTTAATGAATTCAACAAAGACCCATTTATGATTTTAAAAACCACTTAACAAAATAGAAATTAAAATAAAACAGCCCCATTTTAATGAAGGAAAGAAACCCCTCTACAAACATCATATTCAATGGTGAATCACTAGTTTGGAATCAGAAGAAAAGACATAACATTTGGGCTTCCCTGGTGGCACAGTGGTTGAGAGTCCTCCTGCCGATGCAGGGGACACGGGTTCGTGCCCCGGTCCGGGAAGATCCCACATGCCGCGGAGCGGCTGGGCCCGTGAGCCATGGCCGCTGAGCCTGCGCGTCCGGAGCCTGCGCGTCCGGAGCCTGTGCTCCGCAACGGGAGAGGCCACAACAGTGAGAGGCCCGCGTACCACAAAAAAAAAAAAAAAAGACATAACATTTACACTATTATTATTCAACATCCTAGCTAATGGAATAAAACAGTAAAAAGAAAATATAAATATTGAAAAAGAAGGGACAAAATTATTTTTACTTGCAGGTAATATAATTGTCTATTTAGAAAATCCATGCAAATCAACTGAAAAATGATTTGAACTAATAAGAGAATTCAGCCAGTTGGCCAGAGACTATACCCCATTAATAAGCAACTGTGAAAATGTCATGAGAAAAAAAGATGACCTTTTTGAAACTCTAAGCCACCCAGGAATAAACTGAATAAAAAATGTATAAGATGTACATGGGGAAAAAAAGCTGAAACAATTTCCGAAAGACTTAGGGAAACCTCACTGATGAATTGCTTAGATATCTGTGTAGAGGGAGTTATGATGGGACACGTCTGGGTGAGATGGGTCCACAGTGTCATATTTGACCAATGAATTCTCATCAAGACGGTGGGTTTGCTTTTTCTCGTATAGATTTTGCACAATTGAAAGTAACAATTCCATCCACCTGTCAAAATTAGATATTATTTTAACCCCTTACCCTGATGAATCCAAGCTGTTGTATTTTCTGGTTTTTAATTTGATTTATAGGTTTTGCAGAACTGAAAGCTAATCCTCAAAATGACCTCTGGCCATTTATTCACTGGTTGGTTCAAACATGTCATACAATGGTTGTAGTTTCTAGAAAGGGGTTGCAGGGGTGAAGATAGCCCTCGGCTGATTTTTAGGCAGCAGGGAAAGATGGATTGGCTGCAACATGATTTGGAAAGACCAGTGATCACAGAGCCGTGGAGTTAACCTCATCCAAGAATGCAGGGGGTTTAGAGGAACATCCATCCTCTGGTCACACTGAGGTATTTTCTCAGCATCTCTTGAGGACTGAGTTCAGGTGCCGTTTTCCTCCTTACAGAGGTGGGCTGGCATCAAGAACGCCAGCTGTCAAGCTCTCATGGGTTTATATGTGTGTGCCACACGTTTGAAAGTGGCCTTGCAGACTAACCAAGGCCTAATCTTCACATCCGAGCTGGGAACTCCAAGACAACAGGGCCCGCCTTGGGGGTCAGTTGAAGTGCTGGGGGAGAAACAGTGAACGAGACTTTGACTTTTAAGGTTCTTGGCACACTGATAATCAAGCAACCTGGGTAAAGAGCAGATGAATGCCAACCCCGAACTTTGGAGGCACCCCTGTCAGGATAGAGACTTTCCCAAGAAGCTGGTCGCTTGTCTTGAGTTGTTGGGGAGTCATAAAAAAAACATACGCCTTTCCAGGGCTGGTATGACCTGAAAAAAATTAAATTAAAACATTCTAACAACTTCTGATTCCAGGGGGAAACATGGTGGCACACGGCTCCTGTAGGCTTGTTTCTTCACGTGTCAGTTCGCCCAGTGAATGTTGACAGCGTACCTCCCAGGTTCCAGTCCCCGGAGCACAGTCCAGGCGGATGAGTCCAGAAATCAGGTCCCATCAGGAACAATTACAACTGCTTTGGGCATTTGCCCATTTTTCCCAACTGCCTTTCTCTCTGCGGATAATGGAGACTGTGTAGTAAGTGACTTCCTGCTGACGGCAGGAATCCAGAGAGCACAGCTGATCGCTGCCCTGCTCTCAACTCCAGTCCCGCCCGAGAGCGAAGCAGGAAATCACCTGACTACTTCAGGCCCATTTGGACGTCTGGCAGATGACACAGGCAGCAGCAGCTGCAAGAGTAGTAGGTTGTTTTCTGGTTTTAGAGCAAAGAACAACAAAATATCCTGTTTGACTAAGTTGAGGGAAGCTGGCCAGCTCTGGAACAGGTGGACTGTTGATTTTTCTCCTTGACAACAATGAACTGAGTTTTTGTGTTCTGTTCCGAAAATTCCACGTCTCCTGCCTGGTCAGGTGTAGCCAACATCCCTGCCTGACAGAGTTCTTTGGGGGACGCCAGCAAGCCCAACACAATCTCTGCTCCACTTCGGGTTTGGCACCTGATCTCAAGTTCATTCCTTCAGTCAAGTTAGGATAATGACTTACATGGTCTTGGCTGGAAGGTTCCTTGCATCCTGTGGGGAAGGAGGTTGAATGAGCTAGTTTCAGACTATGATGATGAGGTCCACACAGCAGAAGGATGAGCCTGTTCTTCAGCTGTTCAGGTTCCTTGTAGGTGAAAAGGAGACCACAGCCACAAGCTCCCAAGTGGAGAGTTTATAACAATAACATCCAAGCCCTCAGACAGATATGTGAAAGCCACAATTTAAACTTATAATCATATATAAAAGCAACAGGTTTGGCAGTGATGAGATTTTTTTCAGGATTCTTGTTTTGTGTTTGACCCTTCATGAGTCTGCTTCACCTTCTCCTCGGAATATACAACGTCAGGCTGTTCATAGGATTTGACATAAAGTTTATCTGGCTCCAGCCTCTCTGGAAAAGGGAGGGTTTGTTTGTTTGTTTTTCGTTTTTAAGTTTTACACTTCTCTCTGGAGCATTTGGATAGTGTACTTGAGTGGAGTTCAGTATATGTATAAGACTTTTAAAAGTCAAATATCATAGGATGAAAAGGAAGGCCACAAAAAGGAAATATTGTTTGCATAAGGCTGACATTCCCTGGCTTTGCCAAATTTTGTTCCAGAGGTTAGTAACCTTCTGTTTCAAAACAGGAAAGAAGCTGAATCACAGGGAGTCACCTACACACAGGCTTTGCTAGATAATTATTCAGCTGACAGTTCAGAGAGCTTAACAGACCCTGCTCCGTGGTCTCTGAAGACTGAATTCATTATGTCTTAAACAAGAAAAAAAAATTCCCATTGGGATTTTCAGGTCTCAGTGCTTTCTTTAACTATGTGGTTTACCTGTTTAAGGACTTGGCAAAGAGGATAAAAACGCCTTTCTTAACAGTTACATATCAGGTTTTAATTATTCCTATTTTTGATCTTCTAGCTGTAGCTCTAAAATTAAACGGTCTTCCTTTAATGTGGGTACTGGCTTTTTTAAAAGCCATTTTCAACTTGTAGACTTAAAAAAAATTTTTTTTTTCCTGCATGAACAGCTTGGGTGGACAGAGAAAAGAAAGTGCCAGCTACTTTTTTTGTTTTCCGGGGAAGCTGGTGGGCAATTATTTGGAAATGTCTGGAGTGTCTTGTGCCACACGGATTGGGAAAAATCGTGAGGAGTGCTCAGAGGTACCCGGGGAGAGACAGACATATGGGCAAATCCAAGGTAGCTTCCTCCACCCGGGTCCTTCACCAGCGCCTTCTGTGGAGATGGTCTTTGTTCCCACCTGCACTGTGGGCTGTGAGGCTGGGGGCTCTGGGCAGGGAGAGCATGTTATGTGGGGCTTGGGAATGTTATTTGCAGAACTGCTACCCAAGTGGCCAAAAGAAGACAGGTTTACCTTAGAGAATTCTCTTTTAATTCTACTCCTCTGTTGTTGTAGCCTTAAAAAAAGAGATAGCCGTTATATTCAGAGGGGGAAATGGCTAAGAAAAATCAAAACAGTCTCCTGTGTGCCTCCTACATTTAGGGAGAGTTAGGAACATAGCAGAGCTGCCTTTTTCTCCCATCTTGGGCCGTGGCATAGGGCTGAGTGGTGGTGGTGAGGCTGACATATTTGGGTCTTTTCATTTTTCTAAAATTAAGTATGTATCTGTTTATAAAATATAGATATATATCTCTCTCCGGGTAAGTGGGGCAGGGCGGGTATACAGAAACGTGAGTAAACAGATCGTTCTGGAGAAAGAGGAACTGTCCCAAGAACAGGAAGGACTAAGCCACTCTGGGATCACAATAAGCAGGCAGAGAGAATCCGACTGTGTGTCAAAATGTGATGGATTAACTCTGAGTGGAGAGCTGACTGGGCAGTCTCTACTTATTCTCTCCTGAGAGGAAACCTCTGAAGAACCCTGCTAATGATGAGACGTTACTGAGGCATAAGAAAGCAATAACAAAGCAGTCAAACAGCAGGGTGGCTGTGTTTATTATGGTCCAGACACTGTTCTGAGCGCTTTACATGCATAAACTCATTTCATCCTCACAGTGACACTCTAAAGGAGAAGCCGTTATTATCCCCATTTTATGGTAGCAGAAACTGAGGCACAGAGAGATTAAGCAACTTGGTGAAAGCCACATACATAGTAATTGGGAGAGCAGCATTTAAACTCAGGTAGTGAGTGGGACTTCCCTGGCAGTCCAGTGGTTAGGACTTCACCTTCCGATGCAGGGGGTGCGGGTTCGATCTGTGGTTGGGGAGCTAAGATCCCATAGGCCTCGGGGCCAAAAAAACCAAAACATAAAAAACAGAAGGAATATTGTAACAAATTCAATAAAGACTTTAAAAATGGTCCACCTCAAAAAAATCTTTTAATAAATAAGTAAATAAATAAATAAATAAACAAACTCAGGTAGTCTGAGACGAACCCATGCTATTAATGACTAAAAGTTTACTAGTAAGAAAAAAAATTAAGCAAACAGTAATTCTAGGTAGGATATGCTGTGACTACGAGTTGAAAGACATCAGAGGGGGGATGGGAAGTTCCACTAGAGGAACTGTAGGTAGTCAAGGGAGAGAGAGAAGGAGGAGGCTTTTCTGTGTATCTTGTCAGATCTACCATCCCCATGAGTCTTCAAGTCCACACCACATCCCAGCTGGCTGTGAACTGGCTCTGGGAGCACGTGATCTCCAGCAGGAATCAAGTGAAAGTGGTCTCTGCGCTACTGACTCCTGCTTGTTCCCAGGCAGACGCCTGTGGATGATAGTGTGTTGGATTTGGAGTCTCTTGGGACTGTACTGCCCATCGTGCAAGTTGGGGACCGGTCCAGAGGGAGGAATCAGACCTGTTGTCTGTGGTCTAAAGGGAAACGTGATTCTGCCCTCTTTCTCAGGGCCCTGACCCTGGCCTCTGGGAGGCCGTGGGAGTCCTGAAGCGGGAGCTCACTCAGCTCCAAGAGGAAGGAAGCCCCTCGTCATTTCCCCAAACGAAGCCTCCCGCTTCCTCACTTCCAAATGGATTTGGAAGAACTCCTGAGTCTGGCATGGGATTAAGGGTCAGAGAGATAGAAAGAGTTTGATGAGTATAACACACATTTTCACATGATTCAAGATGCTACAGTATCTCAAGGTCACTATCCTAGAGCTCTCTAAGCATAGCTTCCAAGACACAACCTAGTTTAACATTTTTCTATTGATTTTTTTTTTTGGTCATATGGCCTTTTATGTCTATAAAAGTAGAAAGTAAAATGTCTGATTAATTGAAAAGTTTGGGTTAGTTGAATTCTGGTTAGTTGAGGTCTTTTTATACTATATGGTCTGCTCTACCTTTGTCCTGCCAGCCTCCTCAAACAAGTTGTGAAGAACATTTCATGGCATAGAAACTTCTTGAAGTTTATAAAAATACTGTGCATTCTTCCTAGCCTGGAGCATGTTCATTGTCAAATCAAAGAGAAAAAAAGATAAAACACTGAAGTGATTGACAGCCAGCCTAGAATATGAATCTATCTAAACTTCCTGTAGCTTCTCATCTGTTGTCAGGTTCTAAGAGGCTAAAGGAATCAAGCAGAACAGGGTTCTGACCTCTTCTCAGGCCACATCTGCTGTGGTGCCCTGATGCCCCTGCCCGGAGGGGATGTGAGAGCTGCCTGGTATGACTTCAGTGTTTTGAGTTTCCACATGGACAGCCGTTCTGGCAGGAGAGATCAGATGCCGTGTTTCTCACTCTGAGGCAATCAGGTTTACTCAATCTGTATAAATGGCACTGCCTTTGCCTGCCTGGATCCTCCTCTCTGGGTCTGGTGATTGCCTCATAAATCAGGGCTTTTGTCTTCCTTCGTTTAATCAAACAGAACCGCAACAATTAAATGTGTTCTTAATATAATCACCCTTTTCTTGTTGGGCCCTGGGAAACAAGTCTCCCAAGATGTCGGTTGTGTCTTTCCAGGCTAGTTTTCAGGGAAGGAATAGAGCCTCAGGAAAGGGGAACTGATGTTGAGGTATGTGTGTAACAAGGAAGGCCAGAAACCTAGGACAGAAAACAAGGCATAGCTCGGTCGCCTGGAAATGGTACAGAGGATTCAAAGGGGCTCCAGCAGTGTCCTCACTCAAGCACTCCTCCGCTAGGATGAAATACAGTCCGCCCTCCGTATCCGCAGAGGCGGAACCCCTGGAGGCTGAGGGCCGGCTATGGGATCTGGGGCAGTCCTGGAATCAGTGCCCCATGATACCAAGGGACGACTGTACCTACATTCACTGTGATGGCCTCTTTCTCTCTCTCTCCCAACCATTAGTGGCTCCTTTGCTTACCTATGGCCCTAGCTCACACTTACTTTTGATTTCTTTAGCTCTATGTTTACTTCATGACTCTTCAGAAGTTAATTTCTCCTGCCAGCAGGAAAGTCTTGTCTGATTCATGGTTATTTTAGAGAGAGAGAGAATTTAATCATTACTTCCTCCTTCTCTTTGTTTTTTGAAATATATAGGTCATAGGTCACTGGAAAGGTAATTACTGGTTCTTTCTGTGGGTCAGGTCTCCAAGCCCTGGTCCAACAAGCTGTGCGGGAGGCGTATGGATGGAGAGAAATGGTTCAAAAGTACACACCTAAGCAGCAAGGGCTTTACGTGGACCAGCTTCTCTTTGAACAGAGTGTGGTCCAAGCGGGCATCAACTACCCACCAACATAGCCAGCATTTATGGGCATTGGAGAGTCTTTTTTTTGTTTTTGTTTTTTTGTTTTTGCGGTACGCGGGCCTCTCACTGCTGTGGCCTCTCCCGTTGCGGAGCACAGGCTCTGGACGCGCAGGCTCAGCGGCCATGGCCCACGGGCCCAGCCGCTCCACGGCATGTGGGATCTTCCCGGACCGGGGCACGAACCCGTGTCCCCTGCATTGGCAGGAGGACTCTCAACCAGTGCGCCACCAGGGAAGCCCGGAGAGTCTTTTTAGAGGAGCCATCAACTAGTCATATACTACCACTCCCATGGAAGACCTGGTTCCATAGGAGAGTGGAAAAAGCTGGGAGAAGGTGAAAAATGTGTCTTTGGCTCTAACAGTCCAACACACATTTTCCATTTAAGGGCAAAGCCATGGATGATCTGGCTATTTCAGAGTGGAATGAAAGAGCCACACCCAGAGCCTCTAGGGCTACCCTGTGCTCCCAGCTCTAAGCCCAGCTCTGGAATCAGAATAAGTCTTCATCACTGGTACATGCACACCGGGAGGCAGGGGCAGGTGCTGCGGAAGGTGTGAAACTCCCCTGTGGTCTTGTTGGGAAGTCTCTTTGTGCCCCTCTCTTGTTGGCCTGAACTGAGCAGCCAGCAGCTCCTGTCCTTTAGGCCAGAAATGCCCACAGAGCCGCTATTGTTTCCCTCAGGTAACAAATGCCACAGGCCTGGGCCGGCCCAGCTGCTTCCGCGCCATCCAATGAGAAGGGTGCTTTGTTTTAACTGTCACATTTGTTGTTTAGAAGGGTGCTCTTTGACCACAGAGTTTTCTCGGTGACCTTTACATAAGAATTGCATGCAAATGTCCGAGTGAAAGGTTGTGACTGGTTTGGAAAGGTTATCTACATTTGTCTAGATGGCTGTCTTCACAAAGGCAGAAAGGTCAGGCACGGAACCCAGGGCTGGGGTGCAGCCGAGGAGAAAGGTCATCTGATCTACACCCCTCAGTCCACTGGGCCACATCTGCAGGCGGCTTCTGTTTGCTCCTGGCCTCCCACGTTTTACCTCAGCCTAGAATAACCCTGCTGGCTGAGGCGCCTTGCTGCTGTTTCCCCCAGATCGCCCGTTTCCTCAGAACAGGCTCTCTTTGAGCAGATGTAATACATCCTCCAATCGCCCTGAGATAGGCCATGCAGAGGAATCACCCCTCTGAACAACCAAGGCTCTGTTAATAGGTTGTTAAAGGGTTTGTTGAGGGGACAGCGTATTAATGGGTCACCCTCCAAACAACTCTATTTAAATAACTGCCCTTTCTGAACCAAAAAAAAAAAAAAAAAAAATCTCTCTGGAAACTCCGCTGAGATTAATGTGTTCCTTATTACCGTAGAGGCGTCTGATAACCCCTTATCCCTAATCTCAGGCTGGTGATGGGAGAGAGATGGATTTTAAATGAGAGGTACTCAGATTTAAGCTGCTGAAGAGAAAGGCCTCTGCTGTGATTTATGTGTGTGGGGAGTGGATTTCTTGCCCCCCTGGCCAGTCACTCCCAGCGAAATCAGACTGTTGATTTTCCTACTGGGTGGAGGTCCGGAGGCAGCGTAATTAACCTTAAAGGTCAAGTGGGGCGAGGGTGGGAGAGAGGGAAAGCCCGGATCGTGAAGCTAGGGACCAGGGTTGTGCCTGACGGATAGCAGAGAAGGTTCCAGAGGCGTGAGGGGATTGCAGTGGAGGCGTGTGACGTTCTCATGGATCACATCAGCTGTTGACGGGGGGATTCACAACAAACAGCTGCGTGTGCAAGCCGCAGCCCAGTCCCTGGGGAAGCAGGTGGTGGGGACGTGTGGGCTACAGCCTGCCCCAGCCTCTCTCCATTAGCTGTAATTACGCTCATGACTTGTGCTCCGGGACAGCAAGGAGCCAGCAAGGCCTGCTGGGACCACCAGAGACCTGCCTTTCTAGCCGGTGGTCAGTCAGCTGTAAAAATGGGCCACAGTTGTGGCAACAGCAGGAGTCTGAGGCCTGAGGCAATTTTTCTTTGAAATCAGCTTCTAAATTGCAGGGAGTCCAAATAAATGGACACACTTACCAGCTCGAGCGGCTTTCTCACTCCTGCTTTGTTGCCTCAGCCTGGCCACTCCTTGCTGGAGCAGTTCTGGCCATGGGGTTGGAGATGGGGGATGGGGGTCTCGTCCACTCCTTCAGCCTCACCCCCGAGGCTGGAGGCGGCTCTGAGCTATCTGGAGGGCTGTCACAGGCTGGGCTGACGATTAATGTGTGCCAGCCCAGTTTCATTACCAACATTACCGAGTGCTTTTCACCTTGTAAACTGAAAAGGTGGTCCACGAAAGAAACCTGTAATCTACAAGGGAAAGCCCCTGTAAACTAAAAAGCGAAGAGGTACCAAGTGTTCACTCCAAGACAAACGTGTGTGGTACCAGGAGGCAGGCTCTCTCCCCAGTGTGCCCTCCTGGGTGGAGGAAGCCTCTTTCTTAGGCAGCAGAATTTTCTTATAATTTACGCAGTTTAAGTTCTGGCCTGTTTTCCTTCCCTAATCATAACTGGAATTAAATGACAAAAGAAGGCCCTCCTGAGCTTTGATTAATCGCTTAGCATGTACGGCATCTTGGTCACAGGGATTTGAAAGTGCAGGCCTGACTGGGCGGCCTTGAGGCACTTAGGGAGGAGTGGTCCTCGGTGGTGGACAGTCTCTGTGTGGGTGGACAGCTTAGGGACGGGGCTGCCGGCACAGGCATGAACGCAGATCTCAGTTCGGCCGCTTAATGGCTGGGCAAGGAACGTCATCTTTCTAAGGCTCTGGCTCCTCGGGCATTAGTGGGGATAATAATAACTATCTCATGGTTGGTTTGGGATTGAGTGACAGATGTGACAGCACCGGCATACTGTAAATGCTTAGTGAGTGTCGGCTGTTTTTCATCATCACTGAGGATCAACACAGTCACACTTTCTCTTCACAACACTGGCTCAGGTGGGGAGGTGGGGCGTGGAGGATCACCTTCTGGTATCATCCGTGACGCGAGCCCCGACTTTTCATCCTCCTGTCCTCTATGCAAAGTCGAAAAGCCAGCTGGGTTGGGCCCTTGCCCTGTTCCAAATAGGCCCTTTGAACTCTGATCATTCTCCTTTCTCCTCCATCTATCTTCACGCCCTGGCTGAAGTCTCACCCCCTCTAGGAAGCCTTCCTGAAGTCACCCATAATAATTCCTAGAGTATTCATTAGCACTCCCTGCCTCTTACTGAATGTAATGCTGTGATATTAATTAGCTTTAGATGGATCCGTGTCACCTAGTCATCCAGCTGGCTACAATTTTGAGGTCAGGAATGGCTTTCTCTTTCCTTGCATTTTCCACTAGCTTAGTGACGGGCTCAGAATAGGTGCTTAGTAAATGCTTGTTTAGAGTCTCGTAAAAATACAAAGAGGGCCGAAGACTTGTGCAAAGATCAGAGTTTGTTTTGATTATCTCTGGCGTTGATTCAACCAAATTTGACTGAGAACCTTCTAGACCCAGGGATAAGGCGGTGAGCAAAACACAAATAGGTGTTGATGAGAACAAATACACTGCATTGGGGTTGGTATTTCTCCCACAGGTGTGGGAGAGGGATGTGGAGGTGGAAGATCACGGCTCTCTTAACAAGTATTATGGTTGTTTGTACTGTACCAACTTAGCCAACTGGAGCTACAGCCTCCTGAATTCCCTGTGCCGTATGGTTCTAGGTGAGCATTGGCCACGTGAGACATTTTGAGTAAAATTTGGAAGGTGGAGGTAAAGCAGGAGCCACAGTTCTTTTTTTTTAAATTTATTTTATTGAAGTATAGTTGATTTACAATGTTGATTTCTACTGTATATCAAAGTGATTCAGTTTTATATATATACATATGTGTATATATATATATAAAACATATATATTCTCTTTCATATTCTTTTCCATTATGGTTTATCTCAGCATACTGAATATAGTTCCCTGTGCTATACAGTAGGACCTAGTTGTTTATCCATTCTGTATATACTAGTTTGCATCTGCTAATCCCAAACTCCCAATCCACCCCCCGTCCCTCTCTCTTGGCAACCACAAGTGTGTTCTCTATGTCTGAGTCTGTTTCTGTTTTGTAGATAAATTAATTTGTGCTATATTTTAGATTCCATGTATAAGTGATATAATAACGGTATTTGTCTTTCTCTTTCTGACTTACTTCGCTTAGTGTGATACTCTCTAACTCCATCCATGTTGCTGCAAATGGCATTATTTCATTCTTTTTTTATGGCTGAGTAGTATTCCACGGTATATATGTACCACATATTCTTTATCCATTCATCTGTCAATGGACATTTAGGTTTTTTCCATGTCCTGGCTATTGTGAATATTGCTGCAGTGAACATTGGGGTAAATGTATTTTTTTTAATGTGGATCATTTTTAGTCTTTATTGAATTTGTTACAATATTACTTCTGTTTTATGTTTTGGTTTTTTGGCTGAGAGGCATGTGGGATCCCAGCTTCCGGACCAGGGATTGAACCCACACCCCCTGCATTGGAAGGTGAAGTCTTAACCACTGGACCACCAGGGAAGTCCCTGGGGTGCATGTATCTTTTTTTTTTTTTTTTTGCGGTACGTGGGCCTCTCACTGCTGTGGCCTCTCCCGTTG
>NC_041221.1:113913734-113915337 GCF_002837175.3 Physeter macrocephalus
GGCATGTGGGATCTTCCCGGACCGGGACACGAACCCGTGTCCCCTGCATCGGCAGGCAGACTCTCAACCACTGCACCACCAGGGAAGCGTGCATGTGTCTTTTTGAATTATAGTTTTGTCCAGCTATATGCCCAGGAGTGGGATTACTGGATCATATGGCAGTTCTATTTTTAGTTTTTTGAGGAACCTCCATACTGTTTTCCATAGTGGCCGCACCAATTTACATTCCCACCAACATTGTAGGGGGGGTTCCCTTTTCCAGGAGCCACAGTTCTTAAGCTCTGAATGTGGGTACGAGGTGCAAGCAAGGTAGCAGCTTACATGCACCGATGCTGATGTGCTGGCTCACCCAGGTGGTACAGGGCGGCACTTGGCTCTGCAGATCTTCCTGCTCCCACCAGGTCTCCTTCAGCCTCTCCAAGGCCTGGGCTAGGTGTGCGTGCAGCTCCGTAGCATAGAACCCCTACTTCTGCACATCACACACCACGTCGAGGTGCTGAGACACAGAGCAGTATCCCCCCGGTTCCAGATGTCGTGTGAGTCTCAGTTCATATCGTAGGTCCCAATTTGTCCTTGCTGCCACCCACACCTGCTCCCTTCTCAGCGGATGGTCTGGCTGACCCAGAGTAACTGCAGATCCAATGCTAGACATGGAAGCAGAAGGCTGCACAGACTACATCAGTCCACTGAGGAAGGTCTAACTCCCGTCAACTCTAACAGATCCAAATCTAAATCATCCAGAATGGTCCTGCTTCTCTAATCAAACCCTGCCCGATCCAATGAGTAGAGCACATAACATTTGTGGAGTCTCATTGTGCGCAGGTCCAGTGGTCATACCTCGCCTAAGAGAGTTTACATGCAAATGATGTGGCAGGGACCCTTAAAACCCCCATCTCGGGCTTCCCTGGTGGCGCAGTGGTTGAGAGTCCGCCTGTCGATGCAGGGGACACGGGTTCTTGCCCCGGTCCGGGAGGATCCCACATGCCTCAGAGCGGCTGGGCCCGTGAGCCATGGCCGCTGAGCCTGCGCGCCCGGAGCCTTTGCTCTGCAACGGGAGAGGCCACGACAGTGAGGGGCCCGCATACCGCAAAAAAAAAAAACAAAGAAAAACAAAAAAAAAAATCTCAGGGGGAGAGGTACCCACCATTCCCCTTTCTCCTGGGCTGTTCAGGCTGGCCTTAGGGTTGATGGAGAGGAGGTAGAATCTGTGCACGTGACCACCATTGGAGGAACAACTGTTCACCACAAAACTGGCACGATGGAGATGCAAAGCAGCTTCGGATTGTGTCACTGGAAGCTAGAGATGCAGCAGCTTTCTTTCAGTCCAGCAGATTATTGCTTGGCTTCTGCCAACTGGTGGTGCGAAGAGGTACCCGGAAATCCCATTTCTCAGATTTGCAGGATGCATTTGCCTTCAGAGGGGCCTCAGCCATACCTGGTCTTTTTTTTTTTTTTTTTTTGCGGTACGTGGGCCTCTCACCGCTGTGGCCTCTCCCGTTGTAGAGCACGGGCCCCGGACGCACAGGCCCAGCGGCCATGGCTCACGGGCCCAGCTGCTCCACGGCATGTGGGATCTTCCCGGACCGGGGCACGAACCCGTGTC
>NC_041221.1:113915684-113917365 GCF_002837175.3 Physeter macrocephalus
GGGCACGAACCCGTATCCCCTGCATCGGCAGGCAGACTCTCAACCACTGCGCCACCAGGGAAGCCCTGTACCTGGTCTTTGAATGATGTGGCCCAGGGCTAGGCGGGGGCTGCACACGTGTCCCCCCTGGAGCAGCACCGGACCTGCAGCTCCTGCTTCACACAGGGGCCAACACACAGACGTCACCGAGCAGCAGGGCCGCAGGAATCTAGGACGGGACGAGATGAGCAAAAACATACAAATTTGAAGTCAAATAGGCGACAGTGTACACATTCACGTGAGGAAAACATGGGGACGTGGAGAAGGAAACGGAATGGAAACAGGGAGCTTCCCCGGGGCGCACGTTTATAGAGTGATGAACCGAAGCCTCGCTGTCTGTCACTGTTCAGAGTGCCGTCATTTTATCATCCTTCCCACGCAGTGCTGTGCTATTTTGGGCTCTGTTATTTTTTTCCCCCTCTCTCACCTCAGTATGCCCGAGTTGCCTGACAAACCAATGTGTAAGAAAATGCTTTATTTTCCCCAGCTCGGATGGAGGATTTATTACGGAATGGCCACCTGCTCCTCCGTGCTGTCAGCCTCTGCCCTGCCGAAGATTCCTGCTGAGAGCAGAGGCCTGCTGCCGTCTTGTGCCCAGGATCTGAAGCCCTGTTTGCTAGTAAGATTCCTTTGCTTAGCCGGGATCCAAGCAGAAGAGAAAAGAATGCCAGCCGCCCTTTTGCAAAGACCACGTACCACCACTATCCCTTACACATGGTGTGCCAAAGGTTTGTCTAATTTCCTTCGTTAAAAAAACAAAGCAAGACAAAACCAAAAACAAACAAAAAAAGAAACCAAAAAAAACTTGAAACTCTTTTGAGGACAAGGAAGGAGACGCCAGAGGAAGTGAAAGCATTTGATGTTATCTTCGTACCATCTGTTCACCTAAGTTAGCTATTTAATCAAATGAACAGTTGAGAGCCTGTATAAACCAGGAGGCTGGCAGTCGCCCTCAGTCAGCCCACTCCTTTCCTCACTGCCCTTTCTGGCCAGGCCACCTCAGTTTCAGGATGGCGGAAACCCTCATCACTTGTGTCCATCTTCCCGCTCTGGGTGAGGGCAGAGCTGTGAGCTGGGCCTAGGCAGGCCCTGGTGTCGCATTACCTCTCGACCTGCATTTTCCGGGCCAGTGAGGGGCCAGCTCTCCTTGAAGTAAATCTCTCTGCCTGTAACCCTGGGGCTGGGACAGCCACAGGCAGCACACCAGAGGCCATTGTTACTTTGAGAACAGTATTCCCAGCAGTGAAACAAGCCGTTAAACTTCAGGAAAGAAGCTACGAGCCACCTCCAGCAGGGCATGCGTTCCTTGAGACTCGGGTCACAGGACGTGGCCAGAGACGGGTCACCAGTCAGCCTAAGTAGCCATCTGCGGAGACCAAGCCATTTCTCCTTGGAACTGATGACACTTCATCTTCAAAAGGGAACTGAGCCCGTTTGGGGCATCAGCTCGGGCCTAGTCTAACTGTGCTAATAAAAAGTTATGTTGGGCTTCCCTGGTGGCGCAGTGGTTGGGAGTCCGCCTGCCGATGCAGGGGACACGGGTTCGTGCCCCGGTCCGGGAGGATCCCGCATGCCGCGGAGCGGCTGGGCCCGTGAGCCATGGCCGCTGGGCCTGCGCGTCCGGAGCCTGTGCTCCGCAACC
>NC_041221.1:113919558-113959947 GCF_002837175.3 Physeter macrocephalus
CGGGAGGATCCCGCATGCCGCGGAGCGGCTGGGCCCGTGAGCCATGGCCGCCGGGCCTGCGCGTCCGGAGCCTGTGCTCCGCAACCGGAGAGGCCACGACAGTGAGAGGCCCGCGTACCGCAAAAAAAAAAAAAAGTTATGTTTCCCTAGGAGAGTTTTGCAGTGACAGCAGAAAGGTGACTGCCTGCCTGGGTTCAATACTCCACTGACAGGTGTCCCCAGCCCCCCTCATTTTCCTAGCACCCCTAGGCAGATGCTCCTCCATCCTGCCATTTATATGCTTCTCTGTGAGGGAATCAGACCTAAATGAGCCCTGTAATGCTTGGGAGATTGGTTTTACAATATAAAATGCATGACCTCCTCTCTCTAAACCATTTTCAATTCTACCTCAGACGACTTTCATTTAACTCTTTAGCCGGATGTTTCACTGTTCTGTGTTTCTCTGTTGCTTCTAAGACCACATCATTTCTACCTGAAAAGCTCCTCCAGAAGTACTAGTTTTTCAAACTCATCCATTCTTAAAGGTGAGCACAAATGCCGAATCCTCGGTGAAGCCTTGGCTGAGACCCCACCCAGAGGTGATCTCCATCTCCTCTGGATTCCCATAGCTGTTTACTGTGACCTATTTTACGGATCCCATTCATTTCTGCATCATTTAATGGTTGCCTAGCTTCTTGGTATAGTGGTTAAGTAGGTGGATTCAGGAGGCAGGTTTTCTGGGAGCAAACCCTGGTTTGGGCATTTGCTGTGTGGCTTTGGGCATATTAACCAGCCTTTCTATGCATCAGTTTCTTCATCTATGAGATGGGATGATAATTAAGTACCGTGTAGGACTGTTGTGCAAATCAAATTAGCAAATCCATGTTGAATGTGTATGACAGTGACAGGCAGGGCTCGGCAATGTTAGCTGGCTTATTATTAATTATTACTATTGTTATCATTGTTATTGTATCTTCTCCTTTAAACTTTCTGATGGCAGGGGCCCATCTTGTCTATCTTTCTGCTCCACCACATGGCACTTTGCATACTGATACATGTCGATTTACTTTGTGTATTGATAGGTGTTTATTTATAAACAAGTAGATGGCCAAAGAATAAATAAGACTTCCATTCCTAACAAATTGATCCCATTTTCGTCCATTAATTTTAAGTTACAGGGGACTTGATAAAACTGACTTAGGCTTCAGATGACAGTATTAACACATTTTCTTAAACATAATACATCAGACGGGCATCCTTTCCATCTCGGCATGTCAGCCCATGCTGTCATTGCTCAGAGGTAGTATCAGGAGTCCATAGCCCAAGACAAGCCTTCCAGCAATAAACCATTAAGAAGCAACTCACCACTGGGCAGAGGCCTGTCTACGATTGCCTGGCATCTGGAAGTATTCCCTGGCCCACTATGCAGAGATGGGCTCAGGAAGGCCAGAGGTGTGACAACCTAGAAGTAGAAGTTGGAGATTCAGACACTGGGATCTAGGAAGGCCTTGGAGAAGCCATGGAATTTTTCTCATAGACATAGAGTCACCTCCTCAAATTTTAAGAGGTGTCCCCACGCAAGTACTGTTGTCCACAGGCCTCAGGATCATTCTGTAAAAGGACATGGTGGTTTTTCCTAAGTCTGGGCCCTGCTAGTTTCTGTCCCACCTCTTTCAGAGATTCTTGAGCAGGTGAGAGAAAATGTGGTGAAGGGAAAGAGAGGAGAAAGAGAAAGAGAGAGAAGAACTGGAGGAGAATAACCACAGTGAAAATCACCAGGGAGAAGAAGGAGAGATTTCGATTTTGACATCTTTTTCCACTGTGGTTACCATGAATGAAACAACAATGGAAACTGGAAGAGAGTGAGGAACGTGTGTGCCCAGACTGGCCATGCAGGTGCAGCCCCGGACAGGCTGCTCTGTGGGGACAGAGGAGGTGGGCAGCCAGTGAGCTCAGTGGATGGAAATGTCACGGCAGCTGAGTTATACTGAAGCACTCCAAGTTCTTCTTTTCTTTCTTGATGAAAAATTTGTAATTTTTACTCTGTGGCAAAGCAAATGGAACAGTGACTTATGATTCACAGTTGATGCAGTTTGACACCGCTATCATGTTTCTCGCCGGCACCAAGCTTTATTATGCTCAGCTTCATGGAGAGAAGCGGCAGAGTGGAGGGGGAGGCACTGTGCCCACTCCATCCTTGAAGGCATGTTGATGGCAGCTGTTTATTTATTTAAATTCATTCACTCAACCAAGAAGTCATCTTGGAGCTGGATGGGAGTCCCGAGTTGCTTACAGAACTGTGCAGGAAGGACCAGGCTGGCTCAGGAATCTGACTGGGAAATGAGGAAGAAGAGAAAGTATTGAATAAATTAGAAGAGTCAAAATCCTGACCAGCAATAGCTTAGAGGTGATTGTAATGCAGCAGAAATTTCGGTATTTTGTGATGTATTCGACCTCAGTTAACAGGCACCGCAGAGCAGGGATGTGTGTCGCCTGCTGAGATGACAGTCTCTAGGAGGGGATTCAAATAGAACCAGCCACCCCAGGGGCTTCATTTAGTCCACTTTCAAACCTGTGAATACAGCAGATTTCTGTTGAAAGCAAATACGATTACGTTGGTTTAAATCATTTAAGGACCAAATAACATCTTCGCAGAGTCAGTTGAGGTGTGAAGCACAAATGTCTCTCAAGCTGTAGATGAAAGTGGGAGCAGGGCTTGCATGTGTGATGGAGGAGGTGTGATTCCCCAAAGTGTCTGGGGAAGATGAGGCCACTGTAGCTTGACTTCCCTTCCTGGGCAGGACAGTGGGAAGGGAATTGTGTCAGGGCTGAGCTGTGTGGCAGTCTGAATACTCCATATAACCTCCCTGGGCAGGCCCTTTGCTCCCAGGCTGGGAAGTCAAGGTTGGGTTGTATTCAGCTTGTGCTGGGAGCTGCCCACTCACAGGTTGGAGGCTCCAGGTTAGGGGTGGGAGGGTGCTGAGTCCCACACCATGGCCTGAGGTCATCTCAGGTAATAACCCCTCTAACGGCCTGAAGGCTCCTCATCCAAGATGCAGGGTTCCCTTCCTGGCCCGAAGCACTGTCACAAAGAGCCCCCTCTCTGCTTAGCCAAGGGTACACTGGCCCTCTTCAGGCCTGGGGACACCCTGGTCACAGTACAACCAAGAGAAGACCCCAGACCCCTGTGGCCTCCTTGCCCCTAACCCAGCAGCCATTCACACAACCCTCAGGGGAGTATCAGACAAAGCCATTGAAAGAGTAACTAAAGTGTTTCTTACTTACTGGATGACAGACTCAGTTGAACTGCAAAATGGAGAGGCATCTGGCAATGTCCACCTGCATTTTAAAGGAATTTACCCTTGGACCTATAGCAACCCCACTTTTGGGCATCTATAAACAGATATACCTGTGCATATATTCAATGTACACAGAAGGCTATTCACTGTGATAGTACAATAGCCAAAGATTAGAATCAACTCAAGTATTTATTAATAGAGAACTAGTCAGACACATAATGGTACATCTGCATAATGACGTACTATGCCACGATAAAAAAGAATGAGGTAAATCTGTATCAGTTGATATGGAAAGATCTCTAGGATATATCGTAAAGTGAAAAAAGCAAGGTGCGGAACAGTGTCTGTTGTATACTCCTTTCCATATCACAGTTTCTCAATCCTTTTTTCATTATAACCCCTCAAGAAGCCTTTTTAAGACATTTTTTTCTAATTGCCACCAGGAAATTTTAATACCATGTATATCTGTTTATGTGCTGTGTGTATAATGTATATCTGTGATTTATACATCAAAAGAGTATGAATTTTTCACTTCCAAAACCAATTTTCACCCCCTTGGGGGTGGTATCATCCCTGTTCAGAATGCCTGTTCAGTAAGACAGGGAGAAAATAAATATATCATGTAACAAACTGGAAGGATACATAAGAAACTCAAAAAAGTAGTTGCCTGTAAGGAAGGGAGAGAATAGGGAGATGAGAGCCAAGGTGTGAGCAAGATTTCTCCAGGTATTCATTTTCATATTATTTTTGTTTTTGAACTATGCAAATGTATTGCCTGTTTAAAAAATTAAATTGAAAGACATGAATTCATTTTTTCTAAAGTAAAACAAACAAACAAATAAAGGACGTCTGAGGAAGTGCCAAACAAAACACACAAGCAAGCAATACATGCACCTCTGCCAAGGCTCTTCTCTTAACACGCAGGTCCTGCAGGGCTGGAGGCTGCCTCTGGCAGAGCCGTGTATCCGGTACCGCCGGGGACCTCCGCCCCTCAGCAAGGGACTTCAGTCCTCCCAGGTTTATTTATTCACGTATTTTTAAATTTATTTTATTTATTTATTTTTGGCTGCGTTGGGTCTTTGTTGCTGCGTGCGGGCTTTCTCTAGTTGCGTCGAGCGGGGGCTACTCTTTGTTGCGGTGCGCGGGCTTCTCATTGCGGTGGCTTTTCTTGTTGCGGAGCACGGGCTCTAGGCGCGCAGGCTTCAGGAGTTGTGGCTTGTGGGCTCTAGAGAGCAGGCTCAGTAGTTGTGGCGTACGGGCTTAGTTGCTCCGCAGCATGTGGGATCTTCCCGGACCAGGGCTCGAACCCGTGTCCCCTGCATCGGCAGGCGGATTCTTAACCACTGCACCACCAGGGAAGCCCCCCTCCCAGGTTTATTTTTTAGCACAAAAGGAACCCAAGAGTATAGTCTGCCCTCTTATAAGGGCTGTTTGGGTTAGTTTTGAAGATCGTACCTTCTACTTTAAAAGCGTCAGGATGTTTGAAATTCAGAGGAAGAGGTGGCACAGGGGCTGGGAGGTAGCACTCCCAGCCAGCTTTTCGGAGAGAATGTGAAATGAACGGGGAGATCACCCGTGCCCTCTCGTCCTCCCACGGCCCACACAGGCTCTTGCCAGGAAGGGCCTGCGCTGGGGCCATGCAGCCCTGGTCGTGAGAGAGACGTAAGAGGGCAGAGATCCTGGGCCTGCTCTGGTTCCCTTCACCCGGACCAAGGCCGGTTCAGCTTCCTCCAACAGTGTGTTTCCTCCTTCCAGAGAGATCGCTCGGAGGAGGAAAGACCATGCTTAGGGTTGATTAGTAGACCAGAAATTCCACTGTGGGATTAACAAAACAAAACTAAACAAAAAATTGGGCTCACATTTAAAGGTACCAGCAACTTTAATTTGATTGTGTAATGAGGCGAGATGATAACTAAGATGTGCGTGATTGTGCCCTTTCTTTTGCTTAAATATCAAACGTTGCCGTGCGTTTTTGGAATAAGTGGCCGCCTTTGAATGAGTTTTGTTTTTAAAATGCTCCAATGTGGTACCTAGGGAAGAGAGTTCATTTCGCTCACTTCATTAGGTTGTGCCCCTCAGACTCAGTTTCCCCGTCTGTAGAATGTGTAAATAATAATAATCACATCTACATGATAATGCTGTTGTAGAGAGTGAACGATTTGATGTAAGAAATGTTTCTGAGAGTAAGATATTGTCATGGTTGACACTGCTATTTCTAGAAGAGGGAGGGAGTCTTGCTTTTTAGAACTCAGTAGAGGACACTTAATAGACTTGTTGAGCTGAATTGTTGAGCTGAGTTGAAATGTCTCTGCTCCACTGAAGGAGATTCTAGAACAAACATCTCCCTTCTGTTATGTGGATTCATTTCTCGACTTTTTCAGAAGCCACTTACGAGAGGATGGTGTAGATATCCAGGGTGTTGTGTGCAAATTGGCAGCTTTTGATGCTCAGTTCTATACCTTCTTACCACATCTCCCTGCGGGGCCTCAGGTCTGTCACTTAACTTTTCTGTTTTCTCTCCTCTTTCTGTCTCTGGGTGTTGCTCTTTGAAATAACCACTAGGAAACGCAAGCTGTCTCAGGCCACGCCAGTGCTCAGTGCTAAACTATAAACATTAGGGTGCTCCTCTCAGAACTGCCTAGACCCTCAGCATCATTTTATATCATCGTGAATTACCCTAACACCTGTCTACCTTACTAACATGCATTCCTGGCAGAAGCAACTGAGCCTTTTTTTTTTGTTAATTTTTTATTGGAATATAGTTGCTTTACAATGTTGTGTTAGTTTCTGCTGTACAACGAAGTGAATCAGCTATATGTATACATATATCCCCCCCTCTTGGACCTCCCTCCCACCTCTCCCCGCTATCCTACCCATATAGGTCATCACAGAGCACGGAGCTGAGCTCCCTCTAGCAGGTTCCCTGCTAGCTATCTATTTTACACATGGCAGTGTATATATATCAATCCTAATCTCCCAATTTGTCCCACCCTCCCTTCACCACCTGTGTCCACACGTCCATTCTCTACGTCTGCGTCTATACCTGCCCTGAAAATATGTTCATCTGTACCATTTTTCTAGATTCCACATATATACGTAAATATCCAATATTTGTTTTACTCTTTCTGACTTATTTCACTCTGTATGACAGACTCTTGGTCCATCCACATCTCTACAAATGACCTAATTTCGTTCCTTTTTGTGGCTGAGTAATATTCCATTGTATATATACAGTGCAAGAGGGTTCCCTTTTCTCCACACCCTCTCCAGCATTTATTGTTTGTAGATTTTTTGATGACGGCCATTTTGACCGGTGTGAGGTGATACCTCATTGTAGTTTTGATTTGCATTTCTCTAATAATTAGTGATTTTGAGCATCTCTTCATGTGCCTCTTGGCCATTTGTCTGTCTTCTTTGGTGAAATATATGTTTAGGTCTTCCACCCATTTTTTGATTGGGTTGTTTGTTTTTTCGACATTGAGCTGCATGAGCTGTTTGTATATTTTAAAGATTAATCCTTTGTCAGTTGCTTCGTTTGCAAATATTTTCTCTCAGCCTGAGGGTTGTCTTTTCATCTTGTTTATGGTTTCTTTTGCTGTGCAAAAGCTTTTAAGTTTAATTAGGTCCCATTTGTTTATTTTTGTTTTTATTTTCATTGCTCTATATGCTTATTGTAGAAAAATTCTAAAATAAATGTAAAATGTATGCAGAAGAAGACATTACTCATAATCCTACTACTTAGAGATATGGAATGTTAACCTCTAGGCGTGTAGACATCTATGTATTTATTTGCATATATGCATAATGTGTGTATACATGTATATATAGAGAAATATATGCATATGTGTATATATATTTATATGTGTATATTTAGGTTTGTATAATTTTGTTTGCTCATTTTACTTTTATACACAAATGGAATCACAATGCACATACTATTTTGTGAACTACTCTATGCCTTTTCTAAAATCTGATAATATATTGCAAACAACCTTGCACAGTAATGAACATATTTCTTATACATTATTCTTGGCAGAAGTGTCCCACGCCCAACACCCTCTCGAGAAACAGAGCTGGGAGCAGGGCTCACTGTTCCAAAAAGATAGGGAATTGGTAGAAAAAGTGGTTTTCCACATTTTCCCCTTCCTCCAAAGAAGCAGATGACTGCAATAAGGATGGGCTGAACTTCTAAGAAGAGAGGTTTTCTCTGTTACATGTGAGTCACCCAGGAATGACGTGGACCCGAAGCTTTTCTTAACGGCAAAGTTTTCCAGGTTTGCATTCCCAAGTGGGGCAGTGATGCTGCGGGGCTCCTGGTCTTGCACTGGAACGCAGCACAGCATCCTGCCTTCCCCGCCTCTCTGGAGAGTCCTACTGGTTTCCCAGGACCCTCAGGACTTCTCTTCGGGAGAGACAGAAGGAGATGCATTCCAAGGGCTTCTTTGTGCCTCTGTTGCCTGAATCTTCCTGGCTTCTGATTTTGTCTGTTTGTTTGGGGGTTTTGTTTTTGCACTGGAAATATTTTGTATCTAGATACATCCTCGTGCTGTTTTCAACCAGCTCTTTGCCATTCTGCTGTTACCATGTCTCTCTTGGCTAGGGTAGGTGCTGCCGCTTCAGCCTTCTGATAGTTCTTGTTTACCTCTAGGGGGTATTCTTTCTTTTAACACAGGATTATGTAGCACACTCAGCTCAGTGCAAACTGTTACGTTCTTTTCCTGGGGCTAGTCAGCGGCAGAATACAGAGATGCTCTGGAGTCTCTTGGCAGACTGCACTCTGTCCCGGAGAAGGCCCCTGCAGCCATCCGGTTGGTACCTTCTCCAGGAGGTGACTGAGTGTCTGTTTCCACTCTTGTAGAAGCCTGCTTTATGAGAAAGAAGAGCCAGGAAGGATGAGGTTGAGGAGGGCTATAGTGTTCCATAAGAGTCAGGGAGAAAGAGCTGCCAATTTCTGAAGAGCCAAATATCGATTTCAGAGCCACGGTGTGGACCCTGTCTGCAGCTGATGCTCCAGGCAGGCGAAAACAGTTCCTGGAGGTCTGGGAGCAAAGGACCCTGCTTCTCAGGGAGGAAGAGCAGAGGAGGTTTACCTTCCTGGAGCAACAGTTCTTAACTGTTTTTGGATCATGGGATCCTCACTGCCATGTACACATACAATACAAACACATCACAGACAATTTCAGGAAGTTCACAGACCCACTAACACCCAGCCAGAGCCCTGCTGGGAGTCAAGCCCAGGAAAAATGTCTGGTTAGAGCTTTTAGTGGAGGAAGCCCAAAGCCCTGGAGAGCGACTCTCCACCACCAAACTGGGCAGAAGGCAGAGACCATTTTCTGGAAAATTTAGGTAGAACCCCTTCCTCCCTTTTCCCAGTATTTTCTATTTTTTAAAAAATAATATTTATTTATTTATTTGGTTGCGCCGGGTCTTAGTTGCGGCAGGCGGGCTCCTTAGTTGCAGCATGCATGTGAGATCTAGTTCCCTGACCAGGGATCGAACCCAGCGCCCCTGCACTGGGAGTGCAGAGTCTTAACCACTGGGCCACCAGGGAAGTCCCCCCAGTATTTCTTTACGAGGGGAAGTCAAACCAAAAACGTGTGGTTTGCTAGGTATGTCGTTCCTTCTCCGCCAGCCCTAGACTCTTGGCATGGAGACCCACGGCTGTGGCTTTGTGCACAGCTCTTGCTAGAGACGATTCAGCAAAGCTGGGAGGATGTGCTCTGATCAACCAGGATTTGTGAACAAGAAAATAAATCCTGCAGCACTGACTCTTGAGTTTGGCTTATGATAACAGGGGCCCCTCATGGCCTCGAAGCTGGTGCGTTGGGACTGATTTATTGTGCAGGCTGTGGGGGAGCCACGGAGTTCCTCAGCTAGTGGAGAAAGGAAGGCTTCCTTCTCCGTTCTTCATCGGTTTGGATGTGTTTCTCTCTCACTGGCAGGACAACCTCATGGACCCAGACCACGTTTCTCGGCAGGGTGGCTGGTGGTGGCCTTGGCTCCGAGCTGTCCATCAGCAGCGCCTGGCCAGAGGCCTGGGGCCAGGCCAGTGAGGGTGGCGGTGTGAGAGGGGTGCCACTGGCCAAGCCCTTGTTTTTGGAGTCCTGTGAGACCCAGAGATGGCCTTGGACAAAACTGGAGAGGCTGAGCAATTTGTTCTTTACTCCTCCTGCTTCTTTCAAGGCCACTTCTTTCTGCCTCCCCCTTAAAGGTGTATTGCCCCCATCATGGCCCAGCGGTGCCAAGTCTTCTCTTGGAGGAAGAGCCTATGTTTTGTGCAGCTTCCTTATCTCTTAATCAAAGCACGCGCATTAATAAAGTCCTCCCTTCAGAGGTGGAAAGGTACTTTCTCTTTTGAGCTTCAGAATGGCCCTGTGAAGTGAGCAGCCTTACCTCTGCCCCAGCCTCACTCCCTGATTTACAGAGAAGGGACCCAAGATTCTGAGAAGGAGGGGAGTTGGTGTTTATTAAACAAAAGTGTGACTTCTGTGGAACCCTGGGTTTGGGGTCAAAAGGACCTGGATTCAAATAGAGGCCCTGCTACTGGCTTGCACATTTGCCTCTTTTAGTTTTGGGGACCATTCTGAGGCTAAGTTTCCTTAGAAAATGTATTAAGTGGGAATAACACACTGTCTGGGGTTGATAGGAAAATTGAATGAGAATGCATGGCAGGTGTTCAGTCGTGGTGGAAATACTGGCTACAACCTATGGAAAGCCAGTGCATCGTGATTTGTTTTTCGCTAGCTCACATACCACTCACATGGTGGCGTCTCTTTAGAGCCAATTTCCATTAATGATGGCCCAATATGGTGACATAACACAGCCAGGACATTTCCCAGTGTCCTCACACTGAAATGACCCAGCTCATTAATTTTGTTCCTATGCTGTTTTAAATAGCTTGAATCCAAAGGGCACTTTCCGTTCTCATTCCCTTGGCAAATCGCTTGGTGCACTTGCCAGAATCTCCTTGGTTACTCTCACATATGGATGTGGAACATGTTAATACCGGGGCAGACAGAGCCAAGCTGAGGATTTCACATTTTCAACATACACATTATTTCTTTTAACTCAGAGCTCTCCATTGAGGCCTCTTACAACCTCCTGTTCAATGGGTTTGCAGCTGTCAGTTCTCCCTCTGACACGCCCACTGTCACTCCTCTGGTCCCACACTTTGTGGCTCCTTATCACTTACAGAGCCAATCCCAGATCTCGGCTGCTGGATGGTACAAACACGCTCAAGTGTCTCAACATGACCCAGGGTGCCCAGTAGAGGACGCTCTTTCCTCCTGCCAGCTATGCCCTTCCTCACCGACAGCCCTCCTCCCCAGATAGAATTCCCTGGACAAAGACATCTCTCATCTGGCAGCTGGAAGCAACCTCCCTCCCTCAGAAGCCCCTAGCACTTGTCTTTGTCTTTCATATACCACTTATCACTTTCTCCTTTGAAGAATATTCATTTAATCTCATCTACCTGGCTTAGCACCTCTTATAGAAGTCTCCTTGGAGGCAAATTCCCTTCCTGATTCATCTTTGTAGCCCCAGATTGTGCCCCAAGCACAATATCTTTCACAGATATTCAAATGAATTAGTGAATTGAATGAATAGATTAAAATATTTTAAGTATGGAAGAAAATGATAGCAGTAGTTTGAATTATTGAAATGTTAGAATGTAGTTGAAGCCATGTAGTCATATTACTTTCAAGTATATAGCTCCAGCTAGGCTAATCTAGTCTTGCATCTTCGATATCTTTAGGGAACCTATTTTAATGCATAATTTAATTATGATTAATATTATATCAATTATTTATATGTACTTGGTGCTTCTGAAATACTTTTCAGGTCTTTGGAGATGTGTTTTTTTTTTTTCCTCCTAAGTATTTTACTATTTCTACCTTGAAATCTAGCTCACGCTATTAATTTCTTGTTCATAGGTGTGCGTAGATATTTCAGCCCAACCCCTGTCTGAATGACCAGAGTACATTCTAGGAAACATCAGTCCTGGGAGATGTTCCATGAAAACAACATATTTTGTCATCCAGTACTTTTAGGATATATCATATCCTGTTCCTTTCTCTATAAGATTCCCAGCTACTAGTTCTCCAGAGGGATGCTGTGTTATTGAGTAGGCTTCTGCTTTAATTCAGTCACCCTTTACTGGAGCCTCCACTGGGTGTCAGGCACCCATGTGAGGCGCTAGGAATGCACAGGAGGCTGACACTATCCCTGCCCTCTGGAGACACCTGAAAACAAATTATTACAAGCCAGGGTGATGAGGACAACGGGGATATGGGGGCCCCACTCAAAGGAATAATCCCCCCTGACCACTCAGAGGGACAGGGTCACTTCTGAAGTCCACTCCTGCCTCTATGCTTCCTCCCCACAGCAGGGGACAGACAGAGGTCTCCCCTGCAGCTCGGCCTCACTCTTCACCACCCTCCTTATGCCCAACTCCTACCACAGGCAAATTGCAGAGGCTCCCGTATCCGCCCTCTCAAGCCTTTCCATCAGGTAATTTTAAGTTAAGCTATATGGAATTGCCAACAGTCAACCATTTTTAACCTAAAAATGGCAGTTTCATGTGGTTCAACTCAACACGTCTCTGTTGGCCTCTGTGACCCTCCGTTTGGGGTGGGGACCAAGGAGGAATTTGCGTAAGAGCAGGCGAAAAGACTGTCCCATTTGGGCTGCTATCACTCCATCTCCCAGATCATCTTCCTCTCCTCCTCCTCTTGACCTCTGAGGGTCAGTATCTCCCACCTTCAGCCTCCATCTGTTGTTACTCCTTAATACTCAGAGCTCATCACTCACAGTTCCAAATTGCCACTTCCTAGAGGGACCCCAGGACAAACCCCACCCTGTCCCCTGAGATACAGCCCTATGTATCCCACTCCTGGAGTTATAGGGCATAGGTCTTGCAGAGGGGAAAAGAATGTGATGGCTGTGTCCATCTGTGATGGCCCCCTCACCCCACAGCAAGAGCGGGCTCAGGAGTGTGGATGGACTTGCACACCCTTTCCCGCTGCTAGAGACACAGCCGACGCCCCTGCCCTCCTTGCTTCTGAAGGGCACCGTCTGTGTCCTTCGTACAGCTCCCTCCAAGCAATGACTGTCAGGCTGAGGGCAGATCTCTTTGCAAAGACAGGAAACTGAGACACCAGTAAGGCACCCATCCAGCAGAGCAGACAGGAATCCTACTCAAAGCCAGAGCTCAAAAAACATTAGCCTGGATTAAAAAAAAAAAAAACACAGAGAATGAATTACAAACTAGGTCTCTTGTTGGTAATGGCATAATTAGCATGTTATTGGGTGTCTATTGCATGCAGTATGGTGTTTGGGGTCCCAGGGGACAGATGGAGACTGTGAGGCCTCTCCCAGCAGAGGGGATGAGTTCCAGAATCAAGGGGAAAAATCACTCCGGACGCATCAGGATACATTTTTGGCTTTGCTGACCTAAGGAGTCAAATATTCTCATATATGTCATGGTCACATTTTATGCAACGGATGCTTTTATGAAGATCTTGCATAATTCAAGACAACTTTTCCCATAGCAGCAAATGTAAAGACAGGGGGACGTGTTCCAGGAGAGCAGAAATCTGTAATTACTATGTTGTCCTTTTGCTTTAAAGCTGCTCTTTCTCCCAGCATTATCTTTAATATCTGGCGGAGACTTTTCCCACATTAACAGCACATCAGGGGCTTCCCTGGTGGCGCAGTGGTTGAGAGTCCGCCTGCCGATGCAGGGGACACGGGTTCGTGCTCCGGTCCGGGAGGATCCCGCGTGCCGCGGAGCGGCTGGGCCCGTGAGCCATGGCCGCTGAGCCTGCGCGTCCGGAGCCTGCGCTCCGCAACAGGAGAGGCCACAGCAGTGAGAGGCCCACTTATCGCAAAAAAAAAAAAAAAAAAGATAACAGCACGTTAGAGCGTATGGACGGGTTTCATCCTGGCATTTTACCACATCTAACTTCTCTTGCCAAGATTTTGATTTGGGGGCCCCTTTTATCAGCCTTAGCACTAGCATTCCCCTTCAGGGGTCTTTTAGGTGATTCTGCAATAATAGATTTTTAAAAGACAATAAATTATATCAATAACGATTAATATTAGCAAAACAATCACCAAGATACTAACAAACTCTGATATATATAAACAATAAGAAGGTTCACAGATTACAGATCTTGAAAGAGGATGGCAGGCATTTCTATGGCCACACGTGTGGGAAAAATACAAACTGTTTCCAAGGACCCCTGCTGGTCTTGAAATTATGCAGTTCTTCATGGATTTTTTTTTCGGAGGATTCGTATTAATTCCAATTTTGTGTATAACATGAGACTGTCGAGTCCATACTACTTTATATATCACCTGGTTTGGCTTTGCCGGGATTATGCTGTGATAACTAACTGGGATCCCTCTCCCTTGTGCCTGATAACTTAGGCTGAAAATCGTGTAGGCAGGGGGGCAGGGCTGAGCAGCTGTGAGGGGAGGTAGAGGGGAGGTGGGGTACAGGGGAGGCTGGACCTGGGCGACAGCTGGTAGCGATGAATGGGAAGTGAGTTTTCCACCCTAAGTGTGTTGCCCTGCCCGTTGGTCACCTCTGCCAGCAAGGAAATGAAAGCTCATTAACTGCCTCTTCTACCCCCACTGGAAAACACCCCGGGGGATACTCTGGGTGTGTAGATTACCTGACTAGTTCTCGGGTAGTGGTTCTTTTTTTGTTGTTTTTTTTTTGCGGTACGCGGACCTCTCACTGTCGTGGCCTCTCCCGTTGCGGAGCACAGGCTCCGGACACGCAGGATCAGCGGCCATGGCTCACGGGCCCAGCCGCTCCCTTAACAAGCTCCCAGGGGATGCAGGTGCTGCTGGTCCAGGGACCACCTTTTGAGTCGCAGCCTGTTGGGTTCTTTTAGAGCCCATCAGTTCCCTTCCCTCATACCTCTTCACCACTTGCAAGTGCCTAAAATACACGTTGCTTATACAACTGGAGAAAAGGTTAAACATAGCCAAAGTGACAGTATCAGTGACGAATTCTTCCACAGGACGAAGTGACTAATGTGCCTTTTGATGGTGGAGAGAGGATGAGGGCCCTGACTTTGACCTGGGAGAAAGGACAGAAACAGGAGTCTGGGGAAGCCAGAATCACTTTGAAGGCTTGACCGTTCTGCACAGGGCAAGCCAAGGGAGTCCTGGCAGCCACCGTCTCTCGGTGTGGCTCTGGCTCCATGCTGCTTTGGCTATTTATTACGTCTGACTTCACAGAAAGGGGCTTTGTTTAGGGCGTGACCTAACTGAGGCATCAAGGTGTATGATATAGACCTTGCCATCCAGGAGTGTAGTGTGATTTTTAACTGTTTCCAGAACAAGACTTAAGCAACCCAACTCTGCACAAAACCCACCATGATTAGTTTTCAGTTTCTAAGCACCTTCTCATTCTCGACCGAGAAGTGGACAATCCTGAAAGAGCATGTGTTCTTCTCCAAAAGCCACAGGCCCCTTACATGTCAGAATATATTCAGCTTTTGGGGGAAATGACATGACAACTAATTTTCACATAAAATTCATCTTCACAAAGAACAGCAGGCAATACACAATAACCGTGCATGGGATGCCTGAGATTTATTTTTCTTCTTAAAACATGCCTTTTACTGTGGTTTTAATGATGTGCATACAATAAAAACATTCATTTTAGAAGGCCGAATAGTCTCTGAACTGTTTCTATTGTGCATTGTATTGGTAAGGATAGAATAAGCTCATTATTCACATACAGTCAGGAGAGCGGGAAGTGATTAAACCTTTTGATAAGAAGATAAATGATAGGAAATCCATCTGAAAGCCTGCACTGCCCCGAGTCAGAGTTTCCACTTTGAGCCAGCACAAAGCCTGCCTTCTGTGCGAGGCGTCTGGGCATCCTCCTCCTTCCTGCTGTTGTCCCACTTTGGCTGTGACCTTCTTAGAGACCCACACCCGGGGCAGTAGAGTTTCCTGAAAGTAGGACCCGGAGGCATGGTTGGGCCCCTGCTTCTGCACTCCTGTCATACTCATTACCCTTGAAACCATTTGTTGTTCAGTGTGTCCTTCCCTGATGCTTGATGCTTCCAGATGTTGGAGACTGGGTCTCAAGTGCACAGCCTGGCACACATGGGCACTTGGGAATATTTGTTAGATGGATGGATGTATAGATGGACAGATGGATGGGCGGACAGATGGAAGTTTATCAAGCTTTAAAGTGGTCTTCATTGAGCGCTTGGCCCTAGGCCAGACTTTTGTATGAATTGGTAATTGACAGACCATGCGTACTTCACTTGCCCCTCCAAGGGGCAGGCTTCTCCTTGGGGAAATCAAGGGAAGCCCATCTTTTCAGGAATTTCGTGTGCACACGGTGATTTCTTTAAAATGCACTGAAAATTATATCCACTGATCCCCACACTCTGAAACAACACAAACCACCTTCAGTTTGTCTGCTTCAGGTACCGTAACACACATTCAGGGCCTTGAAGGCACTCAGGGTGTATGACCCTCCAGGGTCCCAGCTACCTCCCATTTCAACTCAGGTTGTGGCAGAGCAGGGTCTGGACTTCCAGTCCCAAGTTTAATATCCAGGAAGCAGGGAGTCACTGAGAGATGACGGAAACACCACTCCATTGCCCACGTTCCTCCCGTTCCCGTGCTTCTGTGCGTCAGGTAAAGCAGAGCATGATTAGAATTAGTGACTGGCCGACCACCAGCAAGAGTCCACTCATTTCATTGAAGCTTCTGAACTTCTGTGTAGCAAGGATAAGGATTTTAAAAAATCTAGGTGACATTACTCTGAAAAAAAGAAAAGCTTCCTTTTCTTATGTACAGGTAAATACAAACAAAAGAAAACCCCCCAGACTTCACATTAGACATCCTCTTTATGCTCTTGATCTTGTCTGACAAATTAACAACTTTGTCACTTCCACAAGCCATATTCAGCTCTTCACTTTTGGAATTAATTGTGATAGGCTGACAGAACTCCAGAGAGCATTGAAGAATACATTTGGCTCTATTACCAGCTTACTGTAAATTTTGTCTCACTCATGTGAAAGCAACAGCACTTGGTAATCCTGGATCAGGAGTTTATCAAATTAGAGCTTTCTCTAGTGTCAGAGTAAATTAGAGCACAAATTATTTTCTTGAACATACTAATGAAATGAGGCCAATGGTCTCATTTGCTGTCTTGTATATGAAATGATATTGTTTACATGGGTTGATTTTTAACAGGTCTTTTACTCAGGAGTGCAGGATAAATTGACCCCAAATTTACCTGTTTTAAGACTGGTTAATAAAATATAAAAAGAGGGACACATCAATGAACTTTCTTTGGGCCTTCAAAAATCTCTGGTTTAGGAATCAAAACATGTAAGTTCTAATGCCTGCTTTGCCATTTACTTACCAGCTCTCTGTCCAGAGTGGACATCTGTCGTTTCTGCCTGCCCATCACCCATGTCCTTGTCTTCAAGTAACAGCAGCTCTTTCTCACTCACACATCATGTTTTCCCTGGGACTGATCCCATATCCCAGCCCCAAGGAATGTGCAAGGCCAGAACATTCAGACTCATGGTGATTAGTTCAGCATTGGGCATGCAGTTTAAACCAGGTCAATGAAATTCAAGCTGTGACTTTTTCTAGAACTACTCATTTTTGCTGGGATTGCCCAGTTGACAGACTACAATGCTAGAGCTTCTGGTGGACGTTTTTGCTCACAGGAGAGCAAATGCATTGCCAAGAAATGGAGAAACATACATTTGGGGTAACGTTAATTGAGCACCTGGATACAGCCTTACCTGCACAAATAATGCCTGGAGTTTTCAGATACAAGAGCTAATAAACGTTCCATGTATTTGCCTTTTTCTCCTCCCTCCCTCCCTCCCTTCCATTCTCCCTTCCTTCTTTTCTTCCTTCCTTCCTTTCTTCCTTCCTTCCTTCCTTCCTTCCCTCCCTTCCTCCCTCCCTCCCTCCTTCCTTCCTTCCTTCCTTCCTTCCTTCCTTCCTTCCTTCCTTCCCTCCCTCCCTCCCTCCCTCCCTCCTTCCTTCCTTCCTTCCTTTCAGGCTTGGTTTTTGTCATTTGCAGCCAAAAGAACAGTGACTTTAGCAAATGCCTTAACCTCTCTGGGCTTTAGTATACAATTGATACAATTAAATGAAATGAGATTCCTTTTATCTAAGAGTATTTGTGACACAAATATACACTGTAGAGACAGTGAAGCACTTTTGGAAATGTGTTTATTCTGGGACACCAACTAAACATTCAGGGACTGGAAAGAGGCAGTGCATCTCCAAACCTTTCTAAGCTCTGGCTCCAGGGAGCAGTGGCTTCATTGTGTCACTGGCCATCTCATCTGTCCTGCTGGGCTGGTGAGTGGACTGACTGCTCTCACCAAGTCAGACCTGTCCCGAGGGTGATAACTTAATCCTTGCTAGTGCATAACTATCCCTGAAGCATATGTAACTGGCACATGGACTGACCCAAGCTCTGTGGGGTGTAGGTAGAGAACAATTTTACTCTTTCTCATTGTTGACTCTTGAGATCCGTTCTGTGGACCAGTTTTTACCCATCCATAATAAAAAATTCTTGGGAATTCTCTGGTGGCCCAGTGGTTAGGAATCTGCACTTTCACTGCCATGGCCCTGAGTTCAATCCCTGGTTGGGGAGCTAAGATCCCGCAAGCCATGCAGGGTGGTCAAAAAAAAAAAAATTCTTCCAGTCGCTTTAACTTTTAAGAATAATTTCAGTTCCATAGTTAAAATACCCAGTCTGCTGTAATAATTAAAACCTCAAACTTAATTCAAAAAGGAAAACTCTGTCCTCCCAGCTTAGGTCTGAGCAGTGGGTGAGGGATAACGGTTGGTCGGATTCTTTGCCATTCCCCCCATCCTCCTCCTCCTCTTCACTTCCCCAGGCTGCTTTGGCTTCCTCCAGGGATTGGAGAGGGTGAGGGAGGAGAGGTGGGTGTAGCAAACTCATATTTGGCCAGCATCGCCGTAACCCATGTTGTTGCCTCCTGGTTTGACAGGTTCCCAGCAGGGCCCATTCTGTTGGGTTTCGTGGGCGACATTCTTGGGAGCCTTCAACTGCAATGGACATCACCTCTTCTCCTTCAGCCCCTGCAGTCCACTGGCTCTGTTGGGTCCCATTTCCCTCCAGGTGGCCCATATGGACCAGGTCTAAGATTTTGCTAAGCCAGGTCCCTTCCTGGGGTCCCACATCTAATCCTGGGGAGATGGCCATTGTAGATGTGCAATCAGCCCTCAGTATACTTCTCTGCTCTGCCACCAGGCTGCTTCAGCAAGCCTCTGCCTGTGGACTTCTTGAGAAGTGAGTCAGACCCAGCCTCTGTCCCCTACATACTCCAGGGGACACAGGTCAGACTCTCCAAGTGATTCTTTTGAAGCCCATGTCAGCTGAATAGAAAAGAGGGAAGCCTCATCCCTCCTCACGACCCCAATGTAGGACGGAGCACCTGCAGACTCAGAGCACGCTGTCACCTCTCTCCAGAGAAGGTCTGGCAGCTTCCTTCACTCCAGCCCTTTTGAGTCCTCCAGGCAGTTGACGGCTAGTGGACAAATCTTTGCAATGGCCTCATAATGGTCGAGCACCCCACTTCAGATTGGGGCTTCCTTGGCTCTTAGTGTTCACTGGTACCTCTCTGCCTCTGGGGCCTTAATCAAAACTGAGACATAAAGAGTCCCATATTAACATCCTGTCCATGCCTTGGGGTCTGTGTCAGAATTTTCTGGTTCCAGTTCTAAGTGTAAGTGGAATCTTCTTGGTAGAGGGGTCTCCCATCCCATCCTTGGGCTCTTCCCCCAAATCATCTCTCTGTCCAGGAACCAATAGGATCTGGGCCACAGTGGTCCCAGGAGTGAAAGGAACTTACCTTTGCACAGGAGTGTTCATTCAGATGCCTTGATGCTTTGGTCATTTGGAGGGATTTCAATCCTACCTGAGGGGACTTCCAACCAATCTTACCAGTAAGTTGCATAATTATTTAGATTCTAACATAAATTATTGGTCTGAACATCTCTGTGAGTTAGACTCCTAAAAGGAGACCAGAGAGGTTAAGTAGCTCGCCCAGGGTCACGCAGCGGAGCCGTGGCAAAATCTCGGAGTGTGACCCCCAGCCCGTTTCTCTGGCCTCTAGACCTTGCAAGCTCCTTCCTAAGCTCATTATCATCTGTTAAAAATCCCTTCTCCCATTTTGCACACAGCCACCGAGATGTCTGCAGATTCATTTTAAACAGAATGCAAACATTTCCAGAATTCATTTCCATTTCCATTTCCAGCTCTGAGGAGGTGTTAACTTCGGAGTACTTCACTGATCATTTTTCCTCTAGCAGCAATAATTGTTTTGAAGAACTTTGACACACATTTCACCAGGGCTCAGTGCTACTAGGCGGGCAGGGAGCAGTGAGGAACTGAATTCCAAGAGCTAAATTTGCATTCTGCGGTGTCCGGAGAGTGAGCCGAACACCCCACTACCATTAACAATAATGAGAGGTGTGCGTTAAGCTCTTCCTCATTGCCAGAAATATATTTCATCCTTTGGGGATCTGTTCTGATCCTTGGCCCTTCTGTGCATCCAGCCACCACAGCATTTGCTCGGTAATTTATAAAAGATGTGTGTTGCACCTGGGTGCCTCAGAAAATTTTAAATAATTTAAAAGCATTCAACACCAGCCTTAAATTAAAGCTCCCCAAATCCCTTGCCAGATGAGTATAATTAGACTCAGACCCACTCAGGTGAGTCTTTTAATACATTTTAGGGATCAGGAGGCCTGGGCTGGGTCTGAGGCAGGAGAAATTCCAAAGACTGGAAGGGGAGAATGATCATCCTGCAGGCAGCATGGCATGCTGAGGGCGGATCTCAGTCTATAACAAAGCTTGGGAGCGCGCCATTATTCCAAGACACTCTGCATGCTTAACAGACATCATCTTATTCATCTGACTCCACCCATCAGGAAGAATGGCTTTTGCTTCCCATTCAACACCCTGGCCAGCAAGGTCCAGGATGGCCTGACCCCAGGCCTCTCAGCAGAGCAGGAGGGTGAAGGACTCAGAGTTTCTCCCAGTGCTGGGGTCACTTGCTCAATGGCGGTGGGTAGGTTCATATGCAAAATGCTCGAGGTGGGGACCTGAATAATCTGCTACAACAATAACAATAACACTTCCCAGTTTACCTTAGATTTTATTTTCTAAAACAGTTATTTTTAAACCCAAGTCCCTGGAATCTTGGGTACCGTGAAAAGCACCACTTTGGGAATTAAAGGGACCCCAGTTTGAGTCTTGGCTCTTACTACCCACTAGTGAGTGACCTCCAATACGTTACATCACCTCTCAGCTTATGCTATAAAAATTTTATAATGATTCACTCATTAGCGTATAGGCTAGGCTACTGTGAAGCAATCATATCAATTACACTAGGCTACCATAAAGCAAACATATTGCTGCTTCTTTGTTATCAATGCATGAACTGTTATATCTGTAAATATGTTATATTTGTAAGGGGCAGGGGGATAACAGCGTCCACTCGGCCATGGCTGTCTTAACAGACAGACTTGGACACTCTTTTATGCTTCCAGGGCTGCCCTACCTCCGCGGTGCAAGCTGGGTAAATTCACATGATGCTGAATCCCTGGCACTTTATCCCAGGCTGGCAAATCATCTCAATCTTTCCCTTATTTCCAAATCTAAAAGCAAGCGTGCTCCATAAGCTCCTAGGTAAATACATCCTTATGCTCCATTCTGGATGGGATTCTAGAGAAACAGAATCACTCATTTGAGACAATAAATAAAAAGCTGAGCTTAGGATCTGAACATTCCGGATAATGGCTTTACCTGAGTACTTGGTGGGACTGGAGGCCCTGGCTGGGATTGTCCCTTAGAATTGCACAGTCCAATGTGTGTGTGTATGTCTCTATGTGTATATGTAATACATATATACACATATATATTCTCATTAAACATTTTTATATTGCTTACATGTTGAAATCGTAATATTTTGGATTTATTGGGTTAGATAAAATATTTATTAAAATTAATTTTACTGGCTTCTTTTTAATTTTTTTAATATGGCTACTAGATAATTAAAAATTATATATGTGTTTTACATTATATCTATACTGCCCTGGAGGTATCTTTTGTTTCCATTGCAAGAGGTAGATACATAGCAGGATCAGCTCAAACAAGGGGTTTTATTATCTGGATCCATGTGTAATTGTTCAGAAACCTCAGAACCCAAACCCCAGGGTGGGTTTCGCTCAGGTGACTGGATCTGGGAAGTATTCCTGGGTCCACAGTAGCTCAAAGGCCTCCAGCAACAGGGTTAGAAATGATCTTCGATCTATGTGGTTCACCAACTCCTGTTCCTGCGTCTTCCCTCTCCTTGCATGACCAATGGGTAGCCTCTCTCCAGATTTCCTGTTTATATTCCTGAGAGAGAGGGGATCATACTGGCCCAGCTAATGTCATGCTTTTCCTTCAGCTCTCTTTGTCAATCCCAACAGCATCCGATTGTTGTTTGGATTCTGGACAAAGCACAGAAAGAAGCTCAAGTGAGGTGTACACAGAGTAAGAGGAAATCACGCCACTGGGGAGAGAGGGCCCTTGTTATGGGCTGAGTTTCATTCTCCCCAAATTCATACATTGAAATCATAACCCCTAGGACCCCTGAATGTGACTGTATTTGGAGACAGGGTCTTTGAAGAGGTAATTACGATAAAATGAAGTCATGAGGTGGGCCCTAATTCAAAATGACTAGTGGCCTTATAAAAAGATTAGGATGCAGACTTACAGAGTGGAAATACCATGTGAAGACACAGGGGAAGATGGCCATTTACAAGTGAAAGCGAGAGGCCTCAGAAGAAACCGACCCTGCTGACATCTTTTTTTTTTTTTTTTTTTTTTTTTTTTTTGGTATGCGGGCCTCTCTCCGCCGTGACCTCTCCCGTCGTGGAGCACAGGCTCCGGACGCGCAGGTCCAGCGGCCACGGCTCACGGGCCCAGCCGCTCCGCACGCGGGACCCCCCCCCCAGACCAGGACGCGAACCCGGTTCCCCTGCATCGGCAGGCGGACGCGCAACCACCGCGCCACCAGGGAAGCCCCCGCTGACATCGTGATCTCAGACTTCTAACCTCCAGAATCGTGAGGAAATAAGTTTCTGTTGTTTAACACCTCATCTGCAGTACGTTTTAATGCGCGCAGGACCAGCGGCCACGGCACACGGGCGCAGGCGCTCCGCACGCGGGACCCCCCCCCAGACCAGGACGCGAACCCGGTTCCCCTGCATCGGCAGGCGGACGCGCAACCACCGCGCCACCAGGGAAGCCCCTGCTGACATCTTGATCTCAGACTTCTAACCTCCAGAATCGTGAGGAAATAAGTTTCTGTTGTTTAACACCTCATCTGCAGTACGTTTTAATGGCAGCCCTAGCAAACTAACACAGCCCTCAAAGATGAACTTTCCCCAGGCTCAATTTTTCTGTCTGCTTAGCCTGCCTGGGCTGCAGACTTGGGACTGATGAAGGCAGCCAACGAGATTTCCCAACAGGAAGTCAGACCATCCAGGTGTTCACTTCTCCCTGGAACTGTAGGGGTAGGCACAGGCCATGGGGGGAGCCCCTCCCCTCACCCCTGCTGGGGTGGCACTTCAGCCAGCGGCTCCTTTCTGCTCCGTTAGCTCCTGGAGGACGAGGTCGGCTTTCCACACCTGCTGTTGACTGTCTTTCCCTCCTGAGTTGGCAGGGGGGATACAAGGACTTGCCCTGCCTTTTCAGCAGCTGTGAGGCAACCATTTTTGCTTTGAAAGTCACAAACCTGGGAGCTACCAGAATTACTACCCCTTGGGTGGAACAGGCCCCGAAAGAGCAGGTGGCAGGACACCAAGTGCCAAGAGAAAGCTTAGTTGTCATCTGAGGCCTTGAAACTTTTAAAGTGACTCAGCAAAGCTTTGTACACAAAACTTTATCAATTATGCATCATAAAGAAGTCATGTAAATGCACAAAGTACTAACTGAATATTACTTTAATTCATGGCAATATGGAGTCATTATGAACCCCACTCCATCCCCTTTCAGAATGCAGAGGCACACAGAATGGACTGCCCTTGAGATGCCTTGCCATTGGGGAAAAATGCCCAGAGTGTATTAATGTGAGGCAGTGGAGAGATGCCTCTTTAGTTCATTTCTGTACCTGCCTTTGCTTGTCCTCCGTTGATTGCAGAAATGTGCATGCCACAATCCCCATTCTTCCTCTCTGCTGAGTTTTTGGGTCCAAGAAAGGGAAAGCTGTTTGGCTTCTGACAGTATGCAATGCCCCTCACCAGCAACGGCCTCTGAAGGGCACACTTGGACCTGGGACACGTGTGGACGTAGCCCAGTGCAGCCCTCCAGAGAGGCTCCACCTTCACCTCCAGAACCTATTGCTTTGCATTGTCTTGGAATGTTCCTTATAGAAATCACTTGCCAGGTGTCTTGTTATATTGAAAGAGAACGGTTTAATGAGAAATCAGAGCAATAGTAATTTAGTTTTTAACAAGGGAGAGTTGAGATGCTTACAGATAAGATTCACTTACAGTGGTTATCTCCAAGGAGTGATGTCACCAGGAACTTTTCAATTTTCTGCTCCATTTTTTGGTAGCAGCATTTCATTCATTTTCTAATAGTAATAAAAGAGACAAAGCATATAAATGTCTCCTTTCTCTGGTTGAATCAGATGCCCTGCTTCATGGCTGTGACAGACCATCGAACCAAACTGCGTGGAGTCTGGGATGGCATCCACGCTGTGTGGGCCGCCGACAGTTCAAGCCCATCACTTGGAGTGGGATTGCCAAGGGGGCCTGAGTGTGGGAGAGAGTGTCCGGAAGAGGGAAAATCCAAACCGTAGCCTCTGGCAAAGGAGAGGCCCTGGGCAGAGCCGGCTGTGAAGCACAGCCTTGGCGGCCTGTCTTCGCCCAGCGTTCTCTGTCCTTGCCTGACCTGTCTGTCTCCTCCGTGAGGTCTGCTCCCCAAAGCCAGGTGGTGTGAAAGGAGCTGGTTTCCCCGAGAGCGCAGCAAAGCTTTCCTGTCTTGAGGCCTGGAGGCGCAGGGGCGAGAGAGTAGAACTGCAGCTTTCTGCCTGCAAAATCCACATCTAAGAGTCCCGCCGGCCCCCTCCTGGCAGCAAACTCTCCATCCCCCTGCGGGCTTCGCATTGGAAGGAGCGAGGGCGAGGAACTAGGGAATGAACAGTCAGTATTTATCAACTGTGAGCCAACTGCTCTGTGTGAAATAATCCATCTGAACTGTCACAAGGACCCGGAGAGATTGGGGTGGTAATCTACTTTTTTTTTTTTTGTGATACGCGGGCCCCTCATTGCTGTGGCCTCTCCCGTTGCAGAGCACAGGCTCCGGACGCGCAGGCTCAGCGGCCATGGCTCACGGGCCCAGCCGCTCCGCGGCATGTGGGATCTTCCCGGACCGGGGCACGAACCTGCGTCCCCTGCATCGGCAGGTGGACTCTCAACCACTGCGCCACCAGGGAAGCCCGGTAATCTACTTTTTACAATGAGGAAACTGGGGCTAAAGATCTAAGGAATGAGTCAACTAGCATCATGTAGCCCATAAGAGACCCAGTCAAGATTTGACTCCAGGTTTTCTGACTCTGAAATCCAGGCTCGTGTATTTACTTCTGGTACATCCTGCAGGGTTAACAACTAGTTCTAAGACTCCGAGTCTTTTTTTTTTTTTTTCCTAAAATTTACTTCTATGGGCTGAGAGGCTCTTTTGCCTGGCTTTGCGATATGCGTAGATACAGAGATGCAGATATATGGTTCATAGAGTATTGTCCTGCAAGACAACAGGAAGGTGACCACACTAGGCTAGGAAATTGCAGACAAAACAGGTTGTGTGGCTTTGCCATCCTTCCTCTCGCGCACACGGGGCTCCCCGAGCGTGG
The DNA here is from genome assembly GCF_002837175.3 of Physeter macrocephalus. Lineage (NCBI taxonomy): Eukaryota > Metazoa > Chordata > Mammalia > Artiodactyla > Physeteridae > Physeter > Physeter macrocephalus. The sequence goes on from NC_041221.1 coordinate 113,944,781, forward strand.
AGAGTGTCGTGTCCCCTGCCCGGCGCCCTGCTCCTCCTCTCCCACTACTGCGCCCAGCACTGCAGTAGAAGCTAGAAAAGTGTTGAACCACAGTCAAAATAAAGTTGTCATCAGACGAACCTTTTATTATGTGCCCCAGCGTGAAGTCTGCCTGTGAAGTGTGTATTAGAATCACCTAACCACTGGGGCACGTTTAATCATGTAACTCATTGTTCTTTCAGCATAGTTGAGGGGTCCTTGTAAGTCCAACTGCCTGGTCACTGTTTTTACATAGACAAATGTGACATTTCTGGGCTCAGCGGGGGGGTGGGGGTGGGGTGTGTGTGAGAGTTGAAGGCAAGGAAAACAAAAGGAAATACTTTGAAGAAACGTGGCCCAGAGAAGCAGACCCCTTTGAAGACATTAGAGCGAGCACCAAGGGCAGAGTTTCCTAAATGTCCTTCCTTTCTCTGCCACCTTTATAATTTTTGTCAAATTTTGTCAATAGATCACTGAGCTATTATTTATTTTATATTTTAACTTGACTCACTCTGTAAGTATTTTGGCCTCCTCTCGGGCAATCATATCCATGAAATTACTTACCAGTTATGTCTTTTTCTAAAGCACCCTTAAATTAGGATAATTGAAGTAAAAATTGTGTGGTATTTATAAATCGTCTGAGGGCCACACTTTGGTGATCAAGGTGCAAGGGGACCGAGAGAGTGCTTTCTTCCTCTGCGCGGGGCTGTCCCTTCTTGGGGCTCTAAGAGCTGGAAGCTGTCGGCTCGGCTCCCACCCTCCCTGGTGTTGGAAAGGACAGCGACAGCACGGACAGGCCCTGAGTGACATCTGGGCAGCGCTTACCCTCTGCCACGGGAGCTGCTTTTCCTGAGAACACAGACTAGCTTGGCTGCCGCTTTGTGAACAGTAGCCATGCTTTCAGAACCCTAGATCAGGATACATGATTCGGTCACAGGATAGAATATTTTTAAATGAAACAGTTCCAGAAAATATGGAGAGCAAGGTTCTTGTAGTCACAGAGCTTCCGGAGAGGGTGGTGGGGTGACTCTTCCCCCCGCCCACCCCTTTGTGGGCCTGGTGCTTAGGGTGAAAGTGGACCCACCTGGAGACAGCTTGTGCCCTTTGCTGCCTCACTGGGTTTTATGGGCTAGCTTGAATGTAGCTGTACATTTTCTGAAACTTTAATTCCTTGTATCGTATTACTTGACACACTCAGACTCCTTCACCAGCATGCATTGCTGTGGTCCAAACTAACCGGGGGGAGAGAGAGAGAGAGAGAGAGAGAGAGAGAGAGAGAGAGAGAGAGAGAGAATGAGAGCAGGTGAGTTGATGTGATGCGAGGAATATGAGGTCCAGCACTGAGATGGAAAATAATGTGGAAGCCCAAGGGTCCCCTGCCAGTACCCTTTTCTGGCCCAGCGAAGGTGGCCAGAAGGGAAAATAAAAGCTCCCACTGGGATGGGTGTCTTTATAACATTTGAGCAGAGTGAACCGTTCACCATGTGCTTTTCCTGCCTCAGTCACCTCAGAAAATTTTCTTTGTGTGTGTTGATTGGTTAGGACTCTTTGATTGCAAGTGACAGGAGAGCCAGATCAAATCGTCTTCAGCAAAACCAGAACGTATTGATTCATGTAGGCTGCATTGCACAGGGGTAGGACTGGTTTCAGGCATGGCTGGGCATGAACCTCAGACAGTGTCCTCAGGGCTCAATTTTCTCTTCATTTTTCAGCTCTCTTTACCAAGTTGGCTTCCGTCTTTTTTTTTTTTTTTTTTTAATTGGAGTATAGTTGCTTTACCCTGCTGTGTTAGTTTCTACTGTACAGCAAAGTGAGTCAGCCATATGTATACATATATCCCCTCTTTTTTGGATTTCCTTCCCATTTAGGTCACCACAGAGCACTGAGTAGAGTTCCCTGTGCTATACAGTAGGTTCTCATTAGTTATCTATTTTAGACATAGTTTCAATAGTGTATATATGTCAATCCCAATCTCCCAGTTCATCCCCCTGCTCCTTTCCCCCTTGGTATCCATGAGTTTGTTCTCTACATCTGTGTCTCTATTTCTGCTTTGCAAATAGGTTCATTTTTTGGATTCCTGTTATTTCTTTTTCTTCTCTGATTGCCATGGGTATCCATGAGTTTGTTCTCTACATCTGTGTCTCTATTTCTGCTTTGCAAATAGTTCATCTGTACCATTTTTCTAGATTCCACATATAAGTGATATTATACGATATTTGTTTTTCTCTTTTGAACTTACTTCACTCTGTATGACAGTCTCTAGGTCTATCCAAGTCTCTGCAAGTGGCACTATTTCATTCCTTTTTATGGTTGAGTAATATTCCATTGTATATATGTACCACATCTTCTTTATCCATTCCTCTGTTGATGGAACTTTAGGTTGCTTCCATGTCCTGGCTATTGTAAATAGTGCTGCAATGAACATTGGGGTGCATGTGTCTTTTTGAATTATGGTTTTCTCTGGGTATATGCCCAGGAGTGGGATTGCTGGGTCATATGGTAGTTCTAGTTTTAGTTTTTTAAGGAACCTTCCTACTGTTCTCCACAGTGGCTGTATCAATTTACATTCCCACCAACAGTGCAAAAGGGTTCCCTTTTCTCCACACCCTCTCCAGCATTTATCGTTTTTAAATTTAATTTTTGATTTATATTGGAGTATAGTTGATTTACAATGTTGTTAGTTTCAGGCGTACAGCAAAGTGATTCAGTTATACATATACATATATCCATTCTTTTTCAGATTCTTTTCCCATATGGATTATTACAGAGTATTGAGTAGATTTCCCTGTGCTATACAGTAGGTCCTTATTGATTATCTATTTTATATATAATAGTGTGTATATATTAATCCCAACCTCCTAATTTATCCCCCACCTTTCCCCTTTGGTAACCATAAGTTTGTTTTCTATGTCCGTGAGTCTGTTTCTGTTTTGTAAATCAGTTCGTTTGCTTCCATCTTGACTTTACACGGTCCTAACATGGCGGCAGGAGCACCAGTGCCTACAATGTCTTTGGTTTCCAGGACATATTCAGCTGCAACTCACTCCTCTGCAGCTTTTCAGCAGATCCAGGGTTGCAGGAAGGTAAAAAGCCATTTTATACTGAGTTCAGGTCTAGCTCTGAATTGCAAGGGAGAAAACCTGAAGGGCAATGGCCAGGCATTGAATTTAGTTCAGAAAGATCTCTTTGGTGGTGTTTGCATCTTGATATACAAAGTAAGTTATGGATTTCCATCATCCACGTGGGACTTGGACTATCAGATTTCTGCTCAGTTTATAAAACAGACATTAAAAAGCTGGGGAAAATATTTTTTAAAAGACAGTAATACAGCAGCCCTTTGCAGTGATTTAGACTTTTGGAAACACTCTCTGGGCCGGGCTCACCACGGCCAAGGATGTCCTCGCACACGCAGGTGCCCAGTGAACCAGGCTGGCTCTTTCATTGGTTCCTCCCCCTGAATTATTTCCCCTTTAGACTTTCTACTTTTGTTCCCTAATGTAACTGACACCATAACCCAAAGGTATGGGCCAAAAAGGAAACCAGAGGCACCTGGTTTAGAATTTCCTGAACAGAGAATACAGGATAACTCAAACTTACTGCTAGACACTGACATTTGTTTCCTTATAGAACCTTTATAATAACATCGATATTCTTCATGTATCTGTCTGGAGGAAGGGTCTCAGACAGCCTCACAGGGTCACCTTTAGCCCTGAGATGATAAACTGCAGCAACCTGTCTTGTGTTGCTCTTTCTTCATGTCCACTCCTCCTTCAGCTTGCCTTCTCTGGCAGCTACCTGCAGCAGCCATCTCCTCTCCCCTGAACGTGGGCCAAAGCTGACTTGGCTGGGAGAACCATGGCTCTGCTGTCTGTTTACTTTAGAATAATACAAAATAAAGCTGACCTGACTCTCTCGGGTTTACCAAGAGTTTTCGCTTTTCATGCCCTCTATCTCATTAGATTGCCATAACACTTGTACGAGGAAGGCTGCGAATATGAGCTCTCTGGATTGTTGCTGCATCACAGCCCAGCCTAAAACACAGTGTCTGAAAACACCAATAAACACCACGAGGGATAAGCAGACACAATCTGACTGGAAGCTGCAGGATGAACTTCCAAGATGGCTCACTCACCTGGCTGGCAAATTGGTGCTGGCCATCCAGTTGGGCTTCTCCAGGGGCTAGTTGGGTTTCCTCACAGCATGGTGGTTGGGTCCCAAGAGTGAGCATCCTGAGAGACATAAAGTGAAATTTTATCTTTTTCCTTTTTTTTTTTTTTAGAGACCTGGGTCTGGACACTGACATAGCAGAATTTGTGCCAGATTCTACTGGCCAAGCTGTCACAAAGCCGAGATTCCAGGGGAAGGCACAGAGACTTACACCTCTCAGTGGGAGGAGTGGCAAAGAATTTGGGGGCCATGTTTTAAAATTGCCAAATTGAGATGAGGGAAGAGCCCCAAGAAGTCTAGTGACTTGCCTGAGATCACTTCAGTAGACACCTTCTGAGGTGCCTGTCCAATTTGTTACCACCCTCTCTGAGATTCGCTCTTTATCCATGGCGTGGCCCCTGAAGCCCTGTTCATGCTGCAGAAAAACTAGGTGTCATAGGAGTTCCGTGGTATGTGTGAATGGTGCCCCCTGGAGTTTTTCAGTGCCGCCATCCAGAAAGCCCCACTGTGACTCACTCCAGGAATTTAGAATTGGGATGCAGATAGATGGGGACTGTAATTGGCTGGGGTTTACAGAGAGAGGACTTCGGGTCCAGAGCAGGGGACACCCTGATACATGTTCAAGACGGAGGAAGTTATTTGTTTTCTCTGGGCCTCAGCCTCCTGTAAATGAGGAGGGTGAATGATGTTAATTAATAATCTACATTCTTGTGATTCACTACAGAATGGTAGTGTACAAACGTGGCTCCCCAAAGCACTTTCTTGTTTCCTGGTATTTTTTTAATCATTTTTAAATTGAAGTATAGTTAGTTTACAATGTTGTGTTAGTTTCGGTGTAGAGCAAAGTGATTCATATATATATGTGTATATATACATATATATGTATATATATAATTTTTCAGATTTTTTCCATTATAGGTTATTACAAGATATTGAATATATTTCCCTATGCTATACAGTAGGTTTATCTATTTTATATAGTAATGTGTATATGTTAATCCCAAACTCCTAATTTATCTCTACCCCGCCATCCCCTTTGGTAACCATAAATTTGTTTTCTAAGTCTGTGAGTCTATTTCTGTTTTGTAAATAAGTTCATTTATATCATTTTTTTTAGATTCCACATATAAGTGATATCATAGGATATCTGTCTTTATCTGTCTGACTTACTTCACTTAGTATGATAATCTCTAGGTCCATCCATATTGCTGCAAATGGCATAATTTCATTCTTTTTTGTGCCTGAGTAATATTCCACTGTATATATATACACCACATCTTATTTATCCATTCACCTCTCGATGGACACTTAGATTGCTTCCATGTCTTGGCTATTGTAAATAGCGCTGCTGTGAACGTTGGGGTGCATATATCTTTTCAAATTAGAGTTTTGTCTGGATATATGCCCAGGAGTGGGATTGCTGGATCATATGGTAGCTCCATTTTCAGTTTTTTAAGGAACCTCCATACTGTTCTCCGTAGTGGTTGTACAAATTTACATTCCCACCAAACTTGTAGTTTCCTGGTATTTTGATTCTCATCTTAGCATTGCTGGAAGTCTGAGAATAGGGTAAGAGGTGGCTGATTTTGTGATTGATCCAACATCGTGAAGTCACAGATTCTCTGCTTCAGAGTGGAAAGGCTAAGGCTGAACTCCCAAGAGCACCGAAATGCCCCGGGCAATGGGGCAATGGAAAGTTCCCATGGGGCCTTTCTTACCCCACAGGTCTTCTGTGTCTACCAAAGGAGATCATGGCTGGAGGGGAACTTATCAACCATGAGACACTCCATGACATTGTTTTTGGTACCATTGCTATATCCCAGTGGTTCTCAGTTGGGGAGAATTTGCCCCCAAGGAACAGTTGGCCGTGTCTGAGACGTTTTTGGTTGTCACAAATTGGGAGGGAGTATGCTACTGGCATCTAATGGATAGAGGCCAGGGATGCTGCTAAACATCCTTCAGTGCAGAGAACTGCCCCCTTCTTCCCCAATAAAAAAATAATCCAACCCAAAATATCTATACCACTGAGGTTGAGAAGTCCTGCTATATCCTATTGCCCAAGGGAAAATTTGAATTTACAATCTAGATTGAATCAAAGGTTAGATTATGGCTTAAGTTTTTAACACTGGGTTTTTCTTTCTGGGTTATGGCTTTGTAATCCAGATAACAGCTGAAATCCCCCTGTATCTTGGATTAATTTCATGAAGTTAATTCAAATGCCAAGTCCATACCTCCTTGCCTAAGATTTCTTCAAACTCCCATGTATGAGCTTCTGATCATCTTCCTTTACCACATGTGGTGTCTGTTCTGTCCCATGTCAGCTCGTATGTGAAAACTCACCTTCTGTGTCAATTTCCATTCAAGTGTGAGCACGCACACACACACCCCACATGCACTAGACAGTTTGTATGTGTGTGCAGTACAGTAGTGTGTGTGTGTGTGTGTGTGTGTGTGTGTGTGTCAGAGGGGACTGGGATGGAGTAGGAGATTTATAACGGGGCATTATTCCTGTTCGTAAATTTTTTACCTGCTGTGCTAATGGGCCATGTGGAAACTGAAGAGCTGCAACAGTGGGTGTATGAAGAGTAGCAACTGAGGAGATGTAATAATTGGTGGCTATGAGAGAATGATATTTTAAAAATGGAATGTTCTGTGAATGAAGAAGCCCAGGGAAATATTTTTCAAACTTTTTTGACCATAACTCTCAGGAAGAAGATCTGACACCCACCCAGCCCTGTACCCCCATAAAATATTACATATAATTCAAGCAAAAGTTTCATGAAAAAAATACCCTTATTACATGCAGTGATTGTGGCTATTTTCTTTTCTATTTTATTTTGTAAAAATGCTGCAGCTCACTAAATTAGCTTCGTGACTCACCATTGGCTCTGACTGGCAGTTTGAAAACATGGTGAGGGTGATGCCCTAGGGTAAAAGCCTGGGCCATGGAGGTGGGTGGGTTGGGAGAAGAGTAAGGCTGCTTGACTGGACAGAGTTGGGAACTGCAAAGCTCAGGTACTATATGGTCACTCACTGTGGTATCCAAGTTCCCCAGGATGGTGGTGGGACTAGTGGATCAGGGAGGGTTGTCATACGTGAGCCCAAGTCATCAGTGAATATAGAGGAATGGATGTCACTCAATGTCTAAAAGGAGGCGCGTGAGAGGGCAGGCTGGAAAAAAACCTCAGAGGTAGTGTTTTCCTCTGAATGGAGGAGCACTGGTGGTTTAGAAGTGCTCTAATCATCCTTCTAGTCCCCAGCGCCCATGGCACAATACAGCTGCATTGCACAGGTGGAAAATCCTTGTTGAGAGAGTCATTCTTTTGACAAATATTTATTCAGCACCAACTAACTTACCACCAGATCCGTACACTTCTGTGTTCTGCTTTGTTCTTCCTAAGAGCATCCTAGGGATTCACAGCTACACCTGGGGCACTGCCTGATAACATTATCTTTTTCCTCCCATACTTACCTTCTCCATGAACACATGAGTCCAATGCAAGAAAGCGATCAGAACGGGTAAAAATCTGAACTTGTCACGCAAGACTTGAAAATGGCTCCTGACCCCATTATAACATAGATGTTAGGGCAAGATTATATGACTCATACGGTCCAACACTAACTTCAATGCCTGCAAGAGTGCTGGAATAAGCAAGCAGTGAATCTGCAGTCTGATGATGAAAGACTCAGGTCATTGGACTCCAATTATTACTTCAAACATAATGTCCCTGCTTCAGGCCCTTTGGGAGAAGCCTGTGTTTGAAAAGATCACAGTTTATTTACCCCTTTCCTGGCTCAACGTCCATCTGTAGCTCTGCAAGAGTAAGATAGAGGTTGCTATCTCCAGCTCTCTATCCATTGGCAGAGTCTGGGGTCTGTTGGACCCATGTGTGAAGCCGGGCTCCGTTACTCACCAGCTTTCCCATCTAGATGTCAGTTTTCCATTTATAATATAGGGTTCTTGTGCCTGAAACACATAGTACAACACCTGGCACAAAATAGATCTCTAAAAATATTATTTCTTTTGCCATCCTTCCATTTATCCTCCCTCCTTATGGTAGATGGCTTATTCTCAATTCTTCACCCCTCGATGTGTACCATTTCCCGTGTTCCTTCTAGCGAGAGGCAGAATATATTTTTCTGCCCCACTGATACTGGGCTTGGCTACTTGATTTGATCTTGGGCATGTGACTTGCTTTGGCCAAGTGACACCTACTAAATGTTTTTCAGGCTTAGCAGAAGAATAAAGCTCTAATCCCTTTTATGCACCAGTGATTCACTTTGTGCTACTGCTTCCCTAGAAAAGTTACTCTCTCTGCTACTTAATGCATGCAGCATTTATCATGGACGGTGAAAACTATAAGGTAGTTTATCAGTTAGCTATTGCGATTTGATCTTGGGCATGTGACTTGCTTTGGCCATTGGCATATTAGCAGATATGACATAAGTGGAGGCTTGAAATGTGTTTTTATGGTTGAGCTTATTCACTTGCAACCCCACTTTTTACCATGAGAAAAACAGGCCTCAAAAAGCTGCTGGGCCGGGGAGGATGGGAAACCTGTGCAGAGACCTGGACCCAGCCTGCAGCTTGGAGTCAAGCCCAGTGGAACCCAGCCTAGATCAAATGAACCCTAACTGATCTTCAGAGGGAGAAACAAGTGCTTATGGTTGTAGGTCTCTGAGTTAAGTAGCATTATTGTAGCAATAGCTAACTGATAAACTACCTTATAGTTTTCACCGTCCATGATAAATGCTGCATGCATTAAGTAGCAGAGAGAGTAACTTTTCTAGGGAAGCAGTAGCACAAAGTGAATCACTGGTGCATAAAAGGGATTAGAGCTTTATTCTTCTGCTAAGCCTGAAAAACATTTAGTAGGTGTCACTTGGCCAAAGCAAGTCACATGCCCAAGATCAAATCAAGTAGCCAAGCCCAGTATCAGTGGGGCTGCAACTTCCCCTCCATCTTTATTTGTGGGTAGGGGATTTCATATCAAAATGAAACTATTTGGATAGTAGTTTCATTTTTGGATAATAGATAATATTTGGATAATAGATAATAATGCCAGGATTATTGTTTCTCTGAGACTAGACCCAAACTATTGTTAATAGAAAAAATAAGCGTATTTTGCACGAAGCTAGATTCTATTGACTTCAGAAGAAAACTAATTCTTACTGGGTGAGGTTGTTTGCTCTTAGGTAGTCATAAGGTAACCCGAGCCATCATGGTGGAGAAACTAAAGTGGGTCCCTGTCATGCATGGGACAGAGCCCCCCTCTCTCTCCTTTGCAGCCTGAGAAGGAAAGCAGAGGAGAAGGGGCACCACCGCACACAAGTCCTGGAGACATAGTTCACATTCGTCTGCAGACTTGTCTCCCATGGGAGGGTGGAATCCAAACAGATGGGGGCAAGAAATGGGAAGGAACAGGGCACAGAGAGGGGCTACAGGAGAAGAGGGATGGAGGCGTGTGCTGGAGACAGAGTTGGGAGACCTTGGGGCCCCCGGAGCGGGTCGAGCATCCACTTACCAAGCCAGGGGTCAGGCATGAGCTGTGTCTGCCTAGCACACCATTGAGATAGAGATAGAGGGGACTTGCTTTATTTTCTGATTCTCACAGGAGCACAGCATAAACTGGCAGCTGTTCTGGGTAAGAACAAAGCACTGCTTCTGTGGGACTGTCCCTGTGGGACATCCTCTGAAGGCCTAAGCTCTGAGGTTTTGTTCTCCCAGCTCCAAATGTGTGTGGAGCAAGAAACAATGTTAGTTAAATAAAGCCACTTCTTCCGGCCCATCTACTGTGTCTGCTGTAGAATACCTTCTTGAACCTTCAGTAGAATGTCCTGCTGAGTTCAGAGTGAGCTCCTTCTGAGGAGGACGGGCGTGGTGCTTCTTCCAAAGGGGAAGCACCTGTTTCCTGATCACCTGGCAGCGCCTGGCCCTTCCGCTTTGGCCTGTAATTCCTTTAGCCCGAGGGACCATCATGCATACTTCTCTGCTTACCCAGGTCCCCCTTTAAGTAGTGAGGGACATCCCCCTGTGAGACGGAAAGAAGGTAGGGTCCTGATACACCCTGCTTACATTCTATTCTATTTCAAAAGTAAAAATTTTGTTCAGAGAACTCCTACCTCTGAGTTTTCTGGTTTTATTTCCCTTTCCTCTGTTTGTATGACACTCGGGATACATCCAGGATTTGTAGGGCCCAGTGCTTATACAATCTGAAGGGCCTGCTTTGTGAAAAACTGTAAAAGAACAGGGTGGAACTAGGTACAGAAGTGGAGCTTTACTTAGTTTGAGACTGGAAGGGGCTGGTGTAAGTACCTGGTCCTGAAACGTGGGCTTTCTTTGCTTCGTGGTAGTATGCCTCTGACTGCAGCTGATTTAGCTTCTCCACCTTTTGTCCAGGAGGGTGGGAGCCAGGAGCCAGAGCCTCCTCGGGGGGGCGGGGGAGCGAGCTTCCTCCTGCGCTCCCTGTGGGGATGCCCTTCTGTTTGTCTGCGGCCTGCACCGCCAGGCAGGGGTACCCTGCAAACCAGGCTGCTCGCCATGTCCTGCGGTGTCAGCCTCAGGAGGGCTCCAGCGAGGGCCTAGGGCCAGGCTGCTGGGGTGGATTCATCCCTCCAGACTATAAAATGAGTGGGATCCTCAGGCAGAGGTCTTGACACAGGTCAAATGTCACCCTCAGCCCTTTGTCCCCTATGGGGAGCCTACTGGTAGAGCAGGGAGATGCTGTGATGTACCAGAAACATCTACTGGCCTTTCCTATTTTCTCAAGGAGCACACCCACCCTCCCCAAAGGCCACTTTGTCTAAAACAGTCTCTTCTAAGGCTTCCTTTTCTTAAAATGTCCACAGCTGACCATTCTTTCAGGTAAGAAATGTATTCGGGCTTTTTGCCCTGCAAACAAATCTAAGGGAGAATAAAAAAAAGTCGAGGCGTGGTCAGACTTTACTGGATAATTATTCAGGTCTCAGAAAGGACGAGAAAGGAACCAGGGCAGGTGTGGAGCTCTAGATAGCCAGAATCAGTGCACAGCTCTTGGAGCCCTACTTTTGGGTCAATTTTTTCCAGCTGTTGAGTTATTCTTTTGTCACTTCTCTCAAGGAGATCCTGAGTGGCCTGGTTATGGTCATGTGTCCACCTCTTGTTCATGACAGACCAGGTCATCCTGAGTGATGGTCCTGTCAGGATGGCATAAAATGAGGAGATGAGGTTCTGCAAAGGGGGGAATGTGAGAGCTGCTACAGAAAATGGGGGAGGGATGCAGGGTGGCACATGCACTAAATGGATACCCTAGGTAGAAGCGCCTTGTTTCACAGTCTGCCATCTGAAGGGACTTTTGCAGTAGTGTCACTTCACCATGAGATTAATTAACAGAGTCCAGGGCGTGAGGAGATGGGACACAGGGTGATTTGATGGAAGTTTGGGCTTCAGGAAAATTCTGGAACATGGAAAGTGATAAGAGGCAAGCCTGGGTGAAGGATCCAAGAGGAAGAGAAGAGTCTGAGCCCTAGAGAGGCCTGGAGACTGTTGGAGGTTAGTGCCAAAGGAGATGGGGTTGCCAAAAGGAGGATGATGGGCCCTAACCAGAAACTGTGTTGAGTTCACCAGTTTGTCTCGGTAGAACTCTTAAGTTTTTCCTATAACGAAGCACTATCCTTTTACAGTAGCCATTTTCAAAACTGTATCCAGGCATCTCAGCCCAAATGGGGGTCAGAGAGTAAAGGAGGCAAGCTCGGAGGAGAGAGCAATTAGAGAGCAATTTTGTCTTTACTAGCTGAGTCTAAGGCTCTGAGCAACAGCTCTGCAAGGGATTCTGGGAGCTCTGAGGTGTTGAATGATCCGAGGCAAAGCCACCTGGGAGATATTTGTGGGGAACTCATAAATGCCATGGGAAACTATGAAAGGTTGCTTCTCAGAAAGAGCAGAGGACAAATAAACCACTTTTGGATTTTAAAAAGGCAAACAGGGGCTTCCCTTGTGGTGCAGTGGTTAAGAATCCGCCTGCCAATGCAGGAGACACAGGTTCGAGCCCTGGTCCGGGAAGATCCCACGTGTCGCAGAGCAACTAAGCCTGTGCACCACAACTACTGAGCCTGCGCTCTAGAGCCCGCCAGCCACAACTACAGAGCCCGCGTGCCACAACTACCGAAGCCCGCATGCCTAGAGCCCGTGCTCCGCAACAAGAGAAGCCACCGCAGTGAGAAGACCGCGCACCTCAACGAAGAGACACCCCCACTCGCTGCAACTAGAGAAAGCCCACGCGCAGCAATGAGGACCCAACACGGCCAAAAATAACTTAAAAAAAAAAAGGCAAACAAATTTGACATCACAGAGTCCAGTGGAAAGACTTACTGTATCAAATAGCAGGTCACAACGGATGCTCGGGATCTACACCGCAAGGCCTTGATAGTCATAAAATGAAGGTGTCATTGCTGGACTGCAACGGACTCCAACTTCAGGGTTTCTGGGATCATAAGTCACTTGCGTGGTCAAACTGTGGAAATAGTTCCTTTCCCACCAGATTCCTCAGGCCCAGAACACATGCAATGAGCAAATCTGTAGAGTGCTTGTCCCAGTGAAGGACCTTGGGCTCTTGCCAGCTAGGAGAAGGGCATTTGGTTATTGTCAGAGGCGGAGCAGAGGTGAGCGGCCCCATCCTTCTTCCTGCAAAGAGCAGGAAGACCAGTGCTCTGTGGTCTTGCCTCTTCTTGGCTTCCTAGGTTCCCCTCCCCCGCCACTTTTAGAACAGGTATATTTCCAGTCCACATCCCCCTGAAACCATTGGGCTCTGCCTAGAACCACTGATGTTCGTCCCTAATCCATTCTGGGCTCCTGTCCCTCATTCAGCTGTGCTGCCCTTGGCTTTTTATCCCACTAGAAGCTGCTGCACTAAGGGGAACAGGCCACTGTTTTTGTTCTTTCAACTACACAGAGAAGCGGAAAGTACCTGTGTGTCCTTCACCAAGGAACATTTTTAGTCGGTTCCCAGTGCGGCTTTTCTTTTTTTTTTTTTTTTCTTCCCAAATGCATAGATTTATTCTTGGAAGCAGCCCCTTGCTGCTGATGCGATGTCTCTTCTTGGTTATGCCTAAGTAGGATCGCTGAGCCAGAGTCCCTCATTATCTGTTTTATGACGAGGAAGACGCAGTTCTGCTTCACAAAAGAACACTGAGCTTGTAGGAAATGCCCTTGTTTCAGCTCTTGGTTGCTCCAGGTGAGGTTTTGTTGGCCAATTTTAAACTCTCCAGAAGCCTTGTGGGCTTTGACGATCTTAAGCAAATACACAAAACCCACGATCTGAGTTCATCACTCCCTGCTTAAACATCTTTGCTGGTTCACATACCAAAGCTCAGGCTCTTCATAAAAGGCTACATAAAAGGCCCTTCACGATTTAACTGCAGCCAAATATTCAAGCCTCCTCTTGTTCTACCATGACCAGACACTCTACACCCCAGGCGTGCAACCCCACTCCTTTCCTCTAAAACTGGCTGCCCATCCCTGTACCTCCTCTACCCATATGAGGCCCTCAGCTGGGAACACTGCTCTTCCCCCATCCTGGTCTCCTGGATGGTGGCATCTCTCCCAAGTAAAGTTCATGTCACCCTTCTGTGTTTCTGGGCTGATGGTCATCCCTCTTCTGGGACACTTATCAAGGTTCATTTTAATTATTTGCTGACGTCTACCTTCCTTGACCGTGAGTTCCTTGAAGACACCAGGTTCTTATTCTCACCTTTCAAGCCTTAGTACGGGGTCTGGCCAGAGCTGGAGCCCAGTAAATATTGGATGAACAGAATGAACAGTTCTGCAAGGGCAACTTTTCCTTAGACACCAGAAAATTGGCCCTTTTAAAACGGACACACATCCCTGCAGGGACCGGCTGTTTGGGTAAGGATTCACACCCATTCTCCCCTCGACTGGCTCTCCGCTGGCCAAAGGGGCCAGAATTCCCGGGAGGTCGCTAATGCCTCTCCTGATGGTCTGTTTCCTGTTACTAGCTAAAGGAAACTATATACCATTGTGTTTGCTTTCTTTCTTTTTTCCTTTCTTGGAGGACAGGAAGTTCGGGGTGAAGCCAGTGCTTCCTGGTATAATTATTCTACAAAGCTCTTCCCCCTTTTGCCTTTTCTCCTTCTTGGCTCTTGCCTTCTGACTTTAGTTTTAGAGGTTGCATGGTTCTTTCATATCTGTGCTTTTCATTGAAAGCCGTGTCACATCCTTCTGGAAGCAGGTGGGACATAAATAATAAATGAGAGATGAGCATATGATACAGTGCTCTTATGTTGCTTCACAACAAGCCTTGCTGCTAATGCAAGAGGTTTCCCACTCCGTCTGTGGGTGTGTGCTCCTGCCTTCCTCCAATGTACACCCTGGATACTTGGTCACACCCATGAGGCTATGTCATTGTTTATATCATCCCTAGCTGGACCTGGGGAGAAAGTCCTTTGACTATGTCCTTCTCCAGAGCACCTCTCACAGATTTCAGAGAAGGGGTTCTGTGCATGCAGTGCATTCATCTTTATTGTAGATGGACCACGCTGACTTGCCTGCCATGTGCTATGTAGGAGATTCTGAAAAAGTAGGGTGATTAGAAAAATGCTATGCCTCGGCACGACCACCTTTCATTAGCATCTCTGGACACATACACACATATACACATGCACACAATTTTACATACACCTTCAACGGGTTGGGAACTCTGGTTTAAAAACCCATTCTCTACAAGATGGCTTAAATAGGATGTTGTTCCTGGTCAGGGATGGCTACATCCTAATCACAGCTACATCATATGTGGGTGAATAAATATGTGATAAATGCCAAGGATATGTTGAAAACAGAACAGTATGGTGGTTTTGCTTTACCTGCTTTAAAACTACCATAATTTAAAAAGGCATATGGGCTTCCCTGGTGGCGCAGTGGTTGAGAGTCCGCCTGCCGATGCAGGGGACACGGGTTCGTGTCCCGGTCCGGGAAGATCCCACATGCC